>NC_134488.1:63511995-63833154 GCF_040206685.1 Ascaphus truei | reverse complement strand
GGGACCGGAGCATGTATGTAAAGCGAAAATGTACTTAAAGTGAAGCACTACTTTTTCCCACTTATCGACGCATGAACTGTACTGCAATCGTCATATACGAGAATAACTGATGTAAATAACACATTTGTAACAGGCTCTATAGTCTCCCTGCTTGAGCACAACTTCGGTACAGGTAGGGAGCCAGTGTTGCTGTTCGGGACGTGCTGACAGGCGCATGCGCAAGCTGCTGTTTGCCTATTGGGTGATATGTCCTTACTCACGAGTGAACTTAGTGAGTGTCCTTAAACCGGGGTATGGCTGTACTCTCTTTTTGGTAAATAAAACCATGAGGGTCCCATGCACGAATTTGGTTTGAGAGGGCAACTGACAGTCGAAAATTTCCACCTTAGGGGGAAATTCTCTAATGTCCATTAGGGGGTAACACACCCGATCCGGCGTTAAATGTCAGTCAATGGTGTCAGAACTACCCCTATTACGTTCAGTTTGTACTGGAGTTCAATCCAGACTGGCTATTAACCCCTTTCCAGCCGCAATGTTTTTCTGTCTCCAGTGGATAAATTCCCCTATAAAAAACTTACCATACAATTAGCAGGCGAGGTACCGCCTGGATTTTGTGAGGTTATACATTTCTTTGTCATTGGCTCATTCCATACCATGACCTTAATGTGCCTCATGCTTAATCCAACTGGTTCCCAAGGCATTTACATCAAACATGCAGATAATGAGGGATCCCTGCTGGCCGGTTTTGTAGCTACCGATTACATTAGGAAGATAGGACATTGATTCATTCTTAAGATATTCCCATTGTAAACTGAGCGTAGCTTAATGAGTCAGAGGAAACGTAACTCTTCCAGTCATTTTTATTCCCGTCTCTCACTTGATTCAGATCATTACTAGGAAGAGTTTACAACAAAGTGCCAAAGTTTTTCGTCGCAATATTGGTGGAAATTACAGCAGGCCCAGATGCAGCATTTAATGTATCCTGCCGGATGCGTGTGTTGGGGAAAACCCTTCAAAAGATCATTGCAAAACCCATAAACAAGATACTGTAGGTGAAAACTACATTGATACTGTACATTGATGCCTCTCCCTTTGTCTACAGTAAGTTAAAAAAGGCCATTTGCTCTCTATGATACATCGCTCCTGCGGGCGTTTACCTCCTGCTCCATCCTTGTTCACAGGGAACACAGAGGCCATACTGTTTGTACCAAATGTATCATTAACATGTAACACAGAAGAGCTAAAGACTCCTGGGTTCTGCAGGATTCAGGTCGGTGTTTTCCTTCCGAAAGTACATTAATGAGCAAATTCTTCACTGATATCGTAAATTCACAGATAGAGTTAACTTAGCTCAAGGCATAGAGAACATTGCTGTGTGTGGTGGCACATAACAGTACTGAGTACCACCCTTTTCTCATATACAAAGTAAACGCACATTTCTTTCTCAAAGAAGAAAGGTAAGGCAGGGGTGCGCAAACTGGGGGGCGCGGCAGATATAGAGGTCCCGCGCTCTCCCCTCAGGCATTTGTGTCGTCATGGTAACCCGGCTTCAAATGACACCGCAGGGTCATGTAATGGCACGTTACTATGGCAACATGACATCACATGACCCCGCGCGTCATTTGACGCTGGGGCCGAGCAGGAAGGGGGGGGGGGCGCAAGGCGCCGAGGAGAGCAGGCAGGGGTGCGTACGGGGGAATTGTTTGCGCACCCCTGAGTTAAGGATTTCTAACTTCGGATCCTTCAAATAATACATAATACGACTTCTAGATGTAGCCGAGCTTCCCTCTTACTTCTGTTGCTGGAGGGGTGATCGGAGCGCTGGAGCTCCGCGGCGGACCCGGAATGCGGGGGTCGCCATTTTAGGTCTCACGCATGCGCAGTGTAATGCGTCAAACATGCGCAGTGTAATGTTGCGGCCGCCATCTTAGGTGGCTCTGCAGACACAGCATTGCGGAACTACAAGTCCCAAAATCCTCTAAGAGGAAAGATATAGTGTTGGTGCGAACGGAGGGAGACAAAGGAGTAGGTAGCATCCAGGGAGCAGTGCTTCCCTGGACTAGGCCTAGATTTTCCCCTTAGGCCCCAGCTAGGACCTGAGTCATCCGCAGTGGAGTCTTGTAGGGAAGGCCCCAGTTAGGGACTCTTCCCCATTACAGGCAGTCCTCGGTTATCCAACGGAATCAGTTCTGGAAGTAGCTTTGGATAGTGAAACCGCTGTAATGTAAGTCCCATATTAATTGGTGGCGGTGACCGTTGTATAAAGCATTCTGGCGTCGAAAAATGGCACATAGGGTTGCATTGTAAAGCGTTGGATATGCCATTCGTTGTAAAGTGAAACGTTGGATGGCGAGAACTACCTCTACACTATAGTAGTGGTGTGACACCGGTGACCGGACGGCCACACAGTGCCCTGCAGTCTGGGACCAGGACCCAGGCCCATCATAGACATTACGGGAGACTCTCCTGCTAGAGCTCACCTGCGAGGCAGACCAGGACCCTAAGGCATGAGGGGATTGTTGGAAGCCCCACGACGTGGGACCCGACTGACCCCTTTGATTCATCGGCGGCACCTGGGTACAGGAGTGCCCAGGGAGGTATAACGTGCACCAACAATATACACAGGGGTAGCACTACCTCATACTCTGGGTGGGGACTGTTCTATGGACACCGGGTGTTTAGGTGCCAAGGGCACACACAGTACTTTGTGGTGGACACACCAGGGGTGTTATGTATTATATTGGGTGTATCTTGGGAGCTACTATTGTTATTGCTAGTGTTGTTATATGTGTGTGTCAGTAAACAGTTGTTATATACCTGTGTGTGTATTATTCCTCACTGTATTGGTTCCTGTGAGGGGTTATCCCGCCAACGCTGGGATCCCTCATAGGTGGAGGCGCTGTAACGAGAGGATAAGGAGCTCACCCCAGGCTCCCAGTGGTGAAGGCTTAGGCCTGCTGTGAGCGAACAGGTATAGCAGCACTCGTAGTTCCCTTAGTCATAGGGAAAGGGGGTTACATAAATATTGCTTTTTATGAATTGTTAAAAGCAGCAAAAACGCCCATTTTGTATACTATTTTTTTTTTGTTACAGAATTCAAATCAGAGGAGTTCTGCGGACCTTCTGGTTTCCCAAAATAGTTACCGATTTAGTTGAATGTGTTCTTCCTGGACATATAAAGATAGGCACTGCGGTTACCCAACAGGAAGCCTGTAACATCCTCTTTGCGGTGACATTGTGGTGTGATTGGTGAGATTTGGCAGCCATTTTTATTTCCCTTGTGGGAGAGAAAACACTGGCTAAAAAAATCCAGTGAGTATCATGGAAACTGGGGTGTCCAATGCTACAAAAAAAACATTCTGAAAAAAATATTGGTGCTTTAACTCCTATACTGACAGAAGGGGTTACAGCCCGACTCCCACTTATATGGATATACACCGTATTTTCAGTCATATGAATGCAGGTAAAATATTCTTTAACATTTGAAATACCTTTTGAATAGAGCAACGTGGTTCCATAAGCTCACAAATCCACCTGGCAGTAAAGGTATTGATTTGGGCCATAGAGCAACCTCCCCAGTAGAGAAAAACAACACTACAGATGTATCCAGACTTACTGTTCCCGTGACCACAGGTATAAAAACAAAATTAATTAAACCTTTATTAATTAAACCTTTGCCACGGTCAGTCACGGCTGACCATGAACGGCAGCGGATTTAATTGCAGGCTCCCTGCGGTAAACCACAGCTGGGATCTTGCGGCCTGCCCGAGACAAGAGATAGTAAGTCTGGCTACATCTGTACATCAGCTACTGACAATTATCCACCATGAATATAACAGCATTGTAAATTTGTCTATATTTGGTATAATTTAAAAATGGCCTGAAAATTACAGGGAACCCTTTAGGGATGCCCACGGAACCCAAGGGTTCCTAGAAACCCTGGTTGAACAACACTGGTTAAGGGTAGGCCCATTCTGCAAGAGGCTTCTTCATCCCATGGAGTGCAGAAGGGGCTGGCAATGCACCACTGATAGGGTCAATAGGTATTTGGGCTATAAATGATGATAATTGGTCATAACAGAAATTATGCCCCTTATGTAATAGAGGGGCCATGGGCAGCTGTGACTATGTCTGCCTCTTTTTAGAAAACGGCATTACACAAATTGGGCTATTAGCCATTAGAGGTTGATGACAGAAGCGTAGAGTGGATTAACAGGGCTTCTCCTCCACCTTAAATAATGTAGGACACACCCAGGTATGCGATCCGACTCAGACTGAGGAATGAAAGCGGAGAGCGAAGAGAAATGGCTGGGATCTCGGAGCTATGAAATCAGACGGAGAAAGCCGTACACCTGGCCAAGACAAAACCTAACCTTATAAGTGACCCTCTGGAGGTAAGTGACAGATCCTTGGATATAAAGTGGCCACTGGCCACTGAGCTAATTATTTACAATCCCTTCAGTTTACAGTTCTGTCACGGTCACATAACTCCTGATGTGTCTGCCTGTCGCAATGCGCAGGAGAGAAAACACTTTGTGGAGTTTGAGTTTAAGTAAAACCCATCATATCCACCATGATTTAACCAATTCAGTGCCAGAAAGGGTCAGTGACATCTGTTGATGGAGAAAGTGAGACTTCAGTGTTTAGCGACAGTCCAAGAGAGCGCAGACATTTCCAGTGAGTGAGACTATCTATGCAGTGAAGGAAACTTCACGACGCAGAATGCAAAGCCCCCATGACAGTACATGGTAAGCCAGTCACAATTAACTGTTTAACTATCGGGATGTTTATGGGATGAACACACCATGCTAAGCAGCTCTTGGCTTCGGAAGCCAGGTTCATTTGCACTGCGGTAGCAAGGTCACGGGTTGATGTTTTTGCTGGGCAGCAGTGTATAATGGGGGATATCCATTAACCCCTTCCCTGCCAGAGACTTGCAGCACATTGCATAGCAATGTATTGCTGATCCCTCAGGTAGTACCAGTCTGGGCACTACCCCATAGAAGCTCTCTTTTAAGTTAATGGGAATTGAAGTGCGACAGTGCCCTGATCAGCATTATCACAGTTTATTGAGTAACCCCCTCCCCCATCACAGGATTAGTACAGAGTCTGTCAGTACAGGTACTGGAAGGCTTCTGTGTTACTAACATTAACATAAACCAACAAGCAGCCACTGCTCCCCAACGAAAAACATCAGTCAAACTCTGCTCAAGTCAAGTGTCTTGCATCTCAACTGTTAATTACCAATTTTGCCTATGCTATTTACGGTTATTGTAAACCCATCCTGGTACCCGAGGAACCGGTAATGCATATTACACGGGACTGGCAGCAAAGGGATTACATTTGCGTTTTACTCCACACACATGAGATTTAGCTGTGCCAAGCATTAAGGGGCCTTAAAGCTCAGTCTCCCAAAGCAAATATGGATCTTCATTTTTTATGAACATTAATCTTGGCCACGTAAAAGGTAAGCAAAGAATATCTAGTGCTTGAAGTGGCTAAAAGAAGTATTGCACATTGTTTTTTAGTGAGTAACATTCTAAACATGTTAAACATTGTGCAAAACTCTTCAGACTACATTTAGGACTTATAGGATCTTTATACTAAGAATAAGAATATTCTAAAATAAATCCCTTACTCTTGAAAAAGAACTGCAATATTATAATTTAAACGTTCTCTTGGTATTTTGATAACAATAGCAGTATTGTGTTAATTCTAGTACCACCACACTTCAGATGGTACTAAAACATCCCCCATTTGTTTCTCAAATTCCCACTCACAGATTCCCCAGTGGAAGGAGCAAAGCAACCATGAACTGGGGTATGTATGAAGCCCTCCTGACAGGCGTTAACAAGTTCTCCACGGAATTCGGGCGTCTCTGGCTCTCCATCGTCTTCATCTTCCGGATCCTTGTCTACGCATTGACGGCCAGTCGGGTTTGGGGTGATGACCAGCGAGACTTTGACTGCAACACCCGCCAACCAGGATGTACCAACGTCTGCTATGACCATTACTTCCCCGTATCGCACATCCGACTCTGGGCTCTCCAGCTCATCCTGGTCACCTGTCCATCTCTCCTGGTCATAATGCATGTGTCTTACAGGGAGGACCGGGAGAGAAAGCGCAGGGAGAAGCAGGGGGAGAACTGCAGCCGGCTGTACCTAAACACTGGTAAGAAGAGAGGGGGCTTGTGGTGGACCTATCTCATCAGTCTTCTGGTCAAAGCTGCTGTGGATGCAGTCTTTATATACGTCTTCCATCGGCTGTACAAGAATTACTTTCTGCCTCGCTTAGTGAAGTGCTCCCTCGACCCCTGCCCCAACATTGTGGACTGCTTTATATCCAAGCCCACCGAGAAAAACATCTTCACCCTCTTCATGACTGTCACTTCTGCCATCTGCGTCTTGTTGAACCTGGTGGAGGCTGCCTATCTCATTGGGAAGAAAAGCAAAGAGACTGTGCAAGTCGGGAGCCAGAATAAACCCCAGGTAATGAAGGGGGCAGGAGAGTGCCCTCAGTGCTGTGCAAATGAAGAACGCAAACACATTAAGTGTGAAGGACACATTTTTAATGGGGTAGACTGCAAGCTCTCAAGTATTGATATTAAGAAAGGCAGCAGCAAACAAAAAGCTGAGGACTCCGTTGCTCAGCGATAGGTTTTAGCACGTGAGACATTCTCTTTGACTAGATATTTATATTGGACATGGACATGGCCCATGGACATCTGTGCAACTCACAAGTAACCACAATGTACTGTAGGAAACTTGTTGAAGATCCACAACATCCACTGCCCTATGTGGAGGTATCTTTATCTCCAACCAAACGCACTTCCTGGGTTACCACCAGTGCAAATACTCAGGTCCTTGGTTTTTCACCCAGTAATTCCCAGGTGGAGCAGAGAATCTCAAGATAGGAGGCGCAATTCTCTCTCTCTCTGGGTACAGTGATGGTGAATGTACAGTATGGTCCACTGCAGAGCACTTTAACTGCTGGCCCAAGGGCCAAATGCAGTCCATGAAAGACTTTGACATGGCCCTTAGACTCTCTGCTCCTGCTAATTTCCAAGGTAGCTAACTGCAATTTTTCACACTGAAACTCCATATGTAAATTAAATTAATGTACAGTAAATATATATGGTACAAATGTTATAAATGCTTGCAAAATATTGAAATGTTTTATTTTTTACATCTTAAAATTACATTAGAATAAGTTTGTGGCCTGTCTACTTTTAAATGTTTCCTAATTTGACCCATTAGGAGAACTAGTTGAAGAGCTCTGGTCTATTATAATATAACTTTAGACAGATGCATGAAAGAGAGTCAATTTGACAGCGTACAGTTTGGGTCCACTTTTTGGTGCTGTTTGTTTTAAGTGGACCGAAAGAAACAATGTACAGAGTAAAATAATTCCTTCTTAAACCCCTAACATGCACTTCCATGGGAAGTAGAGTGTCTATAGAAACATCTAGGAGAAGAAATGGCTCAGTGAGTAAAGACGCTAACTCTTTAAACAATGACACAGAGTTAGAAGCTGTGGAACCAGCTTCAATTCCTAGTGTCAGCTCCTGGTTACCTTGGGCAAATCACTTTATCTCACTGTGCCTCAGTCACCACAAATCATAGATTGTAAGGTGATTTGGGCAGGGGCTATGTCTGTAAAAATTCAAATGTGTAAATGTGAAGCGCTTTGAGTTCTATTGGGAGAAAAGTGCTATCTGAAATAAAGTTATTATCTAAAGCTGAAAGACGTGACCTCTGTCTACATCATATTATATCAGTACTTCCTTCCAAAGCCAAGATTTTTTATTAGCGATGTCCTAATAAGCCCTCTTCATTTCTAACGGAAAAGCACCAAAAGAAATCAAGTGATAACAAGCCCAAACTGTATTTACCACTGAGAGGAGATGGACGGACATCCTAATTTCATACAGTATCTAGCTTTAAACCTTCTCGCCCTGCAGAGCTTGACTACAGGTCAAACAATAGATCAAGCACAGTACTTTTGAAGAAACTCTACCAATTCAAACAAGAAACTTGCGGAGGCAACATGTTTTATTGATGGGGTGCAAATAAAGTGTTAGGCAGCTGGTGTGAGATAGATGTCCATGTCAATCTGAAATATGGTTGCAGTCTGGTAAAAAGCCAGCTCCATTATTCCTAATCAAGACCAAAAGTGGATTGGTCCTAATCTAGCATCACTGTTTATTTCTCTAAGTGATGTTCGTTATTATCAGCTGACAGAACGAGGAAGTGGTAACACTTCTAGAGAAACTAAAAAAAAACTTTTTCATTAGGGACAAGTTTCTTATTTTATTTAACCACAGTAAAAAATAAATAAATCCTATGAAACAGGATGTTTCCAATATTGTTTGCTTTTTGTATAACAAACACCATACATGCATCATAAACGAACAAGCCCACCATGTATATTCTTGTCATTTTCCGCCTGTGTCCGCCTCAAATCTAAGATGCTTGCTCATCAATCTCTTCGGTTTGACACATATCGTTAGCCTGGAAGGTTTACATCGCGGCAGAAGATGGAAAAGGAAGAAAAAACAATGACAGACACCACATTTTATACCCCAGTATCATACAGTATGTGTATCATGTTTCTCCTCCCTATCTACAGTATCTCATATTTACACTCCCCAAAAAACAAACTGATGCACACAGGGAGAAATTGGAGCAAAGTACCTTGATACAGTGACACAAGATGAAAACACCTCGCTTTGCTCCAAAACTGCCTTGCTGCTTAGAGGCTCAGTCTATATCCGCCAAAAGAAGCTGATCAGGCCATCTTAGGACGAAATTCTCCATAAATCAATGGAAATTTAGTCTGAAAACGTCACATTCAGCTGCTCAGTGGGAATTTTGGCCGTACACATCCCGATTGTCTATCGAATAAGTCCCTTAGACCCCAATATATTACTTGTACAGATTGGAAACATTGTTCTAAGTTTCCCTTTGACACCACTTCGTTATAGTTTGACCCATTCAGAACTGTTCGAGTTATCTGGGCCGTCGAGCATTGAAAGAGTTCCAAAGCGCTAAACTCCGAATGCTCAGTAATGGTGTCCTGCAGAAGCTGATAGGGGAAGGGAAAGGAGGAGGACGACTTTGAAATAGGAAACCAGACTTACTGTACAGTAATAAGAGAGCAGAAATAACTATTGAAGGCAGGCTGCTATTTTGCAATCGGGCTGTTACACAGTTAACCTCTTCAGTTCCATGATGCCGTAGTAACTCATGGCAGACACATCACATGGTGCAGAACCTAGATTCACAGAATCATTGGATTCATAGGGGGCTACTTATTAAAGTCTATTGCTGCAAAACTGGTGTGCACTGTGAGCTATTGATATAGGTTCCTTATAAGGGAGATCTGGACGGAAAATGAGGAAGATTTCTTCCTAATCATTCATTGGATCAAGGGGGTTTTTACCAAGAAGACAGTCAAATTATTCATTTTCCAGCAAATTAGCAAGACCCACTCACTGTAGCTCACATAAACCAGTTTCGACAAAGTAAAAGTAAGGTGAAAGTGATATCTTTAATAGTTAACTTGTGGTTAAAAAGAGTGCAAGGTTTCAGGACCACAAAGGTCCCTTCTAGAGGCAGATATTTTACAAATGAAGCTGAAGTAGCATGTCATATTTGTACAAGAATTGCATCCTAGTAAGTCTGGATATACAAATGAAAATGATTTACACATTTACATATCTGTATATCCAGATTTTCTAGGATGTAATTGTGTGTTTAATTTTATGCCATTGATTTATATATATATATATATATATATATATATATATATATATATATATATATATATATATATATATAATGAATCAAAAACAAATAAACGATACCGTTGTGAAATAAGAGGCAGGATCACCTGTTCCTCCAGCAATTTTGTGTACCTCATCATGTGCATGAAATGCCCAGGGGGCTGCTACTACATACTGTAGGTGAGATGGGACAGGGACTAAACAAGAGAATGAATCTGCATCACACGCAGAACAAGAGACAGTCCTGTTGGCGAACATTTCTCTTACTCTGGCCATAAGATGAACGATCTGAAGGTGGCCATACTCAAAGGTAATCTTAGAACACATTTATGCAACTGTTCGGGACACTTAGCGGTGGCCTAAATCGAATCCGCAGCTTCATGAGTCACTACTCTGAAACAAGAGAACTCTCTTCCCATTAGTGCTAAAGGCCATGTCTATACATACTACGCTATATGTATGCACACACAGCTGTCTCTTACACATACATATGTACAATGTAATTCTATCCCTAAATACCAATAGGGACCACATAGAATCTACACACATTAATAGCAATGCAACACCCTCTTACATTTCTACACCATTGGTATACGCTCCCACAAACACCTTTTGCAAAGCACTGTATACACTGTGGGCACTTTATATATTTATATTTACACACATATACACACACACACACACACATACTCTTACATCACTAACATTCAGGGACCATTAACACCGTAAGTCATAAATTGCATACTGCACAGGGGGGAGGGATAGGTTTCAATCAGATATATTCCAAGATGCACTGTTTTTAAGTAAAACCCTTTCTTGCTTTATCCATTGTAACATCGCCGGAAGAAGAGATCAGTGTATCTCGAAAGCTCGCACAAATAAAAGCATTTTTGTTAGCCACAGAACGGTATTGTCTATTCGTTTTTGATTATTAAGCTCGGCTAACACGGTACAGATACCTCTAAATATATATATATTGAGAAATATATAGCTCTTTGGAAAGGTCCCAGAGGGGACCGAAACTTTGTGTCAATAAATTTCACTTTTCTGCATATAGGAGTGCCTGTCCCTTTTCTGTATCTTTTTGGACAGTATGCACCCTCCCTTTACCTTTTTTTTTTTATTTGTGCGTGCCCTGTTTCTGATTATATATTATTTATATGTGTCTGATTTATTAAACAAAAATGTCAGAAGAGAATCTGGGGAAAATCCACACTTTAAACATGCCAGTGGTTCATATTGGTCCTACTGTAGTAGGGACAACTTTCTCCAAGGGTTAATGGACAAAGCAGTGCAGCAGACTTTCAGCATACACCTTTACCTGTCCTGCCCAGATTGGCTGCTATTGAGAAACAGACAGATCCTGTTTCAGTTTTTTTTTTTTCTTTAATGTATTCAGACAGAAAGCTTTACCTAGGTGAAAATATCGGCACACCCTGTAACCAGGCTTCTGGTACACACCGAGGCAGCTTAAAAAACAGCAGCGATTTAAAAAAAAAAACCCCAGAAACAACCTTTTGTAGCTAAATACAATCACCGCATTGGGTTGCAGATAATACATCCTCGTGGGACCGTCCTGCTACACACTGTGGGAAAGTGACTTCTACAATGGGAGCATTGTAACTGTTTCGATTGCACCAAGGACACACGTGAGTCAGGGGGGCATGTCTGAGGGAGGGCCTGTGACCCCAAAATGTTACTTTGTACCTGCTATTACCATTGTTATGGAGTAAATACACCACAAACTTTTACCAGGCTGGGTGCCTCCTCCATCGCCTTACTTACTATTCCCAAGGATCCAGTTTTGGAACACAGGACATTAGGACAGAGCACTGGCGGGGAGGGGGGCAGAGGACTAATGACTGGGAGTACTGGAGTCTCACTGTAAACCCCTCTTTTTAGTTGTCAGTCAGATTAGGTAAAAATGTTTTAGGGCGGAATTTTTTGCAATTCAATGCTGTGTCCCTGTACGCCAATGTATGGTTTGGTCCGTGAGCGATATTTTGTAGTGGTAACAGAAGGTGTCAAGGAAGAATTTGCCACTTTAATGGGGTGCTTTAAAGCTTTTGCTGCCATAGGGGCCTGAGACGCATTGCAAAGCAGCAAAAGCATTAAGGAATCCTAATGAATTGAAGTAATGCTTCAGTGGTTAATTAACCCTTTAGCAAAAGCAGTGCCTCCTGTTACCATTTATGACAAATCACTCACCAGAGCTTTTAAGGGACAGTCCATCCTGGGACCAAAGTATACTAATGGAAGTGACATGTTTAAGGGATCAGTCTCTCCTAGGACTAAACTGTGCTAATGGAAGTGACATGTTTAAGGGATTAGTCCCTCCTACAACCAAAGTGTGCTAATGGAAGTGATACAGTATGTTTAAGAGATCGGTATGTCTTAAGACCAAAGTGTGCTAATTTCAGTGATATGTTTAAGGGGTCTGTCCCTCCTTGAACTAATGTGCATTAATAGCAGTGACATGTTTCAGGTTTTTTCATCTGAATGACTGGCACCTTTATTTATTTTTTTCAACCCAAATCTGGTGAGTGGGTGTTGATTACTTCTGGCTGCTCCCTTTTGTCAGATATCACTCAACAGGTATTTGCACAGGCAAAGCCCACCTCGTTACCCCTGTATTTATCCAATGGCACTGACACGTTTAAGACTGCGTCCCCACTAGCGCTGAGCGGGCGGCGCTTGCTGAGTTCACTTTGTGCAAAGTGAATTCTCACATCCCCGCGCGCGCTCGTGCGTGGGCACGCACGCTCTCCCAAGATTAGCGCTTGGGAAGTCAAAGAAAGAGTCTTCAAAGCGCGCTCAATATGCCCCCCATGCAACCCCCCGCGCGCTCGCAAAATTCGCAGGACACACGGGCCCATGCTTGGAGAGTTGGTGACGTCACCACTCAAGCATGAGCGCAGTCAGCGCCAGCGGGGGCCGCAGCCTAAGGATTTGCATCTGGGTGATTAACACCTTGTTACCCAAATTTGACACCTGTATTTTTTTTTTTAAGTAACTTTGTAAACATGGCGAGCTAAGACTTGGGGGGGGGGGGAATTTTCTCTGGCTTCTCCCTTTTGTCTGATGTCATTGTGTGTTCAATAAGTGTTTGCACAGGGGAAAGAAAAACCTCTCCCCCCACCCCTCTCTTTATCGGCTTTGTGATAAGGACTAGGTTAGAGAAGAAGTGTCAAGGCTGACTCCTGATTCACACACATTTCCCCATTAGTAGCCCTGTAGCAATTCAACTTGTAACTCATTTCCCCAAAACATGAAAGCAGCCATAAGTTTGCTATTAGCATGGTTAGATTTGTTTAGGGACGCCAATTAGACCGTGTAATACCTTTAACTCATCTTTTACATTACATTATTGTATGAAATGATTCGTAGAGGTAGTAATCGGTCAGCACCAAAGGTCATTTTTTGTTAGAAATTAGGTAGAAGGTTGTGTATCACATTGTAGTAATGACCCATCTCTCTCTCTCCAGCGCCACCATGAACTGGATTTTCTTCCAGGGCCTCCTCAGCGGGGTGAACAATTTCTCCACCGCCTTCGGTCGCATCTGGCTCTCAGTGGTCTTCGTCTTTCGTCTTTTGGTCTACGTGGTGGCAGCTGAACGGGTCTGGGGTGATGAGCAGGGGGAGTTTGACTGCAACACCCGCCAGCCAGGATGCACCAATGTCTGCTATGATCACTATTTCCCCATCTCTCACATCCGACTCTGGGCTCTCCAGCTCATCTTGGTCACCTGTCCATCTCTCCTCGTCCTCATGCATGTGGCCTACAGGGAGGACAGAGAAAGGAAGCACAAGGAGAAACAGGGGGAGAACTGCGGTCGACTCTACTTGAATACCGGTAAGAAGAGAGGAGGCTTGTGGTGGACTTATCTCATTAGTCTTATTGTCAAAGCAGCAGTAGATTCAGCCTTCCTCTACATCTTTCACCAAATCTACCCCAACTATTCCCTCCCCAATCTGGTCAAGTGTTCAATGGTGCCCTGTCCCAACATTGTAGACTGCTTCATATCCAGGCCCACCGAGAAAAATATCTTCACTCTCTTCATGGTGGCCATTACGGTGCTCTGCATCCTACTCAACCTGTGCGAGATGGGGTATCTGGTGGGTAAGAGATGTCGGGAGTGCCTGATGCAGAAGAGCAAGACTGGCAGGGGCCTCCCCAACAATGTAATTTCATACCTCAAGGGGCAGGAGATCTTTCATGTGAACAACAAGATAAATGAGGAGATGGACATGCTGCATCCATGCATTCATGTGACGCCCCCAGAAACTGAACTGAAGTGACGAGACCGAGCCATGAAAGAAACCAGATTAATGAAGGGATTGGCAGGCTCCATGCTTTCATCCAGGGGACCAAGCTCAAGTGAGGAGAGGGACTAACAAATGAGAAACCAGATCAATGAGATGCACAGGGTCTTCTCATCTAGAAGACCCATACAGATACAGTAAAAGGGTACCCCAGACTAACCAATAAGAATCCAGATCATGGTCACCAGTATCTAGAAGACCCCAGCCTAACCAATACAAAAAACAGATCAATGTCACCAACATCCAGGTGACACCTCCAGATACTGAGAAAAGGGTGACCCCACATTAAGCAATGAGAAACCAGATAATGTCACTAGCATCAAGGAGACCCCTCCAGAGACTATGGAATGAGAAGTACTATTAAACGACCTGCCAGGCCATATCAGACCAATTACATTGTGGTTCAGGCAACATCTAAATACCTCTTACAATTTGTGTAAAAGAGCAATACAGCGGAATATAAGCACATTGCTGTGGGTGGGTCAAGGTTATCCAGTATTTCTGCCTTTTCAGCCCAGTTTAGCGGCCAAGAGCTGCCTAACACTGCCAGTGCACCAAGAAAATCCCTTCTCCTGAATTCCCCCACTGTCCTCTCTCACACATCAACATCATATACAGTGTATAACTATTCTCTGCTCTGCGTTAGGTCCACGTTGCAGGCTTCCTAAACATGCACAGGAGAAAATGCCTTCTGGAGACGCCGTGAGAAAGTCAGCAGCAGAGCTGGGACTGTTCTTCACCGGCTTGTTTGACATTTCACGCCTAGACTGCTTTCTGCACATTATTTTATAGTCTACTTCAGTTTAAAGGTTGTGGTCATAAAGTGAACATGTTGTGTAAGTGCACAAAGGGCGCTGAACTTTGAAATGCCAAATTGGTGAGACTAGAACTCAACGATAGGGATCTGTGGCATATTTATTTTTTAACCGTGCGTGGTTCCGCCTTAACTCCTTCACTGCCAGAGGGGCCTGCAACACATTGAAGCATTAAACAGAATTATAGGACTGCTTCATATTTCCCTGACAATCCAAGCAGCCGATTTAAACTGCACACAATACATTTTATATGGTAAGAAAGTGATATATTCTTCCTGTGTAGTACAGAATATTTATACATTTCATATGGCAATAAAGCTTTTTTTTATCCATATATTTAATGTACAAATCAGTAGCCCAACTGTAATGGTTTTAGGGGTGCAAAGTATTTGCCATTTTTTAACAGATAATTTTCAAAGGGATTTTAACCTTCCTGTTCTTTTACAATAAACGGAGCCTAAGGGGTTAAATCTATATACTCGGAAGTGATGTAAATTGGTATTTTCATCCGAAAACAGCCAACTCACTGTATACGGAAGTGCTCGCTAAACCTTCAGAAACTGGCGCGCGCACAAAATGCGTGCATATTGGTGCGCCAATGTTTAAAGCCAGTTTTGATGTGTGGTGCGGTGTGATATGTTCTGTGGCGTGTGTGTTAACTTTATTTTCCCAAAAGACAAAAATAACGCTAGGGGGTGGAGGCGGCGTTCAGATGTTGTCATTGGTGCATATATGCATATTCTATGTAATAAATTGCAAGTATACGCTGCCTTCCTGCTCCATAAATACATTTTTCTTGGCGTAAAAGACAAACACAAACAATCCCTAATGCATTCACACGTATGACCACGACGCACACCACACAGAGAGCAAGAAAACGTGCACCAGAGGCACGAATATGAATAATGACATACCAACATATGCTGCTATTGATTTTAGGTGAGAAATTGATTTGGTACAAGGTACGTCACAAGGGCATTGTAAAGGTTAAAGGGATTTTGGCACCTTATTCAATATGTTGTCAAGTCGCTTTCCAGTGCTGGAGCAAAGTTCAGCTTCACTAAGGCTTGGATTCAATAAAGTCCAAAGAGGATCGGAAGGCGAGTTTTATCTCAATCAGAAAAGGCGAACATAGTTTCACCGTATTCAGTATAGAAAATATCACTGCAAAGAAGAGGCACGCACAGAACTGCAGAACCTTTTGAAAATGCATTATGGGCTTCAAAAAACCCCAGGCCCCATAGTCTATGGATATAAAAAATACTATTGCAGTAGTAAGGCTTACATTTTTTGAATCTACAAACAGTTTTGTGTATATATATATATAGCAACTGTAAATATTACTGTATGTTCATCTGCATGTCTTAGACAGGTCTGCAACCCTGTCTTTCACCATTATCACCCAGCACACAGCACTTCCACTGCAGCAAGGGATTCTGGGAAATAACATGCAAATGAGCACACAGTGTCACACATGTTTCAACCTTGATGGGTATCATTAGTGTGAGGTTGGTTGCTGGCTCTGCTGGTTTGAGATTAAGAGTAGGTATTCACCACACTTATTAAGGTTATGGTGGGTAAAAAAAGTGACAAAAACCCTCCACAGTCAAATACCTACTAGATATATATAAATTCAAAAACGAATAGACGATACCGTTCTGTGGCTAACAAACTGCTTTTATTTGTGCGAGCTTTCGAGATACACTGATCTCTTCTTCCGGCGATGTTACAATGAATAAAGCAAGAAAGGTATTTACTTAAAAATAGTGCATCCTGGAATGTATCTGTCACTGAAACCACATTAAGCTCAGCTGACACAGTACAGATATATATATATATATAATATATATATATATATATATATATATATAATATATATATATATATATATATATATATATATATGCACATATATAATATATATATATATATGCACATATATAATATATATGTGATAACATTACAGTATAACATGAATTAACCTTCTTAAGTAAGGAGGGAAAAAAAGGGGGGGGGGGAATATGTCCCCATTACCAACCTTTTCTCAGGGGATCCCCATCCACTCACTCGTAGATAATCACCACAAAAAGACCATAATTTAAAAGACCAATGGAAAAAAATTCCCAAAATCCCAATAACGCAAATAGGCACCAAAAACATAGATTATAAAGCCATCTGGGCAAGGACTGTGTCTGTAAAAATCCTACTGTGTGTGCTATATTCCATGCGCTATACTGTAATTGTGAAGCACTTTGAGTCCCATTGGGAGAAAAGCGCTGTATGAAATAAAATTGTTATTATTAAAGTTGCTTTCTCACAGAACCCTGCGATTCCTGTGTGTTCTCCCCCCACTACCTCTATGCTTAGGGAGACTGCATCTCATTCACAAGCCCAGTGATATTTATCACTCTGGAGATATTCTTTTACTGCAAAGCGATACATTTCTGCAAGCGCAAACCAATGTTTATGGACTATCTGACCGTACGACTGTGTTTATACCAATAAAACCTTTGTTTATGCTGCAGTGATTGAAAGTCTCCCAAATGCACAAGAATATTCCAAAACTCCCAAAGGATATTAAAATGAGAAAAGAACAAACACTTAATTTCCAAATTACCATAACCACCCTTCGCAGTAAAAACATAAGTGATTAAGAGATCACATAGGTTGCTAATTACATATTCCAACAAACTAATTGAGTAAATAAAGTAACCCATAAACAAACAAATAAGCAAACAGCAGGGAGCTAGTGAGATAAAATCTACCTATTATTCAGCTCCCTTAGAACTACACTGTGCTTTATTACTTTCTGATATTTAACTGCTGATTCTCCGGCTCTGATTATTACAAGCAGGTTCAAATGTATACTAGGATCATAGGTTCCCAATGACCAACCCTCATCAAAAGCAGCAAGATTATATCGTGTTTGTATATACAAAGTATTAATCAGTACAGGATTCATAACGCGTCACGGGGATTATCTCTCACAATCTATCTGCTAGGTCAACACATTCTTGGAATAAACTCGCAGAACGATTTAGTACCCACTATGAAGACTGAGGGGTGGAGAAGTAGATTATAGTCATAAAGGCTGGGGCTATCAATGCGTTGCCGAGCAATATAATAACTTGCAGAGCAATGTGTTGCTGACCCCTCTGGCAGCAAGGGGTTAATGGGCCCCACTGCCAGTTATAGCTGCGGATTCCTGATGCCAGCATCTAATGCTCTTTAACCACTGCCCAAATTCCCATGTTGCTGCAGCCTAAAGGGACAAGAAAACTGGACATCCTGTATTGTGGCAATCAAGTCTCAAGGATGGTTCTAGTTTTGTTCCTCCTATTACAGTAAGTTTCACTCCTGTGCTGAGAGGTGTGTGGGGTCTGAGCAGTGAGAACCACTGGGTCATCCTAACATTTACAAGATCTCTTTGTTGTTAATCCTACATAAAATGTGTGCAGTCACTTTACTTGCCCCGCCCAAGTGACACACACATACACACCTATACACTTTTACAAAGCCACAAAGACCTGTCATGGGAGATATGACACATCACTACAGGTCTGCCCTTTAACTTTATTCTCTACTAGATAGAATGACCACAAAGCACCACATTTATTTCCATTTATTTATAGAAATGTTTAACCAGGAAGTAATACATTGAGAGTTACCTCTCATTTTCAAGTATGTCCCGGGCACAAAGTTATAACAATATATGGTTACATTAAATGAACCGGGTTATACAGCCAATTTCCAGACATTACTATGGCATTAAGCAGGCAAAACGGACACTCCATTGTATGGCAACGTGTTTCTTTCAACCCCTCCCTTACCTGGACCTTTATCAACATCAAGGTCTAAGTAGGGCATTGAAACATTGATGGACTTTGCTATACGTGGGAGTCCCTGCTTCTTCACCTGCTTGATTAAATGCCCCCTGTAACGTGCAGGCTAGCCCTGGCAGAGTACCCACTGCTTTCTATTTTTAGTTGTAAACCTCATTACTTCCACACCAGATTACAATGCTCAGGCACGTTTTACACCTCCCCACCCAGGCACATTCCTGAGAACCTTAATGCAGAGCACAAAACATGGGGTGTGAGCTCCAAGATCAACTTATTAGTACGCAGAGAAATGAAAAACAACCTCATTTCTAAAAGACAGATTTATAGGAACCAGCAAGAAAGAGCCAGAGTGCTAGAAAAATGTAATCTGCAATACTATTATTAAAAGATGGCAATGCTTTGTTAATTCAACAAGCCTTTTATGCCGTCTACAGTAATTCCTGATCTGCTGTTTTCTGCACTTCTGTGCAACCCAGGAAGCTTCGGTAGTGTACAGTCAGGATATCGAAACGTTATTGCCCCAGATTATTTGGCGTTATTTGGCGTTGGGGATGACCCCCAAGACTGCCCGAGCCTGTCTTCCGTTAAGCAGAAGTTAATAATGATACGCAGAAAGAGCTCAATGCCTGCACCACGCTGACAGCACCCAATGTTTGCAGAAATGACGTTTGTTCCTTTGCAATGCACTTCCCTCTATTTGTCTACTCGTTGGCGCGTCTCCACTGGAGCTATTTGCAGTGCGTATCTGCCGTTACAGACCACTGAATAGTGCTGGAGGAAATATCATTAATGGTGTAGCCAGATTATGGGTAGCTGTACAGCTCCTGGGGAAGTGCAGCTTCAGTCCAGGTTGTGAGACTTTTAAAGATACGATTCTACCTAGCCAGCCAGAAAACAACACTTTCCTAAACAAAAGCTAACCATGCTAATAGCAAATAGTTGACCACTTTCCTTATTTGGGGGGTAATTAAATACAAAGTGCATTTCTTAATGGACTATGCATGGAGGAGTGTTTGTCAATCAAGTGTTTTGTTTCTTTACCTTATCAGAGAGCCAGCAAAGATATGGGGGATGGGCTCTGCCTCTGCAAACTCCTGCTGAACACACAGTGATATCCGACAAAAGGGGGCAGCCAGAGGAAATGAAACCCTCTCCCAAGTCTCAGTGCACGATGTTTACAAACTAACTTGACAAAATTATTTGATATTAATTATAGGCATCAGGGATGGGTACCAAAAAACACCAAACATCCAGATATGACCCCTTAATCACATTACTGGCATTAGCAGAGACTTCCACTCCTTCACGGATGCAGGTTGCACACGAAGTGCGTAAACCTGATGAAGAGACTTATGAGGACTGGAAAGCGTCTGCACAAATTGCATCTCCAAGAACTGGTCCATATCACTAGCAGAGGGGCCTGCCGCAGACCTCCCAAGTCTATTCTTAAACTGAGCAGTACTGTTAGTCAATACATTTGCAACTAAATAAAGGAAAACATATTTTAATGGTAACACTTGCTTTCAAACTAGTGTTGCTTGCCAGTAGATATGTGCAAAATATCAGCTCTTTGTGAACAATGCAAAATTGACCCTTCATTTCGTGTGCAAAGTTTTGCAGGCGTTTTTTTGTTTCACCAAAATTCAGCAACATTTCTCCAGAAAAAGGGCTTTTGCTGGAAAGGGATAAGGAGAAGAGGGTAAAAGGGGAGATGGGAGAGGAGCAAAGGGGATATGGGAGAGAAGGAGAGGGGAAAGGGGGAGATGGGAGAGGAGGAGAGGGGCAAAGGGGAGATGGGAGAGGAGTGGGGCATAGGGGAGATGGGAGTGGAAAAGAGGGGAAAAGGGGAGATGGGAGAGGAGGAGAGGGGCAAAAGGAAGATGGGAGAGGAGGAGAGGGGCAAAGGGAAGATGGGAGTGGAGAAGAGGGGAAAGGGGAGAGGAGGAGAGGGGCAACGGAGAGATGGGTGAAGGGGCGAGAGGGGGAGAGTACCCATTGAGGTATATACCTCCCAAAACACTCTTCTATAGAACATGCGGAAAGAGACCTGGGAAATATGCAAACGTCAATATGCTAAGTATATTCTACAGCAAAGTCAAAAGCAAAAAAACTGTGACAATGATCAAACAAGGAAATCCTATAGAAAGCCATGAGATTTTGTTTTCTACATAAATCAGGTGTCTTGTTCTTGCACCAGGGAACCTTTAACCAATATCCCACAGTGACTTGCTCAGGGGCCAGATGCAGAAGGCACTGGGAATCCAACCCAATTCTCCCACTTTAAAGGCTAGTGGCTATGTTTAGATCCATCCCGGAGTCACATTTCCCAGAATAGGGCAGTCAGAGAGATGGAACAACAGAGCTGTACAGAACTAGCAAAGCAGTCTCTGCATTTGGTTGTTAAAGGCTTGGAACACCTTTAGTGCTGGTGTGTATACAGCTGCTGGCCCACAAGCCCATACCTATCCCATGTCAATGTACCAACACTGAGTGATTGCTGTGTTTATTACAAAAGATGACATTTTTCATGTGATGAACGCTGCACATTGGGGGAGGGGGCGTTCTGAGTGCTGACAGCTGCAGATCAGTAGAATTCCCCTTGGGCTTCACTCATTCGGAGAGTTCAAATACATTGCTGGAGAATGTGAAGCAATTATGTTTAACTTGATTCCAATCTAAGTGAAAGAGGGAGAAAAAAAATGAAACATATATATATATATATATATATATATATATATATATAAAACAGAAAAAAAGAAGATAAAATCGCCCGATCTTCGTGTATTAATGTAAATAAAATTTAATAAAACATGGACATCACGAGGGCTGTAGTAGTTAGTGGGACCGCAGCCTTTGCGATGGGAATATGCTACTGATGGGGTAGAGTTAGGATTGCCAGGTGGCTTCTCCAAAAATACTGGACACAGTGGTGAATGATGTGACGTGCTCGATACACACACAAACCTCTGACCTCTTTCCACTCCATTCTGTTTCTCCTCTCCTTGTTCCAATCTCCAGGCTCTTGGCACCTCCTCCTGGTTGGCTCCATTACCCATTAGCAGCCAATAAGGATGGAGGAAGCTGCCCAGCCCTTTAGCAACATCCTTGCACTCTCCCTGCTCACAGAAATCCTGCGACCCCCCCCCCCCCCCCCCCCCAAGCCAGTCAGGTCACTATGTGCAGAGATGTAATATCGGACACATACATGTCCACTATTATCTCTCATTTTATTCTGGACGGTGTCCAAATACAGGACAGTCCAGTTCAATACTGGACACCTGGTAACCCTAGGTAGAGTACATGAGTCTAATAAGGCTGTGTGTGCACAGTGTACTTTCATGTCAGAAGAGAAGTGACTGGAACTGTGAATTCATTAAGACCCGTTTACACAGGGCGGCTATCCTGAGTGACAACTCCTATTAGAAGTTCACAAGATCAGTAGCACTTACCCCATTATGTTATATAAATGTGATTCATGTATGAGATCCCTGAAATTATAACATTATATGTCTTGTTCATATGTAGCAGTGACCGTGTATGCAGCCATATGATGAGAATATTATAGGCACCGTCCCGTGGAGCTTACAATCCAAATGTTGGTGCCTGAGACAAGGGGGAGTTAAGGTGAACTTATGGGAACCCAGTACTTGAGGTGCTCTCTAATCACATGAGAGATAGATGTCAGGAACTAAAGGTATAAAGTACTGATAATACTTCACTACTTCTACTTATTAGCAGTATATAGCACACAGTTTGACTTGTGTGGGAATAATTGGAGTGTCCCCCTAATGATTAAACCTTTTGCTACCATGAGACCTCCGACACTCTTACAGGTGAAGACCTCACAAGTCTCTTCTTCATACAGTATATTATACACATAGTATAGCTGCTAGTAATTTGTTTATTTAAGTAGATCACTCATGACTACAAGTCAGCATAATGTTGCAAAAAGGTAACTTTTTTGGGAAAGGGTCATCTGAGCCAAAACATCACTCGTCTGAAGATAATTAAAATCCTGTTTCGCAATGCTAGGCTGACTTGGAGTCATGAGTAACCCAGGTGTTAATCCCGATCATGTTCTTTATTTTGTCTCTTTCTGGCTAATGTGGAGTTTAGCTATTTGGGTTACCTTCTCCTGCTACTCATGTCCGTCGCATTTTCGTGACTTCGCAGCATCACATTGTCATGGGAATGCATTGCCATGCGACGTCGCGGAGTCCTTTGATGCCGCATTGTCATTGCGACACATCGTCACAAAGAGAAGATGCCAGAAATAAGGAGAAGCAAGAGGTAAGAGAAAGAAGTGCCGGTACACTGTACCAGCATGTACCGTCACAAAAAGCCCTGTATATGTGTAACCCCTCTTTATTTCCTGAGATGTGTTACTATGTAGATACTAGGGCAGGGTCATCCGCCTCCCCTGTGTATGAAACCGGCAATAAACTGGGTGGGGTCAGACAACACATTGTGACACATATGTTTTGAACAGTATTTTGTATATGCAGAACACAATCACATTCAGGGGCCCTAAGAATTGGAGGACCCTGAACAACACTTATTACAACTTCTAGTGTGAGAATAATGAGGTACCCCACTGCAGAATTGTCCCACAGTGTCTCTTACTCAGTTCCGGTGGCCGAGATACTAACTAATGGGCTACTGTTGGTGCCAGCACAGCACTGGAGCTTGTGTGGAATATATTTGTGTTTATTGGTTTATCAGCCTGTTACTTCACAAAGGAGTGTTGTTATCTGTGTATGCTGAAAGGGATACTGCAGGGGTGGGGTGATCCCCTGGATGGGTTTCCATGTGGCCTACTCACTGCTTCGGAACCCCAGGTTTTCCGGGTCCCCGTTACACAGACGATGTACTCTCCAGGATCATTCCAGCCACCTCTGGTATGTGCTGCTCTGTCAGACTGGGAAGGCTCTGCTATCGCGCTGTATTTCTCGCCATGCTTCTCAGGACAGGTCCTCCTTCTTTCTTGCTCTCTGCAGGTCTCTCTTTGGATCACGTGCTCCTGCCAGGCTATATCTCTTGCTACTCCTCTCTCATAATGTCATACTCTCAATACCCATGGTCTCAGTCCTTTCCATGCCTCACATTCATTGGTCGAAGGGCATGTCCATCAATATGCTTATGTGTGTCCTTAAGGGTGTTACACTATCCCCCTACTAAAAACATTGATGCCCTCATCTACTTCACAGGGGTACTAGACATAGTAATAATAAATAATAAAACATTTCTATATATAACACCTGATTCCTCTCTAGGCACAAATGAACACAGGAGCAGATGATGGCCTATACCTACAATTCCCACATAATCAATCATAAAAACACCACCCTGCACCACACCTGCAGGGTTAACCAGAAATCAAGTATTATGTGAGCCACCCTTTTTGGCACAGTAACCATTGGAAATTATATTGTTTCAATATTGTACATGGCATACATATTTTCTTAGTTTTTCGTTTTTATGTATGTTTGTACTTTTTCTAGCAATCATAGTTTTTGTGTATAAATGTACATATGGCTGAATATGATTTCTTTTATTTTCTATTTTAGAAATGTATATATTATGATGAATTGTTTCATCTGTATATATTATATATATATATATAATATATATTTTTTTATTATTATTTACATTTTTTTTACAGATTCCTCAACAGTTGCTAATTGTTATTAAAGCTTCTCCTTATCGATATTTGTAGTGTAGTTGTTAAATACATATCGGTAGAAATAAATATTTGCTTTAATTAGTTGATAAATGGGGAGAACATGAAGCCTTCATTTAGGTCTTATGGGGCTAGAGTGCCCAGCCTATATATCCATTTGGCTTCTTTCTTTTATATCTCTAATCACCTCTTCTGATGTTATGTGCTATCCGATCGCTGCCATACATTTTAATTACTTTATATCTCCTTTATGGCAGATGTTTATATGGCGTGCTATAGGAGTATCTAGTTCATTTCTTATAGCTCCAATATGCTCAAGAATTCAATGGCATACTGTCACGCCTGTATGCCCGCAGACCTGGCAAGACCCCAGTACTGAGGTGGGAACGGTATTACACCACACACCCACAGCAGTGGGAGCGAGCCCGGAGTGTGGTATAGCGTTGCTGGGCCTGTAGAGAGAGTTGTTAGTATACTTGCAACGCCAGTAGGTGTAGGAGTAAGAAAGGTCGTGTCCGTGTGCCAATATCCAGGGGTCTAGAGGGTAGAGTCGTCAGGGTACAAAGCCAGGTCCAAGGATGCCAGAGGTAAGCGAGGTAGTGTTCAAGCAGGGTTCAAAGAGATACCAGAGAGCAGAGTAGTCCAGGACAAGCAGGGGTCATAAGCCATGGAAATCCAAGGTAAACACAGGAGCAGGAACACAGGAGCAGGATACAGCACAGACACAGAGGGAGCACAGCATAGGTCAGCACACAGGGAAACAGGAACTATGCAGAGCGAGGAAGAAGTGGACATACAGGGATTATAAAGAAAGGCACACCAATAGGAGAGAGGGGAGGAGCAGAGAGAGAAGTGGGAGACAACAGAGATAGGTCAGGGAGAAAAGAGGAGGAGACAAAAGGGGCAGTCAGGAGAATGACCTGTAGGGATTGGGAGGAGGAGTCAGGATCGTGACAAGCCAGGTAAGAGGCGCGTGTGCGCGCGCCCTCTGTAAGTTGAGGGTGCGCGCGCACAGGCTGTGACAGAAAGATGGCCCACAGGGACTAAGAGGAGGAGCGTGTGCGCGCACCCTCCGTGAGCTGAGGGGGCGCGCGCACAGGCTGGGACACCAGGCGCGCAGAGCTCCGCGCCGTGGGCACCCCGCTGGAGGAAGGCAGGGGAGCGGATGGAGCAGCCAGGGAAGGTAAGGTGCTGGCCACGGGCACAGGAGGGGTCAGGGGACGGGGAGCGTCACTGCAGGGGCTCGGGGACCGCGCAGGTGCGCGAGACCTGCGGGGCATGCGCTGAGGTAGTGGGAGAGAGGTAGACGGAACAGGACAGGAGTGGGAAAGGGTAGAGGGATTTGCAGGAGATGGGACAGAGGGAACAGAAGGGGAAGGAATCCCCTGAATCGTCACAGTATCCCCCCTTGAGGATCGATCTCTGAGCGATCCAACCACGGCTTGAGGGGGATCTTTTGGTGGAAATGGAGCAGAAGTCTTGGAGCATGGATGTGACGTGCCGGTACTCATGAACGTTCTTCTGGGCCGTAGCCCTTCCAGTGGCCCAGGAATTGGAGACTATTTTTGGACCAACGGGAATCAATAAGTGACTGGACCTCTTACTCCTGTTGTCCTAGGGTGGAGACTGGCTCGGGTTTCCGAGCGGTGACAGGAAAATGAGGGCTAGGTACGAAAGATTTAAGAAGGGAAGCGTGGAAAACAGATGGAATCTTCATAGTAGGAGGAAGATCGAGACGGTAGGCCACAGGATTAATTTTCTCCAAAATTTTGAATGGACCTAGGAATCTAGGAGACAGTTTAGGCGATGGTGTCTTCAGCCTAATATTTTTTGAAGATAACCACACCCGGTCACCAGGTTTGAAGGAAGGCCCAGGTTGACGATGACGATCCGCCTTGACTTTTGTTTGGCCACCGCGGATTGTAAAGACTTGAGGATCCTTTTCCAAGATTCTTGGAGATTGACAACATGGGAGTCGGCCGCTGGAACGCCCGAAGGAGAGGGCGAGAGAGGAAGGCTAGTGGGGTGGAAACCAAAGTTGATGAAAAAGGGGGACTCCTGAGTGGACTCGTTTTTCAGGGAATTTATGGCAAATTCGGCCCATGGTAGAAGGTTCACCCAGTTATCTTGTGAGTCCGATATGAAACATCTTAGGTATTGTTCAAGGGTTTGGTTCATCCTTTCAGTTTGACCATTGGTTTGATGATGGTATCCTGAGGAAAATAACAGAGAGATACTGAGTCTCTGGGAAAATGCCCGCCAGAATTTCGAGATGAACGGTGATCCACGGTCAGAGACAATAGAAATGGATACGCCATGTAACCTGAACATTTCTTTGGAGAAGACATCGGCCAACGTGGCTGAGTTAGGAAGAACCTTGAGGGGAATAAAGTGTGCTTGTTTAGAGAACCTGTCTACTACGACCAGAATAGTGTTCATCCCATTGGAAATGGGCAGTTCAACAATGAAATCCATTGAAATGTGTTTCCAGGGTTGTTCCGGAATGGGGAGAGGCAAGAGAAGGCCAGAAGGCTTGTGATGGAGTGTCTTACTCTGGGCACATACAGGACAGGCAGAAGTAAAGTCGAGAATGTCCTGGTTCATCTTTGGCCACCAAAAGGTCCATTTAATGAGATCTGCTGTCCTTTTGAAGCCTGGATGACCGACTGCTCTAGAAGAATGACCCCAAAGTAAAACTTTATGGCGAAAGCGTGGGGCTGTGCATAGGCGTCCTTCTGGTACCCTGAACCTGCTGGGAATGTGAGCTTGAGCTTTGTTCATCTCGTCCAACACATCGAAGTTGTTCGCGGAAATTATACATTTGGCAGGCAGAATAGGCTCTGTGGTTTCATTGGATTCGGTTTCTGTGGCGAACTGACGAGAGCGTCCGCTTTGACATTTTTGGTACCAGGAATATATGAGATGGTGTAGTTAAAGCGGGAAAAGAAGTGACCAGCGAGCTTGGCGGGATTCCAGACAACGGGCCCCCTCAATATATAACAAATTTTTGTGGTCTGTGAGAATGGCAACTGGTTCTTTGGAACCCTCCAGAAGGTGTCTCCATTCTTGAAGAGCCAGTTTTATGGCCAAAAGTTCACGATTACCGACATCATAATTCCTTTCGGCAGATGAAAATTTCCGTGAAAAAAAACCACAGGGGTGAAGTTTCTCTTGGGGAGAAGTCCTCTGGGACAGGACTGCGCCGGCTCCTACGTCCGAGGCTTCGACCTCCAAAGTGAAGGGGAGGGATGTATCCGGATGACGAAGGATGGGTGCAGAAAAGAAAGCCTTCTTGAGGATCTCAAATGCAAGAATAGCCTCAGGAGACCAGGAAGAGATATCGGCGCCCTTCTTGGTCAGTGCGGTGATGGGAAGAGCAATAGAAGAAACATTTTTGATGAATTTCCTGTAATAGTTGGCAAAGCCGAGAAAACGCTGCACAGCCTTAAGTAAATTTGGCAACGGCCAATCGAGAACAGCTTTCAGTTTCTCTGGGTCCATGGAGAAGCCTTGACTGGAGATGATATAGCCTAAGAAGGCAGTAGAGGACTGGTGGAATAAACACTTCTCCATCTTGGTATATAGGCGATTAGAACGGAGTCTAGAAAGCACCAATTTGGTATGTGAAATGTGTTCCTCCAGATTTTTAGAAAAAATAAGAATGTCGTCTAGGTAGACTATGACAAATGTTCCCAATACATCGCGGAAGATGTCGTTCACAAACTCTTGAAAAACGGCAGGAGCGTTACATAAACCAAAGGGCATAACAAGATATTCATAATGTCCAGAACGTGTGTTAAATGCAGTTTTCCACTCGTCCCCCTCCCTTATGCGAATGAGATTATAGGCACCTCTTAAGTCGAGCTTTGAGAAGATAGAGGCTCCCTGGAGACGATCGAACAGTTCTGAGATAAGCGGAAGAGGATATCGGTTCTTCACCGTGATCTTATTAAGTCCGCGGAAGTCAATGCACGGCCTGAGCGATCCATCCTTCTTCTTCACAAAGAAGAAGCCAGCCCCGGCAGGGGAGGTAGAGATGCGGATGAATCCTTTCTCCAGGTTTTCCTTAATGTAGGACGTCATTTCCTCGGTTTCTGGGACAGAGAGTGAGTATGACTTAGACTTCGGCAGGATGGTCCCAGGAATGAGATCGATAGGACAATCGTACGGACGATGGGGATGAAGAATCTCCGCTTGTACCTTGTTGAACACGTCCAGGTACTCATGATACACGGTAGGCAGGGTCAAAAGATTAGAAGAAACGGAATCCAGGCCGGCAAGCACCGTAACAGGAGACTCCACAGGAATGGCGTCTGTGGACGAAGGCCACTGGAGAGGGAGAGTACCGGTCCAGTCAATGCGCGGATTGTGGAGTTGAAGCCAAGGCAATCCTAAAATAATTTGCACCGTAGGAGATTGAAAAATATCGAAGATGATTACCTCCTTATGACCATCAGCCAAGGTCAATGTAAGCGAAATAGACTCCCAAATGATGAATGCCGGCTGGAGTGGCCTGCCGTCAATGGCCTCAAGGCCGATGGCGGTCTTCCTTCTGACCATGGGAATGTGATTCTCCGACGCGAACTTCTGGTCCAGGAAGTTACCACCAGATCCTGAATCGCCGAAAGCTTCAACCTTCAGGAAAAGATTCGGACCCTCCAACGTGGCAGGAAGCAGAAACTTCTTTGGGAGAGCATCGGGAGGAGAGGGGCAAGGAGAGACAGTACCCAGTAAAAGCCCCTCTACCTTTACTGGGTGTGCCCGTTTCCCGGCTTCAGAGGACAATTCTGGAGGCGATGTTCCGGGGAAGCACAGTAGAAGCACAATCTTTTCAGACGACACCGCGCTCTCTCCGTGGCCCGAAGTTGCTGACTGCCGACCTGCATCGGTTCCGGAGACTCCAGTGCCAGGAGGGGTGTTGTAGGCGACCTGTGAAAAGCAATAGAAGAAGGAGAACGAGAACAGTGCCTTTCGTGCCGCCGCTCCTGAGTATGCTGATCCATGCGTACGCTCAGGGTAATCAACTCCTCCAGGGAGGAAGGCCGGGCATGAGTAGCTAGGTCGTCTTTCAACGTATCTGTAAGTCCGTGCCAGTACGCTGCGGCGAGTGCCTCATCATTCCATTGGACTTCGGCGACCAGCGTGCGGAACTCGATGGCGTATTTGGCAGCTGATCTTCGGGCCTGAGAAATGTGAAAAAGAGAGCAAGTGGCCGTTTCGCGCCGTGCAGGAGTATCAAATACCAGTTGAAATTCGCGTCTGAAGATAGAGTATTCTTGCGTTATTTCACTTTTGCGCTCCCATAGGGGAGAGGCCCAGGCGAGGGCGTCTCCGGTGAGCAAGGCGTAGACATATGCTACTTTAGCACGACCGGTGGAAAACAGGGAGGGGGACATCTCAAACTGCACCTCACATTGGTTTAAGAAACCACGGCAGGCGAGAGGATCCCCATCGTAGCGATTCGGAGACGGAATCCGTGGCCCAGGGTTGGCGTAGGTTGTAGCCACCAGTGGTGTAGGAGCCAAGGAACTCTCCTGAGGGGAGAACTTAGCCAACTGCTGGGAGACAGTGGACAGCTGGTTACTAACATATTGTAAGGCCTCTATGGAAATACTGGTACCCACCTCAGGGGGGTCTGCGTTTGTTTGGCTCTGCATAATGTCACGCCTGTATGCCCGCAGACCTGGCAAGACCCTAGTACTGAGGTGGGAACGGTATTACACCACACACCCACAGCAGTGGGAGCGAGCCCAGAGTGTGGTATAGCATTGCTGGGCCTGTAGAGAGAGTTGTTAGTATACTTGCAACACCAGTAGGTGTAGGAGTAAGAAAGGTCGTGTCCGTGTGCCAATATCCAGGGGTCCAGAGGGTAGAGTCGTCAGGGTACAAAGCCAGGTCCAAGGATGCCAGAGGTAAGCGAGGTAGTGTTCAAGCAGGGTTCAAAGAGATACCAGAGAGCAGAGTAGTCCAGACAAGCAGGGGTCATAAGCCATGGAAATCCAAGGTAAACACAGGAGCAGGAACACAGGAGCAGGATACAGCAGAGACACAGAGGGAGCACAGCATAGGTCAGCACACAGGGAAACAGGAACTATGCAGAGCGAGGAAGAAGTGGACAGACAGGGATTATAAAGGAAGGCACACCAATAGGAGAGAGGGGAGTAGCAGAGAGAGAAGTGGGAGACAACAGAGATAGGTCAGGGAGAAAAGAGGAGGAGACAGAAGGGGCAGTCAGCGGAATGACCTGTAGGGATTGGGAGGAGGAGTCAGGATCGTGACAAGCCAGGTAAGAGGAGCGTGTGCGCGCACCCTCTGTAAGTTGAGGGTGCGCGCGCACAGCTGTGACAGAGAGATGGCCCGCAGGGACTGAGAGGAGGAACGTGTGCGTGCGCCCTCCGTGAGCTGAGGGGGCACGCGCACAGGCCAGGACACCAGGCGCGCAGAGCGCTGCGCCGCGGGCACCCCGCTGGAGGAAGGCAGGGGAGCGGATGGAGCAGCCAGGGAAGGTAAGGTGCTGGCCGCGGGCACAGGAGGGGTCAGGGGATGGGGAGCATCACTGCAGGGGCTCGGGGACCGCGCGGGTGCGCGAGACCTGCGGGGCATGCGCTGAGGTAGTGGGAGAGAGGTAGACGAAACGGGACAGGAGTGAGAATGGGTAGAGGGATTGGCAGGAGATGGGACAGAGGGAACAGAAGGGGAAGGAATCCCCTGAATCGTCACACATACATTTTTAGTTGGAAGCATTGATGTGCATGCCTTACATTTCGAGCATTTATATGATCCTTTGATCAAAAATTTATTTAGCCATGTTGTTTTATTATCCACTGCAAGATGACTATGTACTAGTCTGTCATTAAGATTTTTTGCCCGTCTATTTACCATGACAGGGTAATCTTTGAGTACTTGTTTTAATGTCTCATCATTCAGTAGAATGTGCCAATGTTTTAGTAGGATTGATTTTATCAGGTGCCATTGATTGGTGTACGTTCCTATAAAGCGAATTAGCTTTTAGTTAGGGGCTGTGTCTGATGTTTTATCTTTCAGTATATTTTCTCAAGGAGTACATTTAGCTTGTCTATAAGCATGTCTTAAGATCTTTTAAAGTGAAACTTCTATGCTGGCATCTACCATATGAAAATTTCCCTTGGAGTAAATTGTCTTGTTGGTAACGGAAGTGCACTCCCGGAAGTGACGACACTGCTGGCAGAAGAAGCCTACGTCCGTGGTGGCAGCTTGACGAGCAAGACCAGAGCCCTCCCGCGCTAGGCACAAAATCTGAGAGGCCTTCCCACGCATGGTGCACATCCGCAAAAGCCTCCCGCGCATGGCGTGCATGCACAGAGTTTTACAGTGCTCGGTACGCATGCGCAGAGGCCTCCCGTGCTTGGTGCGCATGCGCAGAGGCCTTCCGTGCTTGGTTCGCATGCGCAGAGGCCTTCAGCGCACATAGTGTGCATGCGCAGAGGCCTCCTGCGATTGGCGGCCTGCCGTGCTCAGCACACATGACACGCATGCGCAGAGGCCTTCGGCATGCATGGCACAAAGGCGCAGAGGCATCCTGCACTCAGTGCACATGGTGTGCATGCGCAGAGGCCTCCAGCACCCGGCGTGCCCAGAGCGCATGCACAGAGGCCTCCAGCGCATGGCACACACGGCGCACACGGCGCGTAGAGACAGACACAGAGACACACAGAGACAGACACACATACAGAGACACACACAGACACATACAGACACTGAAACACACACACAGACACACAGAGACACCACACACACACAGGCACACACACAGAGACTCACACACTGAGACACACACACACAGAGACACACACAAGGAACTCACAGTTAGCATAAATATAGAAGTGCAAATAGCTAAAACGGGGGGGGGGAGGAGGTTGCCGAGCACGCGCGTTCTAAGTTACCTTTCTTTGCGTTTTATCACTGAAATTGTGTTTTAATTTTTCATTGAAAACATCACCTTCACAAATACAATTTCTGTGACATAACAGTGACAAAAGACAAAGAGGTTTCACTTAAAATGCGCGTACTCGAAACACACACCCTTTGTTTTGCTATAGCCCCTCTGTGAAAATCGTTCTGTACGGTCCAGAGCTTGTTTTTCAAATTCCTGAATATTAGAGCAATTTCTCCGTACACACAGATATTGCCCTATAGGGATGCCTCTTTTTTGATGGTCTGGGTGATGGATATTTGACCTCAGTAGACTATTTGTTGAGGTCTCCATTCTAAAGATGGAGGTCTGTAATAGGCCGGAGTGATCCCGTTCTGTTTTAAAAACAAGAAAATTGATTGTGGTTTTGCTAAATTCCACTGTCAATTTTGGATTAATGGTGTTATTGTTTAATTTATTAATTCTACCAGTAGTCTGGATGAACTATTCCATAGCAGCAGGATATCGTCAATAAATCTAGTCCAAAGTTCAATGTATTATGTACAGTATATTGCAACGTATCATCATTGAACACTATTTCATCCTCCCACCAACCTAAATGTAGGTTGGTGCATGTTGGGTACATGTAGTCCCCATTGCTGTTCCTTGTTTCTGATGATATCATTTCCGATTGAACCAGAAATATTTTTTTGTGAGAACAAATTCCATAAGTTTAATGACAAAATTGATATGTGAGATAAAGTTTCGATTTTTACTTTTCAGAAAGTGTGTTATGGCTTTTAGCCCTGTTAGCTTGATTTTAGTATAAAGCAATTCTAAATGTAATCCTACTAAGTAGGCGTTATAATTTACTGTGACACCATCCAGTTTTTTAAGGACATTTGTATCCTTCATGTATGAAGGATACGAAGTTAAAAAGGGCCTTAGGCTACGGCCCCGCTGCCTGCCATGCACGCGCGTGTGCGAGGCTGGCGGCGCGTGCCGCCGAATTCCCCGGTCTGCAGTGGGCTGCAGGGGGAAAGACAGGGGGGCGTGGTGGGGGAGTGATGGGGGCACGGCCATGACATCACCCGGCAGGTTCGCCCTCATTGGCTGAACCGGCGGGGGGCATGGCCCAGCGCTCCGTCGCCCGTGTCAATCTCAATTTTCGGGTCCGGAAGAAAAATTCGCCGCGCAACGCGGCGGCCCCCCCTTGTAGCGGGCCCAGACCCAGTGAGAGGCGGCTCTTGTCCCCGCCAGTAGTCAGTGGGGACCAAGCCTAAGGATGGTGTCAATGTAGATACTTGCTTTTTCAGTAATGCTGCCTAAACCAGACACTATAGGCCGTCCCGGTGGTGGTCTTTTCATTTTATGAAGCTTAGGTAAGCTATAAAAAGTAGCTATTTTGGGGCAGTCAGTGAGCATGAATTCGAATTTTTGACAAAGATACATTTTCTGCAGATGTCGATGTTAGAAGTAAGATTTGTTTTCATGTACGCTCCATCTACTGTACGATCTTTTATTAATTTGAAATTATTTTGGAAACTTTGCACTCTGCTATTGATTTGATTAACAATTCCGAATCTACCAATAAATATATACGTACTGCATTCATTTTCTTGATGTGACAATTAATACAATTGGGGCTCTATTACAGACTACCATACATAGAAAGCCGAAAGATTAGAATACTCTCTAGAGGGCTTCCTCATATCACCAATCCGACTCTCAAAAGGGCTCTTCCGTTCTCTCTGCTTCAACGAGTTGATAGAATAGTATCTGACCCTATCAAACTTGAAAGTGAACTGAAATCCATGTAGGACCGTTTTGTGGAAAGTGGTTACTCACCTCAGGTTATAAAGTGTAATATGGAGAGAATTAGGAAGTTGTATCTTGCTGGTAAAATTACTGTATACATTTTGATAACACTAATACAACCAAGACACATCGGCTATCAGTCATTACTACTTTATACCACCGCTGCTGCAACTATCAAGACAGCCGTTTGTGAGAATTGGAAAATCCTTGAATCTACGTGTCTTTTTAGTTAAAACTGCCCCTGGATTGCCTATGTGCAAAGCAGGTTGCTACAGTATAAATGTACTGCCTGTACCACTTGTCAGCATATGCTTACCAGATCGACTTCAGGGTTTTTCTGTTAACTTTTAACATTTTTGGAACTGTCCAAGTACATTTATTTTATATATATTTAATATAAATGTAACCATGCTGTAAAATGGCTGCAGTCATCTTTCCTGCTGACAGTAAGGCCTGGTAAGTTATGGGCATGCCAGCAGTAATTATGGAGGTTTGCCCTCACACCCTGGTGAGGTGCCCTATGTATGGATGGGAGTGGTCACATGCTCTGAATCCATGATAAGTGATGTCAGAGTTGTGCCAGCCCCCAGAGGATACATAAGGCACAGCACTGCCAAAAGTTAGTGTGTGTTCAGAGATCATCAGTGGAGTTAGTAGTAGATATAAGACAAGGAGCAAGTCTGAGTGCAGGCTTGGGAGGAGACAGCTTATAAGACTGTGACCAGGGACCTGGCACAGGGACTATCTCCCTAAGGGGAGATAGTGAATCCACCAATTTGGGGAAAGGACACCTTTCAAAGGGAAGTGCGGTGAACATGAGAGGCTAAGTACACCCACTGTGAGGGGCAGCTGGCCCGCCGCAAGTCAATAAAGATGATCCTGTTAAACCATACCCTCGTGTGTAAGTGTGGAGTGATTACACAGAGGAGTGCACCACAGAGGAGTTCCTCACCAGGACCATCCACAAGCGGACGCTGGGATCCTGATGAGGTGGAGGCACTGCACTGGATATAGGTAGGACTCAAGCATACTACCTCAGCTGCCTGTCTGGGTTGGCAATCCCCACACAACATCATGTGGGAGACTCAGGAGTCCTGTTGCCAACAGGTGCACCACCAGACACTACACTGTAATGGGGGCTGGTTAGACCACAGGGGCCAATATGAGATTGGGTGGGTCAGGCTAGGCCAGAAAATCTGTTACATATATATTATATACAGTGGTTGACAAATCACCAAAAAATCTACTCGCCACACAAAAAAATCTACTCGCCACCTAGTACCAAACGTGTGCTGCTTGGGCCAATATTTACTCGTCCGGGGGTTAAGTCCACTCGCCCGGGGCGAGCAAATGTATAGGTTTGTCGAACACTGATTATATATATTTATATTATAAGTTGCCCACATGGGCAAGACCGAAGGATCACTGAAAGGAAGGGTGGCATCACGTCGCTCTGCTGTTCGTGCGGCATTTAAAGACCAAACATCAGACCAGCCCATTGCCTTACATTGTAAAACAAAAAATGTGAGGCGCTTCTAATGGAGGTGTAATAAATAAATAAATAAATAAATAAATAAATATATAGTGATTAATATCAATAATCAAAGGGCTCATAACTAATAAAAATATGAATTGGGAGAAGATCCAGTTCCTCCTGTGTTGGATGGTGGGGAGAAGCTTGTGGGGAGCGCAGGTATCACCATATATAGGGAAGAAAATATATAATAGTGTAGTATGTCTAAACAGATAAAGCAATCTATACAGGAATCATGATTGGGAACTCACATTCTCCCAGTTGAAATTCAGCAGTGAATAGCAATGAATGCAATGATGTAGACTCAGCAGTATGAAAGGAGGTCTTGCTTGACATAAACTCCCTGGTGTCAGCAGAACAAACCCTCAATGGAAAAAATGACACCTTTAGTGCAACATTGTATGTTCACTATCAATATATTAATAAAAGCAATTGTTATTGCACTTACATGAGCACCATGTGCATAGACACATAAAGATCAATGCGCAGCTTCAGCGTACACCATCCACCCCACTCCCAAGGTCGCGTTGCGTCACTTCCGGTTTGGAGATCGATCGCAGAATGGATCCACACGGGCTCTGGGGCATTCGGGGTACACTTCTGGACTGCTGCTAGTTCACTCAACGCGTTTCGCTGGCGTGGCAGCTTCGTCAGGAGTTCAATCTCCTGACGAAGCTGCCACGCCAGCGAAACGCGTTGAGTGAACTAGCAGCAGTCCAGAAGTGTACCCCGAATGCCCCAGAGCCCGTGTGGATCCATTCTGCGATCGATCGCCAAACCGGAAGTGACGCGACAGGCCGGACCGGAAGTGACGCGACCTCGGGAGTGGGGTGGATGGTGTACCCCGAATGCCCCAGAGCCCGGGTGGATTCATTCTGCGATCGATCGCCAAACCGGAAGTGACGCGACGGGCCGGACTGGAAGTGACGCGACGTGACCTCGGGTGTGGGGTGGAGTATCCCCATTAACTGATTTTATATAGAGGGACCCTGGATACGGGAAAGAGGAAATAAGAACAAGAATTAGGAATACATCATTATACTGTACAATGATCAATATGATCTCAATAAATATTTACCACCACCAGTGTCTATTTTGAATTCTAATTTGACGGAAGTGTATCCTCAGAGATGAATAATCTTTCATAGCATGATGCATAGTGTATTATAATGCATATGTTCTACACTCACAGGTGATGGACCCCTATCAAGAGAGGTAAGATGTCGAAGATATATACAATTATAACATGTATGTGTCCCATCCTGAACCAGATACGTCACACAATGCATCAATCGTGTTTACAAATATATTTAATTATTGTGACATATATAGATCCCAATAGAAAACAGCAAAATGAACCTGTGCGGACAACATATCAATAATTTAATTTTGAACCGATGTTCCACATAGATGGCAGAACTTACTTGGGTCGGATAATTGTCAAAACTTACTTTGGCCAGATACTTTTCAAACACAGCAACAAATACAGATATCATTAGTAAATTTCCAGGAGTAGCTAGGATATTTAATGTGGATATTCTTATTAAGCTCCCCCATCAAAATGGAATCAAGATTCCACTAGCGGGGAGTACTTGGATGAAGAATTAGAGGGAAGGGGGAGGATCCTGATGGTTAAACAAGGATGGATAATATGCCAAAACACTACAATAGCTTAGACAGAAATGCCCCCAGCTCAAAGTTCACATTCAGACCATTTGGGACTAAAGTCTTGAGCTGGTGGATCCAGAATGCTTCACACCTCATTAGATCACTGTCCCTGTCATCAACTCGCCAATGGGGTACCACATGCTCGATAGCCGTGGATTTTAAACCCTTTGGGTCTCCCTGGTGATGCATCAAAAAATGTTTAGCAACAATATGGTTCCCAACTTTTCGCCTTATATTACCCAGGTGTTCGAGGATCCTTACTTTCACAGGCCTTGTGGTCTTCCCTACATGTTGGAGGCCACAAGGGCACTCCAGGAGATACACAACATGGTCTGTGTTGCAGTTGATATATTTTTCAATATTATAATTCTTTTTCGTAACCCATAATGTGAATGTGAATTTGTCATCTGCTCTAAATCTACATGCCTTGCAGGTTGCACAGCCAAAGAAACCTTTCATCTCTGCCAGCCAATTATTTTGATGTTCCTTAATAGTTGACAATGCACTAGGTGACAGTCTTCTCTTGAGATTATTGGCCTTCCAAAAAATTATGTTTGGCCTGTCTGAAACCACATCTTTCAGTATGGGATCGTTCTTGACTATTTGCCAATGCCGATTAACAATATTTCTAATCTTATCGGCATCCCTGTTTAATTAGTCATAAAGGCCATACTGAAATTGTTTCCTGCCTCAGATGACTCATTCTTCTCTTTTATTTTGATTAACTCTTTTCTATCTATATTAGGGGCTTTGACCAGTGCTTCCTCCACTTTATGGTTGGTAGTCTCTTTCTAGGAATCTAGTTCTCAGAAATTCGGATTGATCTTCAAATTCGCTGTTGTCAGTACAGTTCCTTCTAATTCGTCTGAATTGACCGTATGGGACATCATTGATCCACCTTGGGTGGTTGCAACTCATTTGCAAGAAGAAATTACTACTATCCGCTGGCTTGAAAAATGTTGTTGTCTTTACCTTATTGTCTTGAATACAGATAGTTAAATCCAAAAAGTCAATTTCTCTCTGGCTATGTTGGCATGTAAATCTTTTGGGGTTTATATGAGTTTACTGGGTATCTGTGTGTTTATGTAAATCTTAGATTAAGATCATTATTATTGATGTAGATTACAAATTCCTCTCGACTTTCTTCGTCCCCTCTCCACACAAATATTACATCATCAATATATCTATATATTACATCAGCAATATATCATGGCGATCCCAGACTTTTGGACATAGAAGCTCCCATCAAACCAAAAGTAATTGTGGCCCATGATCAACCGTATACTATTGACAAGAAAATTTGCCTGTGCTTCAGGTAGTTCCTCATCTCTATTTAACATCTGTTAGATCGCCTCACATCCTTGATTTTCTCTATACAGTAGATATATAGAGTGATGTGACATCAGATGCCAGAGTCATTCCTTCCTCTCACTTGAAATCCTCTAGTATTCTTAGTACAGTGGCGACACGTTTTATTTTACATCGGCTAGAGCCGCAAGCCGTGAGGTGTCCCGGCTTTTGCAGTGAATTCCCTCGGCGTGCCGCGCGTCACCGATGCGCGGTCACGCTTCATCGGGAGCGTGCGCGCACGGCGTGCGTGCCCAGGGCTCCCCGAAGGGAGCCCTGGTGTCCCGCGATGTGGGGGAGTGCGGTGGGGGGCTCCGGGGGTCCCGGTGGACCCGGAGAGGGGAGGGGGGTGCCTCGATCGGAGGACCGATCCTCCGAGGCTCTGGCGCGCGCCCGGGACACCCCGGCGCGTGCCCGGTTTCTGTCGCGGCCGATACCAGGCAAAAGTTAGAATAAACTCGGCCGCGACAGTACGTCTGCCGTATCCCTTAGATATGACCTCAAATTTTTGACATATTTCTGAAGGTAAATGTTGATGTATTGGGACAGACTAGACGTCAAAGATCCTATCCTGATATATGATCGGTCTACACAGGGGATTGGTAAGGCTCTTATGGATTTTCGGAAGTAAGTAGAACACTGGTAACCATGGTCTTTCATTCAACAGGTATTGAAATTCTTTGTCATTTAGGACTTCACTGTCTTTAAATCTTGTTAGCAGATCCTTAAGTGCTTTGAGGAACTCATTCGTAGGATCCTTGGCAATCTTGATATACGTCTCAGTATCCCCAAGAATCCTGTCTGCTTCGTTTACATAGTCTGTACGGTTTAAAACTACCTTTCTCAAGACAAACAGACAACTAACCTGCAGTATTTATACCCCATTGTGAAATACCAAACAGGTGAAAGAAGTTCCCACCAAAGCCACAGGGAGAGCAGCAACACTGACACGAGATTACAGCATGCACAAGAAGGGAACCAAGTGCAGAGTAAACCCAAATCAGAGACGCTGTGAGGAATCCGTTCCTGGGTTTGGCGGGAGCTCACTCTTGCAGAGCTGGTGAGCTTTCAAACAAACCTCCCCTTGGAATTGCTAGCACCTTCACCTGTGTTTGCAATCACTGCAGCTCTGTCTCTCTGCTCTTGAAAGAATTCCCACACACCCCTGTCTTGGGATTGGCTATCTGCCCTTCTTATACTGGCCACTTACTCTGACTCTTTGCTGAGCATAATTCAAGTTCACTTGGATGTAACAGTGTTTGCCACAACACTCCTGCCTTAGCCTTGTTCCTATGACCTGCTGCATTCACCCCTGGTAGAGGTCTGTTCCTGTGCTGAAGTGCTGGATCCCCAGTGCTACTCTTGCCGTGTTCCTGAGACCTGCTTCAGAGGTCTGCTCCCTGTGCTGAAGCGCTGGATCCCCAGTGCTACTTTACTCTGTTTGAGACATCCTGCATTCACCCCAGGCAGAGGTCTGCTTTCTGGTACCTGTGCTGAAGCTCTGGATTCCCAATGCCTGCCTTATCCTGTTCCTGGGACCTCCTGTATTCACCCCAGGCAGAGGTCTGCTTCCTGGTACCTGTGCTGGAGCGCTGGATCCCCAGTGCCAGCCTCGCCTGTTCCCTGATGCCTGCTGCCTTCTCTCCTTGCAGAGGTCTGGTTCCTGGGGCCTGCTGTATATCTCCATTGCAGAGGCCATATCCTGGTTCCTGTGCTGACGTGCTGGATCTCCAGCGCTAATCTTCTGATTCCTGAGGCCTGCTGCATTCCTGCCTTGCAGAGGCCTTCATTATGGGCCGCTCCTGCTCCTCGCGCAGACGCCATTCCTGCAGTGCAGCTGCTACGCTGAAGCACTGCGTACCTGATTCCTTGTTGCCGAACTTTTGCCTGGATATCGATTACCCTGATGTCTCCAACCCTGAGCCTGGCTTGTCTAAGGATTACTCTACATTCTCCAACCCTGACCCTGCTACGAATGACTACGAACTGCGCAATCTAGAACTGGCTTCGTGGTCTAAAGTCGGTGTATTCACATCCCCACCTCAGCCCCGCGATCCAGTCCCGGTTTGTGGTGAGCACGACCGTTACAGACGCATTACGCGTCATCAACCACAGTGGGAACGCAGTGCAATAAAGTGTCATCAGCAAGCATAACAAAAGTGGTGACGTCAACAAAATGAAATAATAATACGAATAGAAATAATAATAAAAACACGTGGCCATTCGCTAAAGCAGATAAAACTACCTCTACACAAACTACATCATAAAAACAACAAGCAGGAATCAATAGCAGCAGGCACAATTTCACAGCCCAATGTCTTCTTGGAATACAATCTCCAGCTACAGTATACTGATGAATCTTACTAAACCACAAGCACTCACAATATTAGTAGGCATTGGTTGTATAAAATAGAAATAACTTATAATTTATAAAACAAAACATGTGACATATACAACTACCAAATATAAGTACATTAAGATAAATGATAAGTTTGGGAGGGCGACCTGATCCGGGTAGTGTCTGAGTGGTACAATATGATGCATCTTCCACTTCTTAATGATGGACGTTTCTGTGCCGAGAGGGATAACCAGCGCCTTTTACATTTTCTTGTACCTTCTAATACTCTGAGCCTCTCTACCACCTTATCCCTGTATTGTTTCGAAAGCTCCTTGGTTTTCATGGTTGCTTTGTTGCATCACTACGTGAATTGCAGTTTGAAAGTCTTTCCATACCTAAGGGAAGTGATTTACAAGTTAAACCACTGATTACACACAGGCTCAAACCATTTCACAAAGTTTGTGACCTTTAAAACAATTCATTTGTACCAGAGCTGATTTAGGGCAGCAGTAACAAAAGGGTTGAAAACTTATGCAACTGAGATGAATCTTTTTTTTTTCTCTCTATAAATCTTACTTCTTTGTATTCTTATTTTATTTATTCTATATGCATTTTCTAACGTTATCACTTTGGAGTAGTTTTTGTAAATTCTACATGTAAAGTCTAATTTGAAAGCGTTGTGGAGCAGCTCAGGTGCCAACAAAATGTGAAAAATGTGCAGGGGGTGAATACTTCTACAAACCACTGTATATATGAGGGGTCCAGACAGGTCACTTTGTCACTAAAAGGTGTTCGGCATGATGTTAACCGTAGTGTACAGAACATGTTTGAAGCCAATGGGTGATTGTTATATGCTTAGTGGAGGGTATCCCGTAGCTAGTCACCCAATATATATTTACAGTATTAGTTTGTACACTGGGTTTATTTGGTAGTTATACATTTCACATGCTTTATATAAATTATAAGTTTTTATACTTATTTTTATTTCTATTAGTATTATGATTACATTTTGATAAGGTCACCACTTTGCTATGCTTGCTTTTGACACTTAATTGCGTTCTCACGGTGGTTGATGACGCGTTATGTGTCTCTCTGATTTGGGTTTACTCTGCACTTTGTTCACTTCCGGTGCATGCTGCAATCCTGCAATCCTGTAATCCTGTGTCAGTGTTGCTGCTCTCCCTGTTTTGATGGGAACTTCCTTCACCGGTTTGGTATTTCACAACAGGTATAAATACTGCAGCTTAGTTGTCTGCTTGTCTTGAGAAATGTTCTGATGTGACCTGAAAAATCAATCTTTCTTTCATTAAAGCGTGTGTATTTTTTTGGGTAAGTCCTGAGTGTTTTTTTTTCTTTGCTTGTTTTAATTTGTTTTCTATGCACCCAGACAAGAATATTTTGTTTTGGATGTGCCACAGTACCCGGCCTTAGGGAACGTTGGTTTGCCTTTAGCCCGCGCCGTCGGAACCCTGTACTTCAATTGACCAGTCAATTTAGATCTACAACTTGCCAGATGCAGATCCAGCTGCGAGTCTCCCTCCTCCCATCGGTGCCAGGATCCAACTTCTGCCTGACAGGAGGGAGCTGGAGGAGGGAAAGACAAAAAACAGCGCAAAGACGCAAATCGTGAAGTATATCCAGTATTATTGCTTAAAACGGTAAGGTAAGTATTCTGCGTACATCAAATTGAAAGGATAAACACATTGTATGGTTATAACACAAAGGTTACCACACGGCACGAAAGGAACTGCAGGCAGGATCAAATCCCTCTGGTAGACCTCCCAGGCTGTAACCGGACGGCGTCCGACCTCCTTAAGATTGATGGCTGACCGCACAATCACTCAGTCTCGTGGTGCACGTCTCGTCAGGGAAAATTGTCCGCCCCATCAGATGGTATAATGGCTGGGTATAGAGAGACCTCTCCTCATAATAGCCACAGTCCAGTCTTACACCCGCTAAGGTGATAGTATCTTGATGGGTGTATGCGTGAGGTATTGGGTAAGTCCACACAAAGCAAATTATTCGGCAGAGAGTAAAAACCACTCACAGGAAGTGGTCACAGTCCACCGTGGCTCCGCTACGGAAAGCCGCTCCTCCGCAATGAGTCATGTTGGAGGAGTGACTCACCGGATGTAGTAACAGGGATAATACGATGTTACGGGAACAGTGTTAAGAGGCAAATATTCATCAAATTGCTAAAAACACATACTAATCCTACGCGTTTAGTAGCTAAGATGCTACTTCATCTTCATCATACTCACTCACCACCCCGCCTCCGCTGGACATGCGTTTGTTCACAGGAAAGCCCTCAGTAAGATTCCCTGTGAACGAACGGACATCCAGCGGAGGCGGGGTGGTGAGCAAGTATGCTGTGTGGCTTCTCCATTACAGTGTGTACACATTAGTGTTATGTGCCCTTTTTATATTGCATTTTTGTAAGTGTGTTTTTTATACTTTTGAATATAAACATTTTTTACTCAATTGATCTGTGCTATGGAGCTATTTGTTGTCTTTTACTGCTGAGGTTCGTCTCTCCTGAACTCTCTGGGTGGTGATACAGCTCTACTTGATATACAGACTACAGACTGCCGCAGCTTTTGATATTGCCTGAAAACAGCTTACATCTTGTAAGTGTAACGCTTGTGCTCACCACGAACAAGGCGGGACCCTGGTACTGAGATGGGAAAGTATATAATACGCTACCCACAGCAACGGGGGCACGTCTGGAGAGTGGATATCAGGTCGCGGGGTCAGGATTGGAGAAGAGAGAATAGTCTTGATACTTGCCGGGGTCGGAGGTCAGAGGCAGGAGAGTAGTCGATATCCGAGTGCCTTAGTCAGGGAGGGAGAGGTACGGAAGGTCAGAGGCAAGCCGGGGTCGGTAGTCCAGAGAAGCGGAGTCCAAAGTCAAGCCGGGTCAGTACACAGGAGATCAAACAGCAGAACAAGGTTAGGCAAGGCAAGGTATACGTAACAAGGAACAGGGACGTGGGTACAGCAATGCTACAAGGAACTATGCTCAGCCAAAGTGCCAGTGCCACGGCTGAGCATATATGGGGAAGCGTGACCAATTAGACAGGGGGGTGGAGCAAAGGTGCGGCCTCTGTGGAGGCAGGGATAGGCTGGAAGGTGCAGGAGACAGGTGGGAGTGATGATGAGGGTTACCACGCAGCTGGGAAGCGGTGCACGTGCGTCACGTTTGCGCGCCACGCGAAGCAGCCGCGTGTCGCAACCGGGGGCGGAGCTAAGCTCTGTGGAGTCGTTGAAATCCCTCCGTGGGCGCGCGTGTGATGTAAGCTGCACAGGAGTGTGCGGAGCGGCAGGTAAGTAGGGAGCACGCCATGGGGGGCATGCTCCCCGATTCCTTACAGCAATTAGGCTGGATATAGAGCCAAGATAAAGACCGTAATTTACTCATCATTGCACTACACCTGCATTTAGATTGCTTTGTGTTGATGTCTATCTTTCCATGCATACTCCCCCTGGATTGGGAGAATATATTCCTATGTTTTGGGACCGGTGAAAACAGGCCCTACCGGAAGGTTTGCACAGGGAGGTACAACTTTATATTTGTATTTGCATTGATATTAATTATTTAATATTTTTTCACTCTATTACTGTATTTCACAGTGTTTGATATTCACTTTAGTGATCACTCTTTGTTTTTTGTACCTTATTTGATCACCTTCACTTGTTAATCTTACTAGCTTTCTGGTGGTTGGGCAGCATGCTTAGAGTTAATTTACTATGGAAGTCACTACTATTACCACAAATGTTTTTTCCAAAAGACTTTTGAGGAATGTTAATTTTGATATTACACCTGATGAGGAAGAAATAATGGATGATAATGTGTGGGCATATTATAGAAACTGAGTTTGTGAAATTAGAAAAATTGCTCATGAATGACACCAGAAAATGGTGGGATGTTACATTTTTGGAAAAATACAAAAGCTGTGGGAGGATACCAAGGGGACTTAGGATCCTCAAAAACCCCTCATTCGATTCAGAAGATGAGGAGTTTCTGAGTAATTGGAACAGTCTGTTGGACAAATGTTCTCAGGAATCAGTAGATCTAATAATAAAGAAACAGAAAATACACTTGAAAAAGATTGATGAGGATATCAATATTATAAAAGAAACATTGATTCCGTTAGAGAACACTAATGAGTTTAAGGAAAATGATAAACTGTTACAAAAGAAACTGGTTGTTCTTGAGAGAGAACTCAACAATATAAAACTACGAAAGTTCAGGAGGGATGAAGAAGATTATTTGAAAGGGGAACAAAGGAGTTGGAACAAAAGTAGAAACATTAGGAGGAATCAAAATCAGGAACAGGGAATAACAACCTATAGAGATAATAGTAATTATCAGAAAAAGAATTATCATTAAAAAGGGAATGAACAGGATAGACGCAGGACACCGTCTAGAGAAGGAAAACATGCTGATAAAAGAGAACCACATTTGGGGAATAAACATCCACATTTAAAGAAATTAAATGATCAACCTCATCGTGATTCCTGTGATCGTGATAGAGCTAACTACACTCCTATTGAACAAGTAAAGAGGGACAAGAGGGAAAATGATAGACAGCGTAGATCCCACCATTCTCCAGATAATAGGAGGAATGTAGACAACAGGGATAAAAGTAGGGATGAGAAATATCGTGATATGGATAGATCAGATGTTTTTTTAGGAGCGGAGGGGCCTTCCACCTTGTGGGACACGGGAAACCGTTATCTCCCACTGATGGAAAGAGAGCCCAAAGTCACCTCAAAAAGAGGCAGACCTTCAGAGGAAAGAGGGGGAGAAGAAAGAGAATGGGAGCCAAAAAGGAGCACAAGATTATAGAGAATATTTTTTATTTGAGTTCTGTTTCCCTATTAGAATCACAGAAAGGAGTAATTTCAAATGGTTTGCCATTTGCACCAACGAGAGGACATAGCAACTTTGATTTATATATAGATGCTTCATGAGTAGGAATATGGAAACTAGGGCTGATGTGATAGTTCCACCTGTAGTCCAACAGAAGAGACAATTCATTCATACAGATTTAAAGGCCAAATTAACCTTTTTTCCCCATTTTGAAAAGGGCAATCATTTGGAAGTTTTTTTTCCAAATGATTATGAAAGATTTTGAAGGCCTGATGCAAAACCAGACTAAACAAAGAAATAATTTAACTATTCATGAAAAAGAGGCCTTAAAAGAACATATGGACAATGAGAATTTAGAAATTAAACAGGAAGACAAAGGGGGGGGGGGGTCTTGATGGACAGGGTTAATTATGAGGCAGAAGCTCTCCGTTTTTTAGCAGATAATGATACATATGCAAAGCTTAAGTTAAATCCTACCAAAGCATTTACAGAAGAGTTAAAGTGTCATTTGGATAGCGGAAAGGAAATAGGAATACTAAACGAACATGAATATAATTATTTATATAAGATAAATCTAAAATACCAGTGTTCTATTTCCTTCCCAAGGTACACATAAGTGTAGTCAATCCCCCAGGCAGTCCGATAGTCTTGGGTATTGACTCACTAACAGCCAATTTGTCATTGTATATGGACAAATTCCTTCAAAAATATGTGGTTCAACAAAAAGCTTATTTTTCAGACACAACTTATATATGAAATGTTTGAAATAACATTGAGTGGGATGAGCATTACATAATGGTGACCTATGACGTCATGTTATTGTATACATCAATACAACATGATAAGGGATGCGCAGCAATTAGACGGATATTAGAAGGAGATAAAGATCTTCCAGAGGCTCAGGCAGACTTTATTATTGATAGCATCCAATTTATTTTAAGTCCTAACTTTTGTTGGTATGGTGTAGATTTTTATTTACAGAGATGTGTAATGACAATGGGGACAAGGTTCGCACCGAGCTACGCCAACCTGTTTATGGCAGTTTGGGAAGACAATAAAATCTGGTCTGGTGGCGAGCTCGGTGCGAGTGTGGTCCTCTATCGTTGTTTCATTGATGACGTGTTCCTGGTATGGAAGGGTGAGGAAGAAGATCTAGAGATATTCTCTAATGCCATGAACAGGAATACCAGTAATTTGAAATTCACCAGCCAATTCAGTAACTATCAAATTAAGAACAGGACCTACTTTAAAGACATTGACAAAAATAATTACATCTTTAGATCAAGTTGCCATCTACCTAGAAGGATGGACAATGTTCCATTGGGACAATTTACCCGAATTAAGAGAAATTGCACTGACAGAGATCAATTCCTGTCACAAGTAAACTTGATTCAAAAGAGATTCTTTGAGAAAGATTATAAAAGACAGAGACTGTTAATGATGCCCTGAATAAAGCCGACTTAATAGATAGAAAAGAGTTCCTACAGCCAAAAGTGAAGAATCAGGTGAATAACGGGAAATTAGACTTTGTGTTTCTTACTGGTTACAATAGTGAAGCGGGAAAAATCAAAAGCATTATAAATAAGCATTGGGATATACTCAAGAACGATCCCGTCCTAGGAACAAGTATTTTGGAGAGACCAAATGTTATATTTAAAAAAGCTTGTAATCTTAAGAACAAGTTAGCACCTAGTGCACTAATACAGAAGCGGTCCAGTCTTGGTGGCTGGCTATCACATAGTAAAGGCTTTTTCGGTTGCAAAATGTGTCGTGCTTGCCAGTTTAGGTCCCCCAATATTATCAATTTCTGTTTAAATGTTACAGGAGAGAGATTTACAGTGGACACCTGCATGACGTGTAGAACAGATCATGTAATATACTTGCTTGAATGTCCCTGTAAATTACAGTACGTTGGGAAAACAGTGAGACCAATAAGAACTAGGATTACTGAACAGCTCACTAATATTCAGATAAAACGTACTAACCATAGCGTATCTAATCATTTTTTGGAATTTCATCAGAGTGACCCAGCTGGCTTGACATTTTTAGCTGTCGAACACGTTTTGCAACATTGGAGAGGTGGGGACAGGAATTTGGAATTATTAAAAAAGGGAAACATTCTGGATCCATAAATTGAGGACCCTCACTCCTAGGGGCTCAATATGGAGATAGATATAGTTCCATTCCTGAATTAGTTAACCTTTTACTTGTCTCTAACAGTTCTCTCTCTCTTTTTCCTTATTTATTCCATCAGGTGTTCATTTGTTTGAGGTAGTTCTTTTTTGATGCTATGTATAAAGTACTGTCACTATGGTTTAGTGTAGTTAGTTACACTTCTCCCGCTGTTGTTACATTGTCGCCTTTGCTGTATTTTAGACCATTCAATGTTCCTTTTTGATGTTGCATTTTGGATTCATGACTCAATATCCACGTAAAACACCTTTTTATTTACATCAGGGCTCTAGTCTGTAATTCTATATTTTTTGTAAATGAGCATCTCATTTTACAATGCGCTGTACATTATCTTTCAAATGAGTGTTATTATAGCTTGCTCTCTATTTAGAGCTAACTTTCGTATTGTGATTACTATTAATTTGATTCCTCTCAGTTAAGCCCCTTCAATTATGGGATTATTGATTGGTATTATAGTATCTACATTATGGCCATAGTCTGTCATCACGTTTTTGTAAATGAGCATCTTTTTGCAATAAGTATCAAATTTTGCAATGAATATCTTTTTAAATAAGCATTATTTTTGCAACTATTATTGCTTGCTTTTTATTTCGAGCTAACTTGCATATCATGATTACTATTCATTTGATTCCCCTCAGTTATGTCCCTTTGATATATGGGTTAATTTCCTTAGTTAGCTACTTGCGGATGGTTTCTCATTAATCCAATATGTTAAGATGAATACTTGCTTAATATTATTACGAGTGAAGTTTATTCGCACTTTATGAATCATGTAACTGATATTACCTCTGAATAGCTACATTGTGTTAGCCACTCCACATTTTGTTACCAGCTCAATATTTGTGCATATGTTTCCTTAATATCAATTAACACAGATCATTAGTATGTTGTAATGAGATTAGTTTTGCATTGGGTTTATAAACTAACTGGATAGGTGGGGGAGGTACATTCCTGATGAAGCCGTGATCTGATTGGGCGAAACGCGTTGAGTGGGAGTATCTCCTTACTATTGAGCACACAGTACTGCGCATGTAGGAGACGCACCGTCAAACTTCCCGCACACCACGAAAGCTGGATCGGAGGTGACGTCACAACCTCAGGGACGCGACGGAGCGGAGATAGCAGATACCATCAGCTTGTTGATTGCCAACCCCAGAGGGCTTTCCTGTGAACGAACGGACGCCCAGCGTAGGCGGGGTGGTGAGCGAGTATGCTGTGTGGCTTCTCCATTACACTCGTTAGTGTTATGTGCCCTTTTTATATTGCATTTTTGTAAGTGCGTTTTTTATACTTTTGAATATAAACATTTTTAACTCAATTGATCTGTGCTATGGAGCTATTTGTTGTTTATAACTGCTGAGGTTCGTCTCTCCTGAACTCTCTGGGTGGTGATACAGCTCTACTTGATATACAGACAACCGACTGACACAGCTTTTGATAATGCCTGAAAACAGCTTATATCTTGTTAGTAGGCTGGATATAGAGCCAAGATAAAGACCATCATTTACTCATCGTTGTACTACACCTGCACTTAGATTGTTTTGTGTTGTTGTCTCTCTTTCCATGTAAGCTCCCCCTGGATTGTGAGAATATATTCCTACGTTTTGAGACCGGTGAAAACAGGCCCTACCGGAAGGTTTGCACAGGGAGGTACAACTTTATATTTGTATTTGCACTGATATTAATTATTTAATATTTTTTCACTCTATTACTGTATTTCACATTGTTTAATAATCACTTTAAAAATAGTGATCACCCTTTGTTTTTTGCACCTTATTTGATCACCTTCACTTGTTAAACTTGGTGGAGTTCTCATCAACTCTAACTGTACCCATGGCACCTCTCTTTTATAGTGATAGACTGGTAGATCTGGGCCACTCTTTCAGACGAAAGGATAACTAGTGACGCCTTTCTCAGCGTGTGATAGCGGACACATTTCTGTCTCATTCTCAGGGACTAAATCTTTATACAGGGGGGCCCCAGTCATGCGGCGGGTTCCGTTCAAAGGAACCTCCGCAAAGCGAAAATTGCCAGAAAGCGGAACCGGCGATTTTCGTTATGTGAGTATGCGCAGACCGGCAATGCGCCATTCCATGCATGCGCAACATCGGCAAAAAAAAAACCCATTCTGCGCATGCACGACCCCGGATCGGCCCGTTTTGCGCATGCACAGAGATGGCGGCCCCCTTCTCGGTACCGCCGTGTCGGCGGATCGCTGAAAAGCGGGGCCTTGCTGTAGCAGCTTCTTTCATGGGAAGGAATCTAGTTCAGACCACATGGCCACGGTAGTACGACTGGATTTTTAATTGCACTACGCCATCATAACTTGTTTCTTGCATTCTGAGTTTTGTGGAAAGCAGACTGGAGCACTGCAATGGCACTGCAAATATGCCTACAGGAACACATACTTTTCTTGGTTATGATGGAATCACACAAGCAGCTTTCTTCACATCCCTGTAGTGTCCTTGCTGCTGATACGTCCTAACATTTCACTGCAGTAGAATCACACATTCCTTCAAATATTCATACTTCTTTCTTTACTGTTGCAATCTCCAAAATGACTGAATAACACTAGCTGCTTTGCGCTGGCAATAAAGCTGATGAGCTTTCATCCCTCTGTAGGCAGACAATTGCGGAGCGCTTACACAAATAGCTTTCTCTCTCCACCCTTCCTTGGTTAAAAGCTCTGTAGCATTTCTGAAGTGTCAGATGGCTTTTCTCTCTTTGCAACGAGATTAGTTCATCAGCGAGAGAATTCTATTTCTTGAGCACACCATGTAGTTCTCCTCTCAGAGTCCCCACCTCTTCCTTGTGCTTGCTTCAAGCTTGCATAAATGCATCCTTCAGTATACAGGTATTTTGGAGATCTCCAGATTTCTTCTCTAGTGCTGTAGCTGCTTTCCTTTTCCATGCTTCTTTCTCCTGGGCATACTGACTGTTGGGAATGGAGTAGTCTCTCTGCTCCCCCAGCTCTTGCTCCAGTTTCTGGACCTTCTCCTGTGCCCTCTCATGTAGAGTCACCTGTCTTCTAAGCACGGCCTCCAGTGGTGGACTTGTAATGCTCAGCGTGGCCTTCAGCACTTGTACTTTATTAGCAGCCTGAATACATTCTTCCTGCAGAACTCACTGCTTCTCTTCATCATTCGACTGTTTCTCCATTGCCTCCTACAGATGCATACACAGAATGTGCAGCTGGCTCTGCAGTATGTGCTCTTCTTGTGTGCACTGCCCCAGGGAGACACGTTCTTTTTGCAGCACACTCTCTGTACTCTCCAGTGCTTCCTGCACTTTTAACGTCTCTTGTTCCAACTATTTCTTCACTCTTTCTACTTCATGTAGCTTCTCATTTATTTCACTAACCTGGCCAGTCAAATCTGAGACCTCTTCTTTCAGGTTTCTGTTCTCTCTTATTACAGTCTCTATACCACTCAGGACCTTTTCATAGGCATCATTCAATGTACACAGCGCTGTGCTGAGCAAGTGGACCTCTTTCTGACAGACTTCCAGCTTTGTGTTGAGACTGTGCAGCTCCTTCTGAGACACCTCATACCTCTGCTTCCCATCAGCAATAATTTTATCAAAGTGCTCTATTTTTCATCCATGGCAGTAACAATAGTTGTTGCCTCCTCAAGATCAGTCAGCATGTGCTCCCACTTACTCTACATGAGACATTTTGACTTAGCCATAGTTGCACACTCAAGTAAAGCTGGGAGTAGATAACTTTGTAGCTCAACGTTAGCTTCTAGCTCCTTGTCCAATTGTTCACTTAGAAAATCATTATCCTGCCTGGCAGACTGGAGTGTATGAGTTGAGGCATTGTTAGCCTAGTTCAAGGATTAGTCTTTTATTTGCTCATCCTTTTCCTTTGCCGCCATTCCTGGGACAAGTCCGCCAGTCTAAAATCATCCACCCCAGTGTACATCTGTGTTGCCCCAAAGGCGGACAGTCTGATGGGGCTCCCCAGGAGCTGCTCCCCTCTGCACAGGATAAGCACGCTAAGGGTTAACATTCGCTTGTACTTTGTGGAATGTCAACCCCGCCCACTGGAATGTTAATGAGTCAAGAGTACACAAAGAACGTTTTGTTCACAGCTGAATTGAAAATCAACCACCCCAGTGTACATCTGCGTTGCCCCAAAGGCGGACAGGACAGCTTTAGGAGCAGCCGAAGGGCAGCCAAAGGGTGTGAGCCATTTGCTGCCGCTAGCTGCTCTTTGGTGATGTTAAAGTGATGTTAATGCTGCTCTATTTCAATCGGAAATTACAAGACCTTTATCCACTGTACCCAATTTTCAAACTCTATCTGTCCATGAAATGTCTGTGAATTTACTGTTTAACACTGTCCTTTTAATGTAACCATGTATCTTTATAACTCTGTGCCCAGGAGAGACTTGAAAACGAGAGGTAACTCTCAATGTATTACTTCCTGGTAAAACATTTTTATAAATAAATAAGTTACTCTGGTCTGCAGCACATCTCGGCTCCTTTCTAACATATGTTCTCCTGACATCCCAGGCTCATGAAACGTTTCTGTAACTACTGCTGCATGTTGAGAAATACTTTTCTTTTTCTTACTGTTCCTCTTTACTTTGGTAGCGCCTGAGATATCAGTAGTATGGGGCATACACTCACTGTTAACAACTTCTGCATCTTCCTTGCGCTCACAAAATGTTGCTTGCAGTTGCTTGGTTTGCTGGAAAATATATTCCCCTACATAGGAATCATCCTCATCATATGGCCTAAAGGAACACTGTTTTGTATGGTCAAGCTCATTGCAAAACAAACATCAGCCAATTTGAAAACACTTTTTTTTTCCCAGTGGGACAGACTTTACTCCCAGAATCAGCTATTTGCGTGGGTCACTGTCTATAGCAGTCTCACCACTCAGACTGTAGCAGCAGACCCACTCACCAGAGGACACATCGCTTCCCTCTTCAGCAAAATGTCCTTGTCTATGTTTGTCGCGTTCGCTTTATCCAGCACAGCGATCCTGGGAGGGGGAGGGTCTGCCTGGGTTTTGTGGCCTTTACACGTTTTCTTGTGCTGAACCCCAGAGGTCTCGCATCCCACTTGTATCACCACATGTGGCAGGCCAACCTCACAGTAGAGTCAGAAAGAGTCCACACAGTGTATTTGCGTCTTTAACAAACCCTTCTATGGTTTATTTACCTAAATCAAAACAACGTATTAAAGGCACACTGTCCCTTTAAGTCAAAACCAAAGCATAAAAACAAAAGCCTACTCCAAAGTAGGGTGGCTAACTAGACATGAAAGTGCACTCTGGCTGCTGCTGACTGCTTTAAGCCCCTTTGCAACCAGCAGTTCACTGGAACACCATAGCTGATTGTCTCTCCAGAGGAATTTACCCTTCTGGATGCTGGAAAGCATACATAGTGCAAGCTCTCCTTGGCATACACATACAGTGACTGTCACAATATAGATTTGTGTTTTGATATTTCGTTGAGTTTGTCTGACTGGTGTGTATGGCTTGCTGTTTTTGTACCTTATTTATGACAACTACATGAGATAACAGACTACTTTTCTTGTAAATTGGTTATGCACTCTAAAAAATCCTCTACAAGACTAATGAAATTCTAAAATAATTCCTACAATTATTGCTAGCTATTACTGTAAGGGCAGAGAGTAAAGTAGACTCCCCTTTCTATTTGTTCACATTTATATTTAGTGCTCTCATCCCTTATATCTTACTTCCTGCAAATTACCAGTTACGTTACCTCCTAAGATCTAAGACAATTTAGGCCAAGAACCACAAAAGAGTACTAAGCTTTTGCACAAGCGTACTGCCATTCATTTGAATGGGAGGAAGTTCTGCTAAAGCTTAGCCCCCTTCGTGGATCTGGGCCTTGGATTGTTAGCTAATACGGTTAATAGTTTCTCCAATGCCCTGCTATGTGCAGCATTTATAAAAAAATATGCAGTACTGTATAATATTTAGAGCATACTGTAATAAGAAGATTTCCTAATGCTTGGCGAAGAATTACACCGAATGTTTTGACAAAATCCGTCCACTAAAATCTGATTGCAGATTGGATATTAAAAAAAAAGACGAGAGAGAGAAAGAGAGAGAGAAAGAGAGAGAAAGAGAGAGAGAGAGAGAGAGAGAGAGAGAGAGAGAGAGAGAGAGAGAGAGAGGGAGAAAGAGAAAGAGAGAGAAAGAGAGAAAGAGAGAAAGAGAGAAAGAGAGAGACACACACACTGAATTGAAATACTTTCCTTTTAAATACATTTTAAAAACTCTACAAACTGCAGGAAGTTAATTTGCTGGCTTCCCATAGCACATAACGTGTTATTGGGTTGACAAGTCTAAGGCACATTAGGAATGGGGTATGGGGTTAGATCCAACAGTATAAGAAGTTGAGGTTCATCCCCTCCTCTGTCTCAGAAGAAAAAGAAAATCCAAAACTGCGGATTGGTCTTTTGGAGACTGATCCATTGAAATATGCGAACAAAAGGAACAAGCCATTCCGAGGCGGATCCAAATTCGCAAAAACAATTTGCCCATCTCTAGTAGTGACATGGTACCAGTTTATACCTATGCCTGAGCATAAACTGTACCAGCACAATTATGTAAGTACAGTAGACATTTGTATGTCAGTAAGAACTGCCCTACGAGAACATAAGATGCAAGATTGAATCCCAGCCACGCTGAGAAAATGGCATTTGGGTGTGTCAATAAGAAGGCCCAAGAAATTATAATTATGCAACCTAAATATAACCCAGTACAACCAGCCACCTGTAATAAGCTGATGAGGATTTATTGTGCATATAACTAAGCTCATTCTTAAATATCTGCAGCTCATTCTCAAGACTACAATGCAGATTGTACAACTTGTACATATCAATGTATGAATGGAGCCAGGCATGTATACTTAGGAGCTTATTCTACTGTACATTCGATCGGGACATTTTCAGATGAAATTCCTCATTGACTCCAAATGGGGAATTTTGCCGGAAAATTTCCAGATCGGCTGTGTCAGCGGATATACAATGGAATAGGCTCCTTCTAGCACAAATGGAAGATCAGTTTATTTTGTACATGTATTCGGCATTACAGCCTTTTATTTGCTTTATTATTTTGTGTCTTACTGTTTATATTTATTGTGCTAATCACTGAGTGTATGAAACTTTTCATATTTGGCCGTCACAATTCGCATGCTCGGCACACACACCCTTTTTAGCCATGCTTTTGAGGCCATGATAAGAGAAACAGCACTTATCTTGAAAGCTGGTCTTAAAATATCCATTCTACATAAAAAGGGCATCACCCACTATTTAACTGCTCACTTATGTTTGCAGACTGGACTAACAATTCATGGTAAAACAGAGGAACCTGGAAGCCTTAGGCTGGGGCCATGGTACTGCAGACTGTGCGGAGGCGGCCGCGCGCTGAGCGAACAGACTGCCTTAAGGCAGTGTTCGCGTCCATGCGGCGCGACAGACAGGTCAAGTGAGCGGTTCGCCCAATGAGGGCGAACCAGCTCCGTAACATCACTGGCACTCCCCTAGACATGCCCACGGACGGCTCACGTACCATGGTCAAAAAACGCACCCGCTTCAAGCGGGTGATGTCACTGCCGCGCACGCCTCCGCACGGCCTAAAAGTAAATTGGATTGTATCATTTATCCCAAAGATTTATTGGGTTGCATGCATTTATTGTGGTTGCAGTATTTTGGATAAATTGGTTAATTAATACCGTGTGTGCTCTGTGTTATTTACAATAAACTGAATTCAATATTGCAGACTAAATGAGCTTGGGGTGTCACCGACCTTTGGGCGTGTCGGACAATTGCCCTGCTCCCTATTTTGGCAGTCTGTCCCAGGCCTTTTTCACATCGCAGCAGAGAGAGGAGCTGTGTCAGGTGTCATACAGTAATACTAGCACAGTAATCGTAAGTCCACCGCCCTGCTTTTTGATGGAGATGTCACCAAGTGACCCAATTTAATCACCCGACCAGGCCTCATAAACAGGCAGGGCAGCAACATACAATAACAGATTGTTTTTAACCCATTCAGGGATAGAAGGGTCCAAAACATAATGCACGCTATTACTTTTTAATGCTGCACTTACTTTGCAATGCTGCATTATTACTTTCCAATGCATTGCAAGTCCTTCCACCTCCAAAGGGGTTGCTACCTAAACTAGGAGTCTGTCATCTGGAAGTCACTCTGCCAAACTCAAGATTCTTGCTAGCTCTATATCCTATACCAGATGGCCTCAGACAGTGAATGTGAGAGGATGTTTAAACACACCTTATTGCCTAGGTAGGTATGTGTTGTTAGCATCTTGTAAGAACGTAATTAAGTATGGCGTTAGATCTCTGTTTTATAGGCACACTTTTCCAGTCATGGCTTTTATCTACTGTAGGGTGACCTCCTGGCTGCAGATTATCGTGGACAGGCTCAGACAGTCCTGGGTTTATATGTAATGTAGGATGACTGCTTGACTGCAGGTTCCCAGGGCCAGGCTCAGAAACTCCTTGTGTTATATCTTATGTAAGGTGACTTCCTGACTCCATATAATCAGAGACAGGCACAGACAGTCCTCTTATACAGAATGTCCATCTGTACCCAGATTATCCCCGACAGGATGAGACAGCTCCACTTTACAGATGATTAAAGGGAGTCTTTTGCAGCCTTCATCCCCTACAAGGTTCATCTCCATTTGACTGTATGGGAATATTTATTGTATTAGGTTATTTAAAACCAGGACTGGCATGGAATGCCATTGATAAAAGGGGGATCTGGTGGGTTGGTGACAAATAAAATGAAAAGCCAATGACCTTTAAATCAGTCCGCCAGTAATAACAGGGTGTAGTTGGCTTCTAGTTCGCCGTACTTGAATCACACACTTGAATAAACTTACTAGAAACTTATTTTGTTACAATGTAGGTAGTGTAGTGTTCTGCTAGGCGTGGGCTCATTAAACACCGCTACTATATAATTATTAGCAACAAACAAAGTCTCTAAATGAAATAACCAAAGGAAAGTAGAACACTGTGCAGGTGTCAGGTGCAGCCGGGTTAGCTGGATAAACTGATTACTTTGTCATTTTAAGGGAACCTAGTATCAAACTGCAAATATTTACACGTTAATGCATTGCAAGATTTTCCTCTTGTGCACGGATGTGGGATAAGGCTGCTACCTGCTCTAATCTCATAGGCACAAAGGCTGCCTCAGACATGACAATGCTTTGATACTCAGCATCAATTAACGGTGGTAACACTGTGCAAGGTAATTTCTCCTATAACAATGGTTGACAATCTTTTTACACATCCCCCTCCACCCACCCAAAAAAAAAGAAATCAATATTTCTTCTGTATTCGCTGCACAAAGAACAAAGTTCCACTTAAAAGAGTAAGGATTCCACATAATGAAATATAATTAATGATGCTAATGACACAGGGAAACTATCATTCTTTGTGTCTATTTTTCTGATGCACTATTTCTGTCATTTTGACACTTAATGTCCTCTCTATTCTTTCTGTATCTCCCCGTGTCTCTGTCCCTCTTGTCACACTGTTCCTATAACCATATCCCAAATAATGTCACATTTTCCCCCTTAACCTTTGCGTGCCGGAGTGTCCGCGGCCCCTTCAACACACATGATCACGTGACCGCTTCTCCGAAGAAATCACATGATCGGTCCGTCACTGATTATGGAGAGAAAGAGTCTTCATCCTATGTTCCTCTCCAGGAAGATCTTGTAAAATGAGGATGTAGATTATGACGGAGCTTCTATGACATGGGGCCCCTGGATTGCAGTAGCTACGTTAAATGGCACCCAACAGTTAATGGCCAGGAAGTTTCCCAACGAACCCCGTATAAATTGCCATCTTTAAAAAAATAATGATTTTTGTTATTGGACGGCAACATCCCTACACCGAGAGACCTGACCTGGTTTGGATACAAGGGATCTCTTGGGGGTCTTGGAGTAGCTTCGATATCCAACTTATCAAGGATTTTGAGCAGTTCTCGCAACATTTTGCAAGGTTGCTATTCAGAAAGCCTCGATGAGTTGGTCAAATCGTACGGGGAAGGCATTTTTTCGCAGTTTCTTGATCCTGCTCAAACACATCGAGCGGGAGCTGCAAAAATCCAAATAGTGCCATTTCTATAAAGTTCGGCTATTCTAGTAGCTCCGATGTGATAATCGGAGCTCTGGAATTGTGAGTTTATCGAAGATCTCATCTCGCCAGCCCTAGGGTAGCGAGATGGGATCTGAGAGCAGGACTGAGTGGGGAAAAGCATTTTTCCTGCATCGGATTGAAGCAGAGAGTCTCCGGAGCTGATACACATTAATATCAGCTCTGGAGACCCCGGCTTCTATCCAATGCAATAAAAATACATTTACAGGCAGCTTTATTACCTTACCGGCTAAACACGAAGGCAATGAAGAAGTTAACTACCAGTGCCCAGTTTATTGTGGTTAGCGGGAGTTGGTGAAGGTGGTATTTGGCCCGCGGTGGGTGTTTAGGCCTTGTGGGGGGTTACGGGAGGAGTTAACCCTTTCATAATGAAAAAGTTAACCTCTCCTGCTACCCACCCGATAGGCATAAACACCCACCGCAGGCCAAAGGCCACCTTCACCCACCCCCGCTATCCACAATAAACAAACAGAATATTAGCCAATACACCCATTCATTGACAGTGTGGTTACCTATTGTAAGGAATTGGGGAACACGTCCTTTGCGACGTGTTCCCTCCTTACCTGTAAGCTCTCAGACCTCCGCTTGGTACCAGCACGTGTGCGCACCCCCGCTCTGCTGACAGAGTGCGCAAGCATGCGCAACTCTTCTAGAGTGCCACAGAGCTTAGCTCCACCTCCACGGACGCAACGCGCTTCTCTCTCCCACGGAGTGCACACCGTTCCCCAGCTGAGTGGGAAGTACTCGTTTAGCTCACTTGTCTCCTGCAGCCAATACTTGCCTCCGCGGAGGCCGCGCCTCCACTCAGCCTCCTTTGCTACTGGTTCCTGTGTGCTACATAAACCCTGCAGTTCCTCTCATACCTTGCTGAGCATAACTTGTTGTAGCCTTGAGCTCCTGCGTCTGTTGTGCCTTGCTCCTTGTCCTGTGTTTATCTTGCAGTTTTACCCTTCATGTACTGACCCGGCTTGACCTTGGAACTTCTATGGATATTGACCCCGGCTTACCCTTGACTCTGCGGACATCTCCAACCCAAAGCACGGCTATACGAACCTCCACGATTCTAACCTCTCCAACCCCAGACCACGGCTATACGGACTTCCACGATTCTGACCTCTCCAACCCCAGACCACGGCTAACGGACTTTGATTATTCTGAACTCTCCATTCCAAGTCCTTGGCAAGTATCGATTAACACACTCTCTCCAACCCAGACTCGGCTACGTTTGACAATCCGCCTGCCAGGCACTCTTCCGCTGCTGTGGGTGCGTGGTTTGCTACTTCCCCACCTCAGTACCGGGGTCCTGTCTTGCTCGTGGGCAGCGCAAGTGTTACAGAATGCTCAGCCCAATGAACATGGACACCCATGAGGTGGGTCAAGCTCTGTCTTCGATCTCTGAGCATTTCCAATACCCGGATAATCAGATTGCTTCCCTGACTCAAAACCTGGCCACGGTTTCTCTTAATCAATCACAAGCCAGAATTTTCAGGCCTGCTACTCTTTCTGTTTCTTCTCCTGAAGCTACTCTCTCACTCGAGCCACGTCTCCCCACTCGATATGCAGGAGATCCCCATGGATGCCGAGGTTTCCTCAAGCAATGTGACATACAGTTCGAATTAAACCCTTCCCGCTTCTCTTCTGATAGATCTAAGGTGGCCTATATTAATGCTTTATTAACCGGAGACGCATTGGCACGGGCATCCCCGTGCTCCCCTCTGTGAGCAGAGACCGGAGCTTATCCAAGACTTTCCACACTTCAAGAAGGAATTTAAGCAAGTCTTTGACACCCCTGGCCATAAAATTACTTTAAGTGTTTGTGTTTTCAGAGCACCTCTGTAACCAGCATACAACTTTATGTTAAGGGTATGTTGAGATCTGCGGACTTTGGCATCTTTGGTCTCTCACAGTTTCTTTCTCTAAAGAAAGCAGCTCCCAAGGTACGATCAGGCTGAGCTTTTATTTGTTTATTTATTTATTTTTTGGGGGAAGAGAGGTGTAAGGGCCCACACTTCTTATTGTCTGGCAGTCAGTGGGAACCAGCTGGCCTCTCCCAACACACTTGCAGTCCCCCCGCACCTCCTCAGAGGCCAACGATGGCCATCCTGTCCCCAGTCGGGTTGGATCGGGAGCGGGATTGATGCTCTTATGTCAGTTCTACTTACATTCCCCAGTGCTACGTGACCAGATGTTAGGCTTGGCCAGTGAGCAGGATGTAGGGGAACAGGTAGGTCTGTGCGCTCCGGCGGCCTTGTCAGCAGGTGAATAGGCAAGATGGCCTCACCACCTCACTCGCAGCCACCTCGTTTCCCAGTACTCACCAGCCAGTGGTGGCCATCTTGTCCCCAGGGTCGGTCTGGCCAAGGGCTCAGATTGGTACTATCGCGTCGCCTCCACCCGCAAATGGCAACCTCAATCGTCGGGGGAAACTCTGCCCAGATCTCCCCGTCTAGTGGTAGGCCCAATCCCTCAGGGGGAAGTGAATCGATCCGCTCTGGTGCTGCTCCCCCAAGGAGAAATGGCCACCTCTCTACCAGCGCTCCCATTGCCCTCACGGAATGGGTAGGCAGTGCGTCTCCGGTAGCATGCGGGGACATAGGTGATTAATAGGCTCTGCTGTACAGTACCCTGAGCTCTCTCCCACCCTCCACTAGGACAGACTCAGTTAGGATCCAGACACTAGTTTTGACCCAGCGCAGGTCCGGCGGCCATTTTAAATCTATCGTGCTGCGAAGCTAGAGAGGGGCCTACGGATCCCAAGTGATTACATGGTTCACACGCTTGATGTTTCTGGCCAGATGTATGGAAAGGCTCCAGGACCTGTACTCCTTGCTTTGCGTTATTTTTGGGGGGTTTCTGAATATTTTCCCCCATTTTTTATGGGCACTAATTCTGTGATTCAGCGGAGCTGATGTTACATAGTTACATAGTTACATAGTAGATGAGGTTGAAATAAGACTTCCGTTCATCAAGTTCAACCTATGCTAAATTTAGACAACAGATACTTTATCCTATATCTATACTTATTGATCCAGAGGAAGGCAAACAAAAAACCCCATTAAGGGGAAAAATGAATTCCTTCCTGACTCCAAGAATTGGCAATCGGATTAATCCCTGGATCAACATCCTTCCCATGTATACTTATTTGGTATATCCCTGTATACCTTTCCCAACTAAAAAGATGTCCAACCTTTTTTTGAACAAATCTATTGTATCTGCCATCACAGTCTCCATGGGTAATGAGTTCCACATTTTAACTGCCCTTACTGTAAAGAACCCTTTCCTTTGTTGCTGGTGAAATTTCCTTTCCTCCAACCTTAAGGGATGGTCCGAGTCCTTTGTACTGCCCATGGGATGAATAGTTATTTTGAAAGCTCCTTGTATTGTCCCTGAATATATTTGTATAGAGTTATCATATCCCCTCTTAGACGCCTCTTTTCTAATGTAAATAAATCTAATTTAGCTAGCCTCTCCTCATAAGTTAGAATGTCCATCCCCTTTATTAATTTGGTGGCTCTTCTCTGCACTCTCTCTAGTTCCATAATGTCTTTGCTTAGGATTGGCGCCCAAAATTGTACTCCATATTCAAGGTGTGGTCTTACTAATGCTTTGTAAGGGGCATAATTATGTTTACTTCCCTTCCATCCATTGCCCGTTTGATGCAAGATAAGATCTTGTTTGCCTTTGCAGCTACTGCATGACATTGGGCACTATTGCTAAGCCTGCTGTCTACAAGCACTCCTAAATCCTTCTCCATCAAGGATTCCCCCAATAAATCTCCATTTAATTTGTAAGTCGCCTTTTTATTCTTGTATCCCAAATGCATAACCTTACATTTATCTGTATTAAACCTCATCTGCCATTTACCTGCCCACGTTTCCAGTCTCTCCAAGTCCTTCTGAAGAGAAATTACATCCTGCTCTGATTCTATTACCTTACACAATTTAGTATCATCAGTAAAGATGGAGACTTTGCTCTCGATCCCAACCTCAAGGTCATTAATAAACAAGTTAAAAAGCAGGGGTCCCAGTACCGATCCCTGAGGTACTCCACTCACGACTTTAGCCCAACCTGAAAAAGTTTCATTTATGACAACCCTCTGTTGTCTGTCCTTTAACCAGTTTTCAATCCAGGTGCATATATTATTACTGAGTCCAACTTTCTTTATTTTGTACACCAACCTCTTGTGTGAAACCGTATCAAAAGCCTTTGCAAAATCTAAGTAGACCACATCAACTGCATTACCCTGGTCTAAATTCCTACTTACCTCCTCAAAGAAACAAATAAGGTTAGTTTGGCAAGATCTATCCTTCATAAATCTATGCTGACTATTACTAATAATTTTGTTTTCCATTAGGTATTCCTGAATATTATCCCGTATTAAACCTTCAAGTAGTTTCCCTACTATTGAAGTCAGGCTTACAGGTCTGTAATTTCCCGGTTGTGATCTAGCTCCCTTTTTAAATATAAGCACCACATCTGCTTTACGCCAATCTTGTGGTACTGAGCCTGTGGAAATGGAGTCCTTTATTATTAAATATAATGGTTTTGCTATTACTGAGCTTAACCCATTGGGGCCAGGTGCCTTATTTACTTTCATTTTTTCAAGTCGCTCATGAACTTCTTCCTCAGTTAACCAATTGTTCACTAATATGGAGGTTGTGGCTTCCTCCTGCGGCATTACTATTGAACTTGATTCTTCCCTGGTAAACACAGAGGCAAAGAATTTGTTTAATACCTCAGCTTTTTCCTTATATCCAATAATCTGCCTACCCATCTCACACTGAAAGGGTCCTATATTTTCTTTTCTCATTTTTTTGTTATTAAGGTACTTAAAGAATTTTTTAGAGTTGACCTTACTTTCTATTGCAATCCTTTTTTCATTATCCATTTTTGCTAATTTGATTGCCCTTTTGCAATTTTTTTTACATTCCTTATAATTCTGATACGATGTCTCTGTCCCTTCTGACTTAAAGAATCTAAACGCCTTCCTCTTCTTGTCCATTTCCTCCCCTACCTGTTTATTTAGCCACATTGGTTTTGACTTATTTATTTTATACTTATTACCCAAGGGTATACACTGATAAGTGTGCTTTTCTAACAATGTTTTAAAGACTGCCCATTTATCTTCTACATTTTTCCCTGCAAAAACATCATCCCATTGTATTACTACTAGATTAGACCTCAGTTTATTAAAATCTGCCTTTCCAAAGTTGAAGGTCTTTGTCGAACCCAAGTAATCTGTTTTTTGATCATTTATTTCAAATGAGACCATGTTATGATCACTGTTACCCAAATGTTCCAGGACTTGAATATTTGTTATTACTTCTACATTGTTTGATATGACCAAATCCAGTATTGCCCCTCTCCTGGTTGGTTCCTCAATAATTTGGGTCATATAATTGTCTTTAAGCACCCCCAAAAATCTGTTCCCTTTTGTTGTAACGCTAATCTCATTGCCCCAGTCTATGTCTGGATAATTAAAATCCCCCATTATGCAAACATGACCCAGTTTTGATGCCTTCTCCATTTGCAAAAGTATTTTAGCTTCCTCAATCTCACAGATATTTGGTGGTTTATAGCATATTCCCACAAACATTTTCTTTGTACTTTTACCTCCACTTCTAATTTCTATCCACAAAGTCTCTACATTTTCATCATTCCCTTCATAGACATCCTCCCTTATAATAGGTTTTAGATCCGGTTTAACATATAAACATTCTCCACCTCCCCTTCTATTTGTTCGATCCTTCCAAAAAAGAGAATAACCCTCTAAATTAACTGTCCAGTCATGAGTTTCATCCCACCATGTTTCAGTAATGCCTATGATATCATACTGCTCCCTTGCAGCTATTAATTCAAGCTCACCCATTTTATCTGTCAGGCTTCTTGCATTAGCAAGCATGCATTTCAGTTTTTTTTAGCCTGTACTATTATCTTATCTGCTCCTTCCTTTCTGTGCCCACTTTGTTTAGTCTTTAGAAGTTTTCTAGTATTATCTGTATTTACTATGGGTGTCTCACTGCTTGTCAAACTTGCACTTGCCCCCATTCTACCTCCATACCACCTTGTATCCTCATCTATTCCATTTAGTTCATTATCTGTTTCATTCCCCTCCCCCCTCCATCCTAGTTTAAAATCTCCTCCAACCTTTTTAGCATTCTCCCCCCTAGCACAGAAGATCCCTCTTCATTGAGGTGCAATCCATCCCTAGAATATAGATGGCACCTCTCAGAAAAGGAGTCCCAAACCCCTCCTTCCTGCACCACTTTCTTAGCCATGCATTAACATATATCCCTGATCTCTGACTGTCTCCCTGCGGTAGCGCATGGCACTGGTAGTATTTCAGAAAATATTACCTTGTAGGTCCTTGCCTTAAGCTTTTGGCCTAGATCCCTGTAATCATTTTTTAGGACCCTCCATCTTTCTAAAACTTTGTCATTGGTGCCAACGTGTTCCAAGACCGGCGGGTCAATCCCAGCCCCCCCCAACAATCTGTCTACCCGATCCGCAATGTGCCGAACCCGAGCACCCGGGAGACAACAAACTGTTCGGTTCATGCGGTCCTGGCAACAGATTGCCCTATCTACATTCCTAATAATGGAGTCCCCTACCACCACAATCTTTCTTTGTATCTGAGCATCCTGTGTCCCCACTGTGCTGGAGGAACTATTCCCCTGGCTGCTAGAGGAAGTAGTCTCCCCCAGCCTTGCCATTTCTGCCCCAACATTCCCAATATCTTCACTCAACATGGCAAATCTATTCGGATGTGTCAGCTCAGAAACGACCTGCCTCTCCCTATTGCCCCTGCTTTCCCTTCTAACTGTCACCCAGCTACCCACCTGCTCCTCACTAACAGCAACCAAGCTACCTACCTGCTCCTCACTAACAGTGCTACCATCTGCATCACTAGTCGAAGCAAGGGCCTGCTCAGTGAGCTCTAATTCCCTTTCAAGATTGCCAATGTCCCTCAATATTGCAAGTTGCCTCTTCAGATCAGCAATCTGACTCTAAAGAGACCACCCGCTCACACTTCTCACAGCGGTATGCTCCTTGGAACAGCTGCTCCAAGTGCACATACATGTGGCAAGATGTGCATTGAGTGGCATTTTCAATCCTGCTCATTCTAGCAACTATGAAGTTTAGAAGTACTAACAGTAAACTGTACTTCAATAACTATACCTTGTTTAACTGCTTCCTTGTTCAAACTGCTTCTGGTTCTAACTGCACACACTTTAAACAACCAGCACTTGAAATCAACCACACATATCAGTCAGTACACGCAAGCTCAGGATTCGTTAGAAGCCTCTGTTTAAATAGGGACACCCACCAGATGTGTTAGGTTATCAATTAACTAACCCCACCCACTGCAGGTGTGTGAGGTCAACCAATTAACCAACCACACCCACTCTGCCTCAGGCAGGAGAAAGGGGAAAAAAAGTTACAGGCTTCAAATTACAGCACACTTTAAAAATAGATTAACCCACTGCACTCTCCCCAAAAACAGCCACCCCTGCTAGTATACCCAGTACTTCCCTTTCCTTCTGGTTCTAACTGCACACACTTTAGACAACCAGCACTTCAAATCAACCACACATATCAGTCAGTACACGCAAGCTCGGGATTCGTTAGAAGCCTCTGTTTAAATAGGGACACCCACCAGGTGTGTTAGGTTATCAATTAACTAACCCCACCCACTGCAGGTGTGTTAGGCCAGCCAATTAACCAACAATGTGCGGCTGTTCTGCTCAATGTCCTGGCCACGCCCCATGTTGTTGTGTTTTTTAATGTTTGTTGGGGGTAGAGGGATTGGGTGAAGGGGGTAGTTGCCCTGAGGTTGGGTGGTTAGGCCTACCAGGTGGGTAGCGGCAGTGGTTAACCCCTTCATTACCATAGCGGTTCCGACCGCTATGGTAGTGAAAGGATTAACTCCTCCCGCAACCTTCCCGGCAAGCCTAACCAACCACCCTGGGGCAACTATCCCCTTCCTCCACCCCCACTGTCCCCAATAAACAGGCTATTCAGGTTTAACCCCTTAATTGCCTTAGCGGCTAGCCGCTAAGGCAGGGGAGCGCAAACTTTTGGAGCTGCGCCCACTTGTCTGCTCCCCCCAGTGCTCGCACCCTTCTTACCTTTTTTTCCTGTGTCAAATGACGCTGTGGGGTCATGTGACGTCACATGACCCCACGGCGTAATTTGACGCCGCATTGCCATGGGGACTGGCGTCACTCCAAGCCTTCTGAATCCCGGTAAGTTGAGTTACGGAGGCCTCGCACGCTCCCCTGGCATTTAATTTAAATGTTTTGGGGAAGAGTGGTGGGCCTCTGCCACCGCCATGCCCCACCTCCCCCCCCCCCAAAAAAAAATCTGCAACCACCGTGCCCCCCAGTTAGCCTAAACCTGCGCTAAGTTAACGAACCTGTTTTTATTTTAATGTGTGTGCGGGAGCAGGGGGTCTCTGGAGCAGAACCGTGTTGTTTCAGGTCTGGGGACCCCTATTTCCCGCGATACCGGCCCCGTTATGGGGTGCCGGTAACCCCATGCAATGTTTAAATCTCCTGCTTCACTTGTCCGGGACATAGGAGATACCGGCACCCCATAACTGGGCCTGTATCTCAGGAAGCAGGGGGTCCCCGGATCTGAAATCAACGCGGCTCTGCTCCGGAGACCCCCTGCTTTTGCACACTAGTATTACATTTTAAATTAAAACAGTGCGATCGCCTGTGAGAGCTGCGCAGGGAGAGGCGGCTCTCTCTGTTCAGCTCAGAACGTGGCCAGATCGTATAGGGGAGAACTTAGAAAAAATTGAGATCACTTTGCTGTTGCGCCGTACGGTTTTGGCATTTTCCTGCCCCACGGTTTGAGAGGGTCCCAGATTCTTTCTGAATACCGTGATAACATAAATGACAACCCGTTCGGCGGGAACATGCCAAACCTTGCGAGATAACAGCAAACTCATGGAAGTAGAATAGGCCCCTTGGGGTTTTGCCGTATTGAAATACTTTTGTTCTTCAGAGATAAAGCACAGTACAACCTCTGTACTCTTCCATTGCACACAATCTCTAATAAACCACTACCTGTATATCACAAGACGGGACATGTATCTATACAGAGTACAGTGGTGGGTGTTGAATAAGGTTTGCATAAGGGGTGCGGTACAGAAAAAACACCATTAGACAAGTAGCTCGGGGCTTTTCTAAGAATACTCTTGTAGTGTTCAGATCTGGGAGTATAAAAACACCCTTTGGGGAACTCCTGTTGATCTCAGAGACAAGTTACAACAAAGTCAGAGCTCCGTGCCTGAGGAATTTAAAGGAGCAATACCCACAAGCTAACCTACTTTTTTCTTTTACCATGTTGGAATGGAGGTAGGGGGGTGGGGTCATCCCGTACTGGGCAGTGCTATATTCAGATATGGGAACACCCTGGTTTGTGAGATATTTACAGGTGAACTTACCAGCATAACTTCCTGGTTTCTAAAGTGGATTTAAATTGGCCATCTAATATCGTTTCTATCTACCTCTTGGTCCTTGATAAGGTAGCCATTTTGTTTTTACTGGAGAGGGAGATCTAAACCCAGTAACTTCACTGTCGAGTATCTCAGAAACTGTAAGGAACCCAGAGCTGAAAATAGTATGCTTCAGCTCCAAAGGAAAAATAAATCCAAATAAAGGGGGGTAGATATATGTATATCTCTAATTTGTTCTACCATATACATTTTTGAGGTGTTACATTCTGTGACCGGCCATTCTATAAACACTCTATGGGAATATTTTATTCCCCTAGTTTGTATTAGCCATAATTTTCATGTTGCATTTATAGTACTAGTGTTACTTTTTTGCATTTTCCTTTACTTAGCATTATTATTTTCTACCGGACGTTTCTTTTATATATAAATCATACTATGGGCCTCATGCTATAAGCAGCGATAAGCCCCTTATCGCCAAAAAAGCCTACTGCTATTCAGTAAGCCCTGATAAGCTGTCAATAAGAGAAAAATCGTGGCTTTTTTGCTCTAAAAAAAAATCCGCCAAATGCCCGCCGATAAGCCACTTATCGCGGCCCGCGTTCCCCCCAATAAAGTCTCGCGCCCCCCCTGGGGGGTGCACCCTCCAGTTTGCGCACCGCTGACTTAGATACTACTTCATGAGGCCCCTGAAGTCCCGCACCCCATGATGTACTAACATCAGTACATGATGTACTGTACATTACACCGAAAGGGTTAATTTACAAACTTGCAGCTTTTCTTTCTGTATAAAGGAAAACTGAATTTTTTTCTTATCATTAATTTATTTTCTCCTGGTCCCTCCATGGCAGCAGATGACATGAGGGATATGCTCCTCCCAACTGAGGCTGGACACAGAATACCTGACTCTTTGAGACCTGTATGAACCCTCCTCCAGTGGTACGTCTAGCCAAGCTTACTATTCACATACCTACATATTCTCACTCAAGAATAAGAAGAAACTATAGTAAGATCTGTTAAAAAATGTACTACAAAATCCTTCTTTAAACACAATAGGGTGGGAATTGGAGGGACCAGGAGAAAATAAATTAACGGCAAGAGAAATTTCCGATTTCTCTCCTGTCAGCGTTTGACATGAGGGAATGTCTCACAGCAGTTCCCCCTGGTAATAAGGTTGGTAAATTATAACGATATAGTCACTTGGAGATTCTTCTTCCCTCACGTTTCTTCTGATGATGCGGACATCTATTTGATAATGTTTTGAAAAGGTATGGAGGGATGACCATGTAATGGCTTTACAGACTTGTGCTGCTGATGCATCCTGTTTCACCACCCAAGATGTCGCCATTGCTCTTGTGGAATTAGTTTTAATGGCATGTGGGGTCTACATGCCTTATGCCTTGTACATTTCCATGATCAGTGTTTTGATCCATCTTGATATTGTGGCATTAGAGGCTGATTTACTCCTTTGAAGTCATGAAAATAAGATGAAAAGGATACTAGTATTCCTGAAATTCTCTGCTCTCAAGACAGCCAAGGTATGAAATGACTGCTCTGTTCTATTCTTGGGGTTAGGACAAAATGATGGAACGACTATTTCCTGATTAATGTGAAAAGATGAGACAACCTTGGAACAGACAAAATGCGTTCTGAGAACAACTTTATCTTGATGAAAAACACAGAATGGTGGATCACATGAAAGAGGTCCGAGCTTGCTTACCCTTCTAGCCAATGTGAGGGTTGTTAGGAAGTTAGTCTTTAGTATTAACCATTTTTTGGACACTGACTGTAATGGTTCAAAAGGAGGCTTCTACAGCACTTGAAGGACTAGATTTAGATGTCATGGAGGTACGTGATCCATGAATCTGGGTTTGATCTTGCCAGTGGCTCTGATGAAGTCCTGAATATATTTATGATTGTAAAACTAAACTTATAGTAATCCGCTCTCCAAAGAATAATGTATTCAATAATTAGTTAGAATTCAGCTGGTGCATGGGGATGAGGTTGGGGATGAGGTATTGCATGAACACAAACTAGAAGATCACAAGGTCTCCCAAAGATCCCCAATGGTTGCACTCTATAACTGCTGGAATACAGGGGGTTTAATACTCCCCAACATAATGTCAGATAGGCTATATAAGTACATGAAGTAACATCTCCCAACACTGTGGGAGGACAGTAACCACTAAAAACCTGAATAGGTCGAAAATAATGAAATTTTATTAAACCTTAAACAACGGCGCAAACACATAAAATACAATTAAAAATGGGTGGTGTAGTAGCTTCCACAGGGAACAGAGGGTAATCTCTAAGTAGCTATATATAGTCCCTAGTGAAAGATACTGAAATGTTCCATATAAAGAACGGGTGAGGTATAGAAAAAGAAAAGTGTACTGTACATCTGTCCCTCATGACTGTGGTCTTCGGCGAGGCCCTGGAAATGTATACTGGCTACATAGAGTTATGGCTAAGGTTCATTGATGATATCCTTGTACTATGGAAAGGAACTGTGGAATTATTAAATGAATTCGTGGATGCCCTTAACACCAATCTATACAACCTGAAACTTACCTTTGTCTCAAGTACTTCGAGTATAGATCTTCTGGATATCACTCTAACCAAAGATACGGACGGTAAACTTGAGACCACTATATTCAGAAAAAGTACAGGTCTTTACCTGTGGCACCCCCCAGACATCAGTACATTCGTGAGTGTGTTAGCAGTGGCAGTTCCCGGCATCGCGGACCTGTAGAGGCTGAGTTACAACATCTACTTACCAGGCTTCGGTTTTGAGATCAGGACATTGTGCTACGGGCGTATTACCATCAGCTTTGCTGTAAGTAGGGTTTCAATTTTATCCCTACCGGATGTCATCGCTTTATAGTGTCTCTAGCCCAACATTCAAGTGTTTGTTGTTTTTATATACATTTTAATTCATTTGCATTAAATTTGTAATTATTCTCTTGTCAACCTTATCAGTGATTTTTTGTTTAAGTTGTTTTTAGTTGCACTATGATCTTTTTCTCTTTTTTTCTTTTTTGTTTTTGTCTTATTTGTTTGTTTGTCTTTCCACGAGACTTCATTGAAGAATCTGCTTTGGATTTCATCCCAGCTGTATTGGACTTTATATTTGGTCAGGCTATATTTATATTTCTTTTTGAAGGCGCCGGTTTATTTGTTTTTATTGGTGTAAATACAGTACATAGACTAGGGGATCATTCCAATCCAGTGCGAGAGCATCTACTCCATGTGTCTATACATCTCGCTGCCTTGAAAAGAAAAACGGCATTCATTATTGAATCTCATTGCCATCAAGTCTATCGATGATCTTCCCCATTTGACTGTGATCGGCTGGAATATCTGTTGATCCAGTGACCATTCTCCTGTGCCTATAGTCTTGCGACTGAAGTAATAAACTCGAGCGTGGTCTACCCCGACGATGAGTACCGCAATAACCCTTCCATTTTCTCTCCCTCCACGTAGCTCTATTCTCTCTCTCCCCATCCCTCCATTCCTTCTCCCTCCCCATCCCTCCATTCTCTCTCACTCTCATACCTCCATTTTTTCTCCCCTCTCATCCCTCCATTCTATCTCCCCCTCTTCTCTCCATTCTCTCCCCCCCCCCTCATCCCTCCATTCTCTGTGTCATGGGAGACCAGGACTTTTAACACATTTAAATTTGTACTGGGATTATTCACTAAGAACAAAATGCAGTTTATTCGGGTAAACCCACGTACAACACAAAGAATTACACAAAATACAGACAAAAACACACTTACTATCCCGGGGGGGCGGGGAGGGGGATGAGTCCGACCTTGAGGGGAGGGGGGGGGGGAATCAAGAGCCTGGACTGAGACGTTACGGATCCACTGCGACCGGCAGGTAGAACAATAAACCCCAAAGGGGGACGACCCTTCAGAGGGAATGTAAGGGAACAGTATATGCTGCAGGGAAGAAGGAGTCCTACACGGGTTATCTTGGGGGGGATGGAGGAGCAGTCCCAGGGTAGGCGGTAGGTCGTGACCCAACTCCACTCTATTCATGGGAGGTGGGGGGACCCGCCAATTACTTAACAGAGGGGATGATATGTCACACCTATCACACATAAGATGAAGGTAACATTTATGGATACATTATCCCTCATGAGCCGCCCCCCCAACTAGCTAACAACTGTCACAGAGGCACTGGGAAACTGGGAGGCAGTGAATGGAACAAGTTAGAGAGTAAAGATCCCAAAACTCCGGCAGAAACCACTGCTTTCCCGGCTTAGAGTCTCCGGAGGGGAGAGAAGACCCGGGGGGGGGCAATAGGAGGACATCTATTAGAACTTAGTATTTCATTTGAGCTCCAAGTTTCTGCTTCGGCTCAAGCAGCAACATATGTTTATATGGGGTTCTTAGTAAGATAGCAGACTAATTTAACCTAAGAAAGGGATTTATAAGAAGTACTCGAGAGAATAAAAAAAACAATAAAAAAAAAAAAAAGTTCACTTTAAACTAGTTGTTTTTTCTAGAACGTAGATTAAGGTTATATCCAGTTGGTATAGGTCTTAAAACAAATAAAGACAATAGCAACTTGGCCCACCCACTACACTACAGGTTATTCATAAAGGAGGTACCAACAAGTGAGCACCTAACTAAAGGGCTAAGCAAAAGAGGTACCCGATTAACAAGGGGGGCAAATTGAGCTAATCTCACATGCATCTTAAAGTATATTAAGGTTTTATGCAAAAGTGAAATACAATGGTGTTGTATGTCAATGTTAAGGTGGAGTCAGAGTGATAAGTTATATACATTAATAGTTTATGCCAAGAATAGGTCCCTGGGGTGACCGGAGCGAACCCAGCCAACCTCGGTACACTGAGATGCGCTCCCAAGCAGTCGGTACGCTTAGTCGTGTGCGCCCCACACTTACCCTTGATCCCTGTTTTCTCCCAAGTTTCCAAGGAAACCAGAGCTCCGGGCCATGGAATTCATGGAAGTTCCATAAAGCTCTTTACTTTTTCTTCCCCTTTCTCTCCCCTCCTATTCTCTACCTCCCACCACACTACCATTCATAAAAAGTTCCCTACATCCCTCCCCCCTCTTCACTCTCCCTCCCCCTCCTCCACCTCCTCCCTCACCCCATGTCTCTCTGCCTCTCCCTCCTCTGTCCCTTCTCTCCAACTATCTCTCTCTCCTTTCCCTCCTCCTATCTACACCTCTCTTTCCCTTCCCCCCTCCTCTCTCTCCATTCCCCCCTCCTTTCTCTCCCTCCCCCCTCCCCCCCCCCTCCCCCCTCCTCCTCTCTCCCTCCCCCCTACTCTCTCCCTCCCCCTCTTCTCTCTCCCTCCCACCTCCTCCTCCTCCTCTCTCCCTCCCCCTCCTCCTCTCTTCCTCCCCCCTCCTCCTCTCTCCCTCCCCCCTCCTCCTCTCTCCCTCCCCCTCCTCCTCTCTCCCTCCCCCCTCCTCCTCTCTCCCTCCCCCCTCCTCCTCTCTCCCCCCCCCTCCTCCTCTCTCCCCCCCTCACCCTCCTCCTCTCTCCCCCCTCACCCTCTCTCCCTCACCCCATGTCTCTCTGCCTCCCCCTCCTCTGTCACTTCCCTCCAACTATCTCTCTCTCTCCTTTCCCCCTCCTATCTCCACATCTCTCTCCCTTCCCCCCTCTTCTCTCTCCCTTAACCCCCTCCACTCTCTCCCTTCCCACCCTCTCCTCTCTCTCCCCCTTTCCCCCCTCCCCCTCCTCTCTCGCCCTCCCCCTTACTCCTCTCTCCCTTCCCCCTCCTACTCTCTCCCTCCCCCTCCTACTCTCTCACTCCCCCCTCCTCTCTCTCCATTCCCCCCTCCTCCTCTCTCTCCACCCACCTCCTCCTCTCTCCCTCCCACCTCCTCCTCCTCTTCCTCTCTCCCTCCGCCTCCTCCTCTTCCTCTCTTCCTCCCCCCTCCTCTCTCCCTCCCCCCTCCTCTCTCCCTCCCCCCTCCTCTCTCCCTCCCCCCTCCTCTCTCCCTCCCCCCTCCTCTCTCCCTCCCCCCTCCTCCTCTCTCTCCCCCATGTCTCTCTGCCTCCCCCTCCTCTGTCCCTTCTCTCCAACTATCTCTCTCCTTTCCCCCCTCCTATCTACACCTCTATTTCCCTTTTCCCCTCCTCCTCTCTCCCTCCCCGCTCCTCCTCTCTCCCCCTCCTCCTCCCTCACCCCATGTCTCTCTGCCTCCCCATCTCTGTCCCTTCTCTCCAACTATCTCTCTCTCCTTTCCCCCTCCTATCTACACCTCTCTTTCCCTTCCCCCCTCCTCTCTCTCCATTCCCACTCCTCTCTCTCCCGCCTCCTCCTCTCTCTCCCTCCCCCCTCCTCTCTCTCCCTCCCCCTCCTCTCTCTCCCTCCCCCCTCCTCTCTCTCCCTCCCCCCTCCTCCTCCTCTCTCCCTCCCCTCTCCCCCCCTCTTCTCCCCCTTCCTCCTCTCTCACTCCTCCCCCTCCTCTCTCCCTCCACTCCTCCTCTCTCCCCCCTCACCCTCCTCCTCTCTCCTCCCTTACCCCTTGTCTCTCTGCCTCCCCCTCCTCTGTCCCTTCCCTCCAACTATCTCTCTCTCTCCTTTCCCCCTCCTATCTCCACCTATCTCTCCCTTCCACCCCCTCCTCTCTCTCCCTTCACACCCCCTCCTCTCTCTCTCCCTTCCCACCCTCTCCTCTCTCTCCCCCTTCCCACCCTCATCTCTCAAGATTACATGTATAGCGGAGCACGCCTACCCGGACAGAGCCACGAGACAACAAACAGTGAGTTATTCACAATTTCTTTTATGGAGCTTCCCCAGGTGAACTGGCCATATATGCAAGTCGTCTAAGGGGCTCAGTACCTTCCCCCCTCTCTTTCCCATCCCCCTCTCTTTCCCATCCCCCTCTCTATCTTTTTCCCCCTCTCTTTCTTTTCCACTCCCCCTCTTTCCCTTCCCCTCTCTCACCCTTCCACCCTACCCCCTCTCTTTCCCTTCCCCCTTTCTCTCTCTTCCCCTCTTTCTATCCCTCCTTTCCCCCCTATTTCCTTCCCCCCTTTCGCTCACATCTCCCCTCTTTCCCCCCCTTCTATCCCATCCCCCCTTTCCCTTCATCCTCTTCCTCTTTCCTTTCCCCTCCCTTCCCCCTCTCCTCCTCCCCCTCTCTCTCCCCCCACCCCACCCCCAACCTCCTCTCTCTACCCTCTCCCCCACCCCACCCTCCTCTCCCTACCCTCTCCCCCACCCTCCCCTCTCCCTCACCCCACCACACCCTCCTCTCCCCCCACTCCCTCAACCCACCCTCCTCACCCTATCTTCACCCCACCTCCCTCTAACCACCCCCCTTCTTCTCCCCCCCCACTCCCTCTGTCCCCCTCTCTCTCTTTCTCCCCCCTCCCTCTTTCTCCCCCTCCCCCTCTTTCTCTCCCTCCCCCTTTCTCCCCCCACTCTCTCCCTCTTCACCCACTCTCTCTCCCTTTCTTCCCCTCTCTCCCCCTCACTATCTCCCCCTCCCCTCTCTCCCCCCTCACTTTCTCCCCCTCCCCTCCTCCCCCCCATCTCCACCTCTATCCCTCCTCTCCACCCCCCCTCTATCCCCCTCTACTCCCCCCTCTATCCCACTCCATTCCTCCCCCCTCTATCCTCCTCCTCTCCACCTCCCCCCCTCTATCCCCCTCCTCTCCCCCTCCCTCTATCCCCCTATCCCCCTCCCACCCATCACCCCCTACCACCTCTCCCCCCTCTCATCTCCCCCTCCCCTCCTCCCCCTCTCTATCCCTCCCCCACTCTCACCACTCACTCAGCATATATCACACATACACACACCCCTATGCAGTGCCACCTAAAGGCTGGAGGAGTCATTGAACTGCCCTGACCCTGCTCCACTTTGCTAACAGTCCAACCTCCGCAAGCCTGGGACATTTCAAAAACTGTTGGGACACCAGCACAATTCCTTAAAAAATGGGGCTGTCGGAGGACTTCCGGTGATGCTGAGGAGCATGGTCGGGTAGAAGAGGAGCTCCTGAAAACCTCGCATACAACCCGCCAGAACGAGCGATTTTAGCCACGAAAACATCTCACCAAATACACCAGAAATTACTCAAAGAGCGGAGAACATGCCTATCAGACCGAAGGGAAACCAGGGCCAGGGGTCACTAAGTATTTTGCCCCTGCGCACCGCCCGCTGGAGCAGAGCGGAGACTCCCAAGATGGCGCCGAAGAAGCAGCCCACGCGGCACAAATGGAAGCGGCAGCCGATCCAGAAAATTTGGAGCTGCAGGAGCTCGGCCTCAATAAAAATTATTTTGAGTCCCTGTTTCACAAAATGAGACGGGGGTTCCAGGAAGACCTGAACACAGCCATGGAGGGCTTAAGAGCGGACATACACGGCCTCACAAAACGCACAGACGTCTTGGAGTGCAAAATAGCAGACGTGATGGGATCACAAAACTCTACAGAAGAAGAGGTGGTCAGATTGGTCCAAGAGGTCAGCGAACTACCCGAGGCCCTGGAGGACCAAGAAAATAGAGATCGCAGAAAAAAAACTTACGCATAAGGAATATCCCTGAAGTGGTTTCCTCTGACGTTCTCCAGACTTACCTCGCCGTAGAGACATGGTGGTGAAACTCCACATGTACTCGGCCAAAGAAAAAATAATGGCCGGAAGTAGGAGAGCTGGCGACCTGCAAATAGAAGACAACGCAATCCAGATCTTCAGTGACCTGTCGAGAGCTATGATCGCAAAGAGGAGGGAGATAAAGCCCCTCATCAATATCCTCAAAGAGCGTAGCATCACCTACCACTGGGGCTTCGCCTTCAAATTGATAGTTCTGCGAAATGGCCGCCATCACACCATATCCAGACCAGAAGACTCCCCGTCATTCCTCAAAGCACTGGGTCTAAGCACACCGCAAGACCGAAGAACGGCCTCAAAGACCGCAGCACACTCGGAAGAAGCAGAAACCCTCCGGAGCCTCGGAGCAATTAGCTAAATCAGAGGCTCCCCAATGCTACTGACTAAGACTTATGTCTCCCGCAGTGTCCCCTATCTAATTGAGGGCCCCCCTCCCAATTACCTACTAATGCTTCATAGAAGGCCGCGGAGTTCTCCTCGCTGGAAGCAGAATACTTCATAGAAGGCCGCGGAGTTCTCCTCGCTGGAAGCCTCCACAAGATGTTAACCAACACCCTGTCGGTATCTTCCGAATCCTGATGGAAGATCTGTGCAGCGTACAGTAGATCCTGTATACTGCTTTCCTCCCACCTCAGTCTCCGGCGTCAGAGTACCACGGGGCCGCCCACAACACCTGGCCCAGGTCCTGGAACCCTAGGAAAATATCACCTCCATGAAAAGCACCCCCCTCCCCCCCAAGCTAGCCCTAGCGCTCCCTAATTCCCCCCCCTTTTTCTCCCCCTTCACCCCCCCCCCTCCCCTCCTCCCCGGTCCCGCTCCCCCTTGTTTTCCACCCCTCTCTCCCCTCAATCCCCTCCCACTCCCCGGTCCACTACTCCCCCCCCCTCTCTGGCCCCCATTCCCCTCCCCCCCCCACTGCCCCTACCCCCTACACCCTCCAAGGCGCTCCCACCCCCCACCTCCACCGACAACTCAACCTCCTCTGGACCCATGGAGCTGATGGCTCCCTAACATCTTCCACCCAGCACTCGCCTCTCTCTCTGGGGGACGCGGCTCCTGTTCGACGCCCTTACCTCTGTCTGGTCCGGATGCCACCGAGCCTCTTCCCCCCCGCAAACCCTGTTGCAGCCCAGCACTGGCCACGGCAGCTCCCAGGACTGATGCCTCGCAAGCCGCCCTCCCCAGAAGCTCCCGCAGTTGATGAGCTGATGAAGAGAACCCGCACCTGGATATTTCCCCCTGATCTGACCCCCTCCCCCCCCCCTTTAACACGATGGACGAATCTCCTCGCCGCCCCCTTCCAATCGCCAACTACGAACTACCTCTCTGCGGACCAGGAGAGTAAGGTTGTATATATCTCCCTTACCACCCCCCCCCCCTAGTAATTACTATATGTGTCCCTGATCGCCCCCCGCAGCTTCCAGAGAACCAACGTGACACCGAAGTGCCCCCACTTGCTAACACTACCCCCATCCCTCACACCCTCTCCTCCACTCCCCCCTCCCCCTGCTCCCAGCACGCTCCCCCCCCCCCCCCCCCGCACGCTCCCAACATTCCCTTATTCGGCTATTCGGACCCAATCACCATCAGAAACGGGACCAGACAGGGTGCCCGCTCTCCCCACTGTTATTTGCTCTAACCATAGCACCACTTGCGGCCAAAATAAGAGAAGATAAAAGCGTTAAGGGGAGTCGAATAGCCGAAAAAGAATACAAAATGTCCCTGTTTGCAGACGATGTGATACTGACCCTCGCTGACCAATCTCCATAGATTATTACACCAATTTGGCACAGTTTCTGACTACAAAGTTAATATGGACAAGTCAGAAGCCCTTAACATATCCCTTCCAGTCCCGACGTGGACACTCCTACAATCTAATTATAAATATAAGTGGAGTACCACTCACATCAAATACCTTGGAGTTAGAATCTCAAGCACCTACGGGTCCCTATACCAATACAACTAGCCCCCCTTGTTTGACCAAATAAAAAAGGACCTGGAATCATGGAAAAAGCTCCAAACTTCCTTGTTCGGAAGAATAGTTTCTATTAAAATGAATGTCCTCCCGAGACTACTTTATTTTTTCCAAACCCTGCCCGTAGTCGTCCCTCTGGCAGCCCTAAAAAATATTCAGGTCCCTAATGTTCCAATTTATCTGGAACGATAGGAGATCAAGGGTCCCAAGATCGGTGATGCTCTCCCCAAAAACGAACGGAGGTCTGGGGGTACCCGATGTGGTCAGATACTATCTTGCGGCCCAGCTGAAGCAGGTTGTAGTTTGGAATTGCGACCCGGCCTCCACCTGCTGGCTAGCAATAGAATCACAGTATGCAGCTACCATTCCTCTCCAGGTCCAACTATGGTCCCCGGGGGGAAGGGAAGGAGTACCGAGGAGGTTTGATCTAGGGGCAATGAGATGCACATGGGGCGTCTGGCTTAAGAGCAAAGGGAAGTATGGCCTGGTAGCTACCCCGTCTCAACTCACCCCAATTTTTGGAAACCCACGCTTCCCACCTGGGTGTTCTAAAAGGCAATTTGACCAATTTCAAGATCTAGGTATAAGGCTGGTTGCCGATCTGCTGAAGAAAGAGGGGATTCTCTCCTTCCAGGAACTCCGAGACAAACACCAATCCCAAGATCTCCATTTGTTCAAATTCCTGCAAATTAGGCACTTTCTACTATCACTCTCCCAAAATTCCAAATTCCCCCCACTAACCAGATTTGAAACCCTATGCATTAAAAGCACCTATCAGAGTGGCATAATCTCGGAGATCTACAGGGGGATGGAGTCGGCAACCGACCCTCCGACCCACCACTATATGCAAAAATGGTCTGAAGACCTTAACATACCAATAGATAGGGACAAGTGGGAGTATATCTGGGAGTTGGCCGCAAAGACTTCAATCTGTACAGTGACAAAAGAGAATATTTACAAAATCTTATTCCAGTGGTACCTGACCCCGGCTAGGCTGAGCCAGATCTTCCCCGGCACCACTGACCAGTGCTGGAGAGGATGTGGTCAAAAGGGCGACATGGCCCACATTTGGTGGTCATGTCCAGAGATCCAGAGGTTCTGGACTAAGGTCCAGATGCTTCTCCAAGAGATCACGGGGCTTCTTTTCCCCCTAGACCCCCTGACCTTTGTGCTGAGCAAACCCATTGATGACCTTCCCCCCCCCCCCCCCAGAGCAGACTGGTCTCATCCATCCTAACTGCAGCTAGATGCTCGGTCACGGCGGCCTGGAAGCAGACTAAGGCCCGCGTGAGATATACAGTAATCAGAAGAATAGATGAAGTAATGACAATGGAAAAGCTCACAGCTATGCTCCACACAAAAAATGCCACAGTTCTGGAACACTTGGGATCCCTGTATCGGTCCGCAGGGCTTAGGCCTACACTAGAATTCTAGAATTGGAGATACCAGACACAGGCGGAAGATGAGGTCGGAGACCCCAGATACCCCTCCTCCCCCCCTCCTCACCCCCCCCCCCCCCCGGTTGTCTACGCCTCCTTCTCTCCCGCCCCCTTCACCCAACCACAATTTCCATTGGCCAACATACTGTTGTATCCAGTTAAGAAATGCTGTCATGTGCCTATGACACTCCTGTATCCATGTCTGTATTTGTTGCTGCCAATAAAAAAAGACTGATGCAAAAAATGGGGCTGTCCCGGCTACACCAGAACATCTGGTCACCGTACTTATTTGCATATCAATTTCATATCATTGCCACTAATGAACCTTACACTTAAACCTGTGCTCTTTACAGGAGAAAACAAGGCTTAACGCTACGGTGCTGTCATTTGAAAATACACCATTAGTGTTAACATTACGTTAGTTTCACATCACTGTAAGAGATGTGTGCAGAGGTATGCAAAATGGAGACCGTTTTTAGGGTGAAATTAATATAAGGCTTAATTGCCTGTTCCGTTAAATAACACAGCAAACAAAAATATACATAAAACAACAAACACCTATATCTGTGTATGGGCTAACTCACTCCCCAGTCCCTATCTGTAAGACTGGGGGAGAAAGCCCCTTACCAGTATACCACCCCCAAAGTCTCAGCGGTACCTAAAAGCAGGTGGCCCTTCCGTTCAGTGGTGTCCAGGTGACTTGGTGTGTTAGAGGGTCCAGGCTCTGGCAGTTCCTGGGTCCTGTGTCCAGGAAAAGAGGTCTGGTCCCCTTCTGTCCTGTTTTCAATGCCCAGTCCTTCGGTGCACTCAAGACCTCTTTTCTCTTGTCAGCACCCTTGTGTACTGAGGAAAATCTCTCTCCTGTTTCCAACAGGAGGCTCTTATTAGAGCTCTAATGTGGCCAGGTGGAGTCTAGTTAATTGCCTGTCTGCAATTAAGCAGCTCCCTGCTGGATTTAGAGGCCGTTTCTCTCAAACAGTGATAAGTCCCTGTTACAATCACGTTAAGTGACAACAGATCTTTGTGGATTGGGACCATATGTATCAATATGAGGAGATATAGGGAGCAGTTATATGGAGCAATAGCAGGAGTTATAGGGAGCAGTTATATGGAGTAATAGGAGGAGTTATAGGGAGGGGTTATATGAGCAATAGAAGTTATAGGGAGAAGTTATATGGAGTAATAGGAGTTAAAGGGAGGGGTTATATGGAGCAATAGGAGGAGTTATAGGGAGAGGTTATATGGAGTAATAGGAGTTAAAGGGAGGGCTTATATGGAGCAATAGGAGGAGTTACTGTCGCGGCCGAGTTTATTCTAACATTTACCCGGTCTCGGCCGCGACAGTAACCGGGCGCGCGCCGGGGTGTCCCGTGCACGCGCCGAAGCCTCGGAGGAGCGGTCCTCCAATCGGGGCTTCTCCCTCCCCTCTCCGGGTCCGCCCGGTCCCCCGGAACCCCCCACCGCCGTCCCCCACATCGCGGGACACCAGGGCTCCCTCGGGGAGCCCTGGGCACGCGTGCAGGGGGCGCAGGCACCCGATGACGCATGACCGCGCATCGGTGACGCGCGGCACGCCGAGGGGATTTGGCTAGCAAGCCGGGAAATCTCCCGGCTTGCGGAACTAGCCAATTTAGGATTAAATGTGTCGCCTCTGTATATGGAGTAATAGGAGTTAAAGGGAGGGGTTATATGGAGCAATAGGAGGAGTTATAGGGAGAGGTTATATGGAGTAATAGGAGGAGTTATATGGATACATAGGAGGCGTTATACGGAACGCTTACATGGATACATAGATTTATTCCTATTACTCTCTATAACTCTACCTCCCGGGCTTTTGATCTGCTCCAGATGTAAGAAACATAATTAACATCTGTCGCAGCTACAAGCAGAAAACAAAGCAGTGCAAACTTTTTTGAGCCGTGACACACAGCTCCTCCACCCCCTCCCCACAGAATTCACAGCGCAGTGGGCTGCAGAGTTTGAGACAGAGGTTTACATCCATGGTAACAAAGTAAACATCCCAGCCTGGCACGGACATACCCTCCTAACCCTGCATACCTCAGATGTGGGTGGGTGAGTCAGTGATGTACTCCAAGGAAAAAGTCAAATGAATGATTAACCCCTTACGCCGCTGACCCCTCTGCAGCTCTGGCTTGGACCATGGCAGGGCGAGGTGCAGTGTATGCTCGCTGGGCCTCTTATTCCCCCTCCCCAGAGCCCTTTCCTCACGTCACAGAATGACGTCACGTACCTGGAGATGCAAGTGCTTACAGAGGTGCCCCTCGTTCTCCCACAGCTCAACTTTCGTAATCACAGTTTAAAGGTAGTGGTGGTTAAAGTGACTTTAATCATTACAACGTTTAAACTGTGATTACGGACGATGGGCCGATGTAGAGCGTGGGGCCTCTTTAAGCATGGCGCCCGGTGCAGTCGCACCACTGGAACCATCATCAAGGAGGCCCTGCGACCCTCTGGCAGAGAGAGTGTTGAAGCATGGATGCAGGAGAGGTTTTAGAAAATTCACATGGTACAATCTTAAGTATTACTTCCAGGCTATCCCAAAATCCATCTAAACCCCTAAGATGTCAGAAGGCCCCACGCTGAAGAGTAAAGCATACAGACCCCGCAGGAATAAATGTACATGCCCATGTGAATGATCACTCAGAGCTGTGATGTATCCCAGGCTTATCAGGCAGTCATTTAATAAACATAGCTGTTATCACGGTTAAAGTCTACACTCCGTGGTTCAGAGGAATATTCAGAGTTCATCCACCTGATATAGCACAGTGACTTGGTAATTTTTCCACAAGCTCAGGTTGATAAGACAAACTAGTTCACTGATTCATAATTATCATTATTAAATTCCAAAACTCCTTACCATTCTAAACTCATCTCACATATACATAGAATACTGTATGTATGACGGAGGGACAATTACATAATAGGAGCGTCAAAAGTAAACAATTGGATCCCTCAACTGGAAAGCATATGCCTCACACAAAATGTATAAGGGACTAAATAGGGTCTCTTTGGAGACGGACACTAAAAGGTGTGGGTCACTGTGGATGGATGTCATAAAATTACTGTTAACCCCTTTGTTTTGAAACAATTCATGGAAGCCCCTCAGGTAGTAAAGGGGTTAAAAGGCAAAGCTGACAAAGAACTTGTTGTTGTCGTTCTTAAGTCTACAATCAAGAAAGTCCATGCAGGAACCTGCAGAGAGTTATGGTTTGTTTTTAACTTTCTCCTCTAGCCTACCCCCCCACACACACACACACACACACAGACACTTTTCTCCGCCTCTCTCTCTCTCCACCATGTACAAGGCTCAACCTGTCTCCTCCTTCAGGTATTTTCTTGGACACACCTTAGCAAGGAGAGAGAAGCAAGCACACAGCTTCACTGCCTATACTCGTTTCACCACTATCTAGACCCAGCTCCCCTCTGCCACACGCTGAGCCCCAGGTAAGCTACCCCATCAATTAACCCTTTCCATTTTACAGAGCTCTCCTTATACCTCTGGACTAGAACAGCTGGAACGGACACCGTCAGTGCAAACTTGTTTGTAAATCTGCGTAAGAAACAGAATTCTATGGAAGATAAGAAACACTTGGCCCATATAGTCTGCACATTCTCCTATAGTAAAACCTTAGACCCCCTTTGGATAGTCTTATGTCTACACCAAACATTTTTTGCATTATCTTGCTGCATTAGCCTCTACCACCTCTGTTGGGAGGCTATTCCATGAAACCACTGCCCTTTCCGTGTAGAAGTACTTCCTCATATTTCCCCCTAGCCTGCCACCCTCCAGTTCCAGAGAATGACCTCTTGTTCTAGCACTTCTCGGTCTCTGAAATATGCTTCCCTCCTGCACCTTGTTGAAACCTTGATATATTTGAATGCTTCCATCATATCCCCCCACTCCCTTCTCTCCTCCAAGTTGTACCTGATGAGGTCTTTCCTGATATGTTTTATGATGTAGACCATGTACCATTGCCCCGTCTCCAATGTTATTTATGTCCTTCTGGAGATATGTTTTTCAGAACTCATCACTGTAATGAAGAGATCTTAGGAATGATCTATAATGTGGCATCACTACCACATTCTTTATTAAGCTAATAGCTTTCCCTGGTGGCTTTCCCCATTGCTTTAGCCAGTGGTCAAAGTGCCTACGACTTCACTTCTTTCTATCGCACGTAGTAGAAAAGGGACAGTCGGTCACAACTCTAGTAGCTGGTCCTGCAGCAGGTCGTGATGGAACAATATGCGAGTTCTTTATAGATGAGATTAGTTGTACAGAGCTTTTCAACAACACAGGTCGCTTCCTCAAGTGTACCCAGTCATGAGACTGTCTCCCTAAATACTCTGACAATTGAGATCCTGTGATACTTGATAGGGGATAGTCACCCCACTACAAAAACTAAATCTGAACCCAGTTCTTAATTGTGCTCTATCTCTTAAGTGCCTTATTCCTATGAGTGTGACTGCAACAACTGTCACCCCATCTATTAATTTATAATCGACGGGATAGGCAAATGGCTTTTTAATAGTGTCTCAGCTACGTACAGTTTTCACTGTGCCACTGACTCCCTTATTTGTCTTTTTTCTTCTCACAATATGAGTATCTCGTAGAGGGCATTGCGCCCACGAAGTGGCTGCACGCATGGAGGTAATTACAAAAAGTGTTCATGGTTCAAGGAAGTCCAAGGAAATTAGGACACATCCTCCAAAATACTATTTAGGAACAGCCTCCTTTTGTTTATTCATGACATTCAGCAATGTGTCACTGGCCCCTGTGGCAGCAAAAGAGTTAAGAGAAGTTAAAACATAGAATTAATATGTAGATTCTAATAAATAAAATGAAAATAAAGTAAATTGTGTCCTTTAAAGCTAATGGCAGTTGAAGTTACAGCATCGGTTCTTACACCAATTATTGTAACTTCTTTTGATCCCTTTTATATCAAAACGTTGTGTTATGGGGTTTCTCGTTCCCTTCCGCTTTCCTCATAATGTATCATTTTCTCAAACTCTTTGTTCTACAATACAAAGAAGTTGCCCAAGGCATGAACTGTAAATGTGAATGGGTTGGGTCCCAATGCTCTTTTAACCCAACTGATGCTTGTTATGGGGACCAAAAGATAATCTCTACATGGTATGTGAATGGCAGTTATGTACTCACACTGGTGTTGGAGGTTTGAGTCTTGGTCATGGAGGAAAGGGTTTTAATGAGCATTTGTTAACACCCTGGAGCAGGATACTATGAAAGTCTATGGTGACAAAGTGTTTCTTGTAGAGGGGGTGGGGATCTAAAAATTCTATGGTGGCAAATAATTTCTGGTAAAGGGAAATTATTCAAGTGTATAGGGTCAAATCAGTTATCACAGGGCGAGTTGAAGTACAGTTTATGGGTTTATGGGTGGAGTAGATTGTTATCTTTCATTAGATCAACAATGCAAGATATTTTAAAAGCCCTTTTCGCAAACGTGAAGTATGAATTAGGGAAAATGTAATTGCAGGCTTGAGAGCTGTAACCATCCATGCGGATCCTATACAAAGTATAAAAACCTACAAGGAACACAGTATCCTGTAGTATCAAGATGGGCCAGGAGAGCACTAACAATTTGTAAGAGGGGAACTTGTGTCAGAATGAGAAGAACCCCTAGCCGTATTTTAAGCGGCCATTTGGAATGGTAAATTGGGTTATTTTGCATTTCCATTTGGGTTGCTTCATTGGGAAAGAGAGAGGAATAAGCAGCACGAGTGGTGACCATGCAAAATTCCCTTTATTTCTATCTCCTACAGTACTAGCCGCCAAACCCTCCATTGTGAGTCGGGTGACACTCCAAACTCATTTCCCACTGTACTTGGATTTGCAAAATGTACTTTAAATCAGCGATAGAGGCCAGATCCACACTGCTTTACAACGCATCACACGTCCACGGGCATGTTAAGGGTTAATCATCTCAGTCTGTTCCGTAAGGCTTAAACATATTTTTGTTACATCCCTTTACTTGTCAAAGGAACATATTTTCTCTTGGGCTTTGTACAGTAGCTGCCTCTTAGTACAGTGTAAAGCTTTTTCATGGAACCGGCTTTGCCAGTTTGCTGAAACTCTACACCCAGTCTTCAGGTTATTCTGCTCATGTGAATTTTTGCTTCTCAAATGAGAGACAAACATTTAGATGCTTAACTCCTTCCCAAATGTACAGTGAGCAAACACACAGCAATGCAGCTCTCAAACATTCCACAGTGCTCACCTATTTCATTTCTCCGAAGCTAAATGCATGGAAGTCTATGGGGACAAATCATTTCTTGTAGAGGAGAATGTGTGTTTGAATCCCAGGCATTTGAACTTTGTGTAACATATAGGTCTGGTCTTCACTGTTTACTTGAAATAATAAATGGACCCTTCAAGCCTGATAAATCATATCCATATTACTTTGTTAAAGCCCATTTCTGTATATGTTTAAAATGCGTGAGAATTTCCTTTTACTTTGTATGAATGTGGAAAGCGGAGCGAAAAATATGTGTTTGTCCTACACCAGGTGAATAAATCATACCACCATTATAAACTTAAAGACATAGAAATGCCTAATCCCAAACATCTTACAATCTAATTGGTGTTTATGGTACAGAAAGATAGTCAGTTGTCCAAAGTCACACAGAGTTGTTCCTCAAGGTTGCCTCCCACTTCAGTGGTCAGTGCTTTGACAAACATAAGGCTACTCCTCTTCTATTTTTGGTGCTGTCAATGCCAAAGGTGCCAGTTCTTGGTGGTGTCAGAGCCACGTAGCGCTCACGTTTGCTGTGACATCACAGAAGCAGGCATGATCCTTGTCCTTCCCTGACACGCACACACGTGCAGCTTCCCAGCCGAGTGAACCCTAAAGGACGCAGCCAGCGCAGCACGTGCACCAGAAACAAATTATTGCAAACAAATTGGGCAACCAGATACAAACAACAACCGGAAGAGCAGGCCACTGGAACAGAACCAAAGAATTAACCAGGAGCGGGTTATTAGCAGACAGTGTTAACAGAGTAGATGCTGTATAAGATTAATATTGACCATGGATCTCTTGTATTAAATGATAGGTCTCTCTTGATTCTATGTAATGATATTACTGCAGTGTCAATGGGCCATACATTCCCTCTGACTCGGTGTCACTAGGTCATCCTATTTTAGGCGAGACAAGCGCATTAAGTGATAAGTCCCCTTTGTCTCTCTGTTACGGTCATCCTATTGTATATTAACAGGGACTGTCTCAATGGGCCATACGTCCCCTCTGTCTCTTTGTCACTAGGCCATCCTATGTTTGAAGCGACAAACTGAATTGACCAAATGTCCTTTCTGTGTATATGTTACAAGGGCAGTCTATGTTGTGGTGGCAGAATCAATAGGCAATAGGTTCCTTCAGTCACTACAAGGACCATCGCCCCTTCTCTCTGTATGTCACTACAAGAGCCATCACCCCCTTCTCTCTGTATGTCATAAGTAGGGCCATCACCCCTTCTCTCTGTATGTCACTACAAGGGCCATCACCCCCTTCTCTCTGTATGTCACTACAAGGGCCATCACCCCCTTCTCTCTGTATGTCACTGTAAGAGCCATCACCCCCTTCTCTCTGTATGTCACTGCAAGAGCCATCACCCCCTTCTCTCTGTATGTCACTACAAGGGCCATCACCCCCTTCTCTCTGTATGTCACTACAAGGGCCATCAACCCCTTCTCTCTGTATGTCACTGTAAGAGCCATCACCCTCTTCTCTCTGTATGTCACTGCAAAAGCCATCGCCCCCTTCTCTCTGTATGTCACTGCAAGAGCCATCACCCCCTTCTCTCTGTATGTCACTGCAAGAGCCATCACCCCCTTCTCTCTGTATGTCACTGCAAGAGCCATCACCCCCTTCTCTCTGTATGTCACTGCAAGAGCCATCACCCCCTTCTCTCTGTATGTCACTGCAAGAGCCATCACCCCTTCTCTCTGTGTGTCACTGCAAGAGCCATCACCCCCTTCTCTCTGTATGTCACTGCAAGAGCCATCACCCCCTTCTCTCTGTATGTCACTGCAAGAGCCATCACCCTCTTCTCTCTGAATGTCACTGCAAGAGCCATCACCCCCTTCTCTCTGTATGTCACTACAAGGGCCATCACCCCCTTCTCTCTGTATGTCACTACAAGGGCCATCACCCCCTTCTCTCTGTATGTCACTACAAGAGCCATCACCCCCTTCTCTCTGTATGTCACTATAAGGGCCATAGGAAAATTATTTTGTGGAATAACTGTTACCCTTTGGTGTGAGCACTGGGTACACTATATTCAACACCAGTTACTTCTTTCCTTGTGTCCACTTGTGCTTTGAGGGATAGACTTCCGTTTATACAACTTCCTTTCTACAGTAGGTCTTAAACTTTGGGTATCAGATCAGAACCACAGTACAAATGATCTTTGGCTATGATGTGTATCTTAAGCCCCAATTGCAGTCTCGGAGCTTCTCATTGCAACAATCTCTAATTAAGCTTCATTGTTTATTAGCACAATGTTCATTGGCCCAACAGCAGAAGCTTCATCATAACTGTAACCTTCCATAACCAGGGCTATTTATAGCCCTAATAATATATTGTAGGCTAGAATTTAATGGATAACATGCTGTGTAATTTCTCGGGAATCTGGCTGTGATCAAACAGCTAATGCATCTGGAATGAGAGTCAGTTAAACAATGCAATGGAAAGTTAAGTTAGGGTATTATGCCATGTGATTACAATAAGGTACTCTGGGGTTTCATTCAAAAGGTATTATTGGTGAGCTTTTTTTCCAATGCAAAATCGCAAAGTTATCCTAACGTTGGCAACCATCTAAACTATTTGTATGACAAAGGGTAGAGAAATTAACACTATTGACAAACAACTTATTGGTGAAAAAGTAAAGAAAGAACTATATACTGTGAAAGTAACAATTAACAGGGATATTTTAACCTTAATTCTAAAAATGTCGTAAGATCTCTGGGTAGAAAATTAGAACAACCATTGAAATGATCTCATATTTTTTTTATGAGCATGGAATCAGAAAAGATATTTAAATGTTTTCTGTGTTATCTTGGATCAATTCCAGCTATTGCATGTTTCTTGCAGGTTTGAAATGCTTAATCGAGTTAACACCAGAGTTCTTCATAAACGGTTAAGTTGAATATTTGCGTCCCTTCCCTTTGTGATCCTTAAAAGCTCATATAAAGCCACATCCAAGATGAGGTCTCATTAGATTCCAACATCTTGCAAAGTGCTCACAATAGTTGGAAGTGGAGATTCATTTTGCCTGTAAAATGGATTGAAAAGTAAAATCGTGTCCCCTTTCTTGTCCTTTCAGATACATTTCCTGCCATGGATTGGAAGACATTGCAAGGTTTACTGAGTGGTGTGAATAAGTACTCCACGGCATTCGGCCGCATCTGGCTATCGGTGGTCTTCGTGTTCAGGGTTCTTGTGTACGTGGTGGCAGCAGAGAAAGTCTGGGGCGATGAGCAGAAGGATTTTGACTGCAATACCCGCCAGCCGGGCTGCACCAACGTCTGCTACGACCACTACTTCCCAATCTCCCACATCCGGCTCTGGGCTCTACAGCTCATCTTCGTCACCTGCCCATCCCTCCTGGTCATTATGCATGTAGCTTACAGGGAGGACCGGGAGAAAAAGAACCGAACGAAGAATGGAGAGAACTGCTCCAAGCTGTACTCTAACACAGGCAAGAAGCATGGCGGCCTATGGTGGACCTACATCTTGAGCCTCTTCTTCAAGACAGGCATTGAAATTACCTTCCTGTACATCCTGCACAAGATGTGGGATAGCTTTGACATGCCGAGGCTGGTCAAGTGCACCAACGTGGACCCTTGCCCCAACATCGTGGACTGCTACATTGCCCGGCCAACAGAGAAGAAGATCTTCACCTATTTCATGGTGGCAGCCTCCGCGATCTGCATCATCATCAGCATCTGTGAGATATTCTACCTCATCTTCAAGCGGATGGTGAACTGCATGCAGAAGTACAAAAAGTCCAGCAACCACTCTGTGACCTACAGCAAAGCTTCCACCTGCCATTGCCATATTGGGATGGATACCATGGAGAAGAAACTCCTGAACAAGACAGTGGAGTCTCTCCGAGCTTCTGCACCAAACTTGACATCCATATAGCAAAAGTGTGTTGGATGGGCCAATTAAAAAACCATCTTCTATATGGGAGAACCATGGCATGCAGTTATACTGGGGGGAGTCTTCCGACCTACTGCTGGGAGATAACTCATACAGTATGATGTTTCCACTTTCTTCTGTACTATTGAAAAAGCTATCAGGGGACATGATGGAGAACTTTATCTTGATACCATAACGCCTGAGCTGCCCATTTCTTGCATTGCTGCCAATACACTGGGATATACAACCTGCTTTTAATTAAAGTTTACAAGATGCAGCTAGCACAATTCTGGAAAACTCAAAAGAGCAAAGGAAGACCTTGCTAGGAGTTGTATCATGTTGTGGCAACCACACTCATGTAGTACACCAGGACAAACCGCGATAGGAGAACTCAAATAATGATCACAAGATTGTCAGGTCTTTGGGTCACAGATTGTAGAAGTCCATGATTTGCATTTCATAGTTTGGTTCCAGGTCACTGAGACCTATCAGCCAATCAAGGAAAACGTCAAACAAATGACCGCTATTCTGTTTTACAGAGAACTGGTTGGATGGGCTGTCCAAGAGTAACGAATGGAAACACAGCAGACCCCAAGTGATGGATATGCAATATGCTTGTAAAAAAACAGGCACTTGAACTTAATGACTGATGCAGACCAGCCAAAACAGAATATGTCAGAATGTGCAACTATACACATCTAGCCTAACATTGCACATGATTTACTGCCAACTCTTAAATGTCCCGTGTTTTATATCCTATGTATATACTGTACACTAGATAATGTTGAAACATGTATAATTTGTATCTCAAGCAAAGCACACTAACACCGTAACAATACATCTTCTGTAATGTTGGGTTAAACAAAAGGCCAGAATTAACTGCTTTGATACAAGAGAGAAAAAAGCGTGTATATATTTTTACTTTTCACTCAAAAGGCCTATATTCTAGGAGGGCTTGTTTTTCTACTGGAATTTAGTATACTATTAGGATGGGAACTCTCTATATACCCAGTGATTATTACATGTTTAGTAATAGACGTATACTGTAATGTTCTCCATACTCCAGGGGTGGGCAAGTCCAGTCCTCGAGGGCCACTAACAGGTCAGGTTTTCAGAATCTCCCTGCTTCAGCACAGGTGGCTCAGTCAAGGACTGAGTCGCTGATTGAGCAACCTGTGCTGAAGCAGGGAGATCCTGAAAATCGCACCTGTTGGTGGCCCTTGAGGACCGGAGTTGCCCACCCCTGGCATACTCTGTATGGTCTCATTTGGTGTGGGAACATCTACTAACCCCTCCGCTGTCATATGGGCCAGCAATAGTTTGCTGGACTCTAGCAGCGAAAGGGTTAAATAGAGCAGGCCTGGACTCTTTATGCAGGTTCCGTTAAAGAAAAGCTGTAAGCCATTGTTAAAATGTAACCTCAACATCTATAGCTATAGTATAGGAACATTGCAGCAACAACAAAAGATAGGAAATGGAGCACCGGCACAACATATTCTACATGTTGAGGCCATACTTACAAAGGACACATTTAAATACTATACTGTATGCAGCAAACAGGACCCAGGAAATCTAGGCACTTATGTAACAATTGACACTTCCCATTGTGAAAACGTCTGTATTGTGTACACAATTAATGCACAGGCATCAAAAAAAAGGTTATTTCTTACTAAAAATAACAGCAGCCATTTTTTACACAACCTGACCAAAAAAAAAGTTAGTCCAAGCAGCTATCTCTGTAGCATCAAAAGTATTCTTTTGTTTAATTGAGAATCATAGCTTATAGGTCCTAAAGGAAGAAGAAGAAGAAGAAGAAGAAGAAGAAGAAGAAGAAGAAGAAGAAGAAGAAGAAGAAGAAGAAGAGGGCATGGCAGAGATGGCCGAATGTATTATATAAACATAGTACAGGCGAACAATCATTCTTCTACAATGGCTCATTAATGATTCTCCAATGCTTAACTGTTCCACTGCCAGAGAGAGCCCCCGTAAGCATTGCAGGGAACCTGACAATGACGAGTTTAAGGGAGGCACAAGAGTCTTTTTATTTTTTTAGCTTGGATTTTTGCAGACCAGAGAAATCCCATCTCCATGACATCACTGTATTTATTATTTATGGAAATGTGTATATTTTATTAAAATGTACCTTTTTTTATATCAAATGACAGAGTTGTCTCTAATTCTAAGCAGCGTTTAACTTACATGTAAATGGAACCTTACTGTAGATGCAGTGAACAGACCAACAATAAAAAAGCAGTGCCAGCCTCCCCCTCACACACTGCCAACCCTGACATTTATACACCGCACAGGTACAGCATGGGCAGCGGCAGTGCCAGCCTCCCCCTCACACACTGCCAGCCCTGACATTTATACACCGCACAGGTACAGCATGGGCAGCGGCAGTGCCAGCCTCCCCCTCACACACTGCCAACCCTGACATTTACACACCGCACAGGTACAGCATGGGCAGCGGCAGTGCCAGCCTCCCCCTCACGCACTGCCAACCCTGACATTTACACACCGCACAGGTACAGCATGGGCAGCGGCAGTGCCAGCCTCCCCCTCACACACTGCCAACCCTGACATTTACACACCGCACAGGTACAGCATGGGCAGCGGCAGTGCCAGCCTCCCCCTCACGCACTGCCAACCCTGACATTTACACACCGCACAGGTAAAGCATGGGCAGCGGCAGTGCCAGCCTCCCCCTCACACACTGCCAACCCTGACATTTACACACCCCACAGGTACAGCATGGGCAGCGGCAGTGCCAGCCTCCCCCTCACACACTGCCAACCCTGACATTTATACACCCCACAGGTACAGCATGGGCAGCGGCAGTGCCAGCCTCCCCCTCACACACTGCCAACCCTGACATTTATACACCCCACAGGTACAGCATGGGCAGCGGCAGTGCCTGCCTCCCCCTCACACACTGCCAACCCTGACATTTATACACCAGGTACAGCATGGGCAGCGGCAGTGCCAGCCTCCCCCTCACACACTGCCAACCCTGACATTTATACACTGCACAGGTACAGCATGGGCAGCGGCAGTGCCAGCCTCCCCCTCACGCACTGCCAACCCTGACATTTATACACTGCACAGGTACAGCATGGGCAGCGGCAGTGCCAGCCTCTATCTATAACACAGACCTGATAAACTTGGTACAGTATCCCTATATAGAGATATATTTTTACATGGTGCAATACTGCCCCCACAGGCTACAAGCATGAAGTACAGGGAAATAACAACATGCAATTTTTCTTGGAAGAAAATGAGATAAAAACAAGATTCAAAGCGGGTTCGCCTATCTCGCAGACAGATAACTCGTCCTTCTCCCTGTGTTATCTGACATTTTACAGCAGGTGACAGTTTGATAGCTAAAAAAAATGTTCTTCCCTTAACAGGAATAGATTAGCGCTGTGTTACTAACAGAGAATTCAATCCGTATCCAGCCAGATGCAAAACCTGTATACCGAGCAAGAGGGGAGAAACACCCCTAAACATCATCAAATACACAGACACCACAATCAGAATATATTCCTATGTGTTACCATCTCACACAAAAAAAAAACACTTTAAAGCTGCAGTTCAAGCTGCCGTTTTAAAATATATATATATATTCCCATTCAATATGTGCATTAATACAGCCTGCACACTGACAAGTGTTAGCTAAGCTGCAGATCGATCCATTCTCCTGTAATCGATCGCCTGCTCATGGTTATTTAATTCAGTTCTTGCACAGCATTCTGGGCAATGTACAGTAGTCCTGGAATATGATTGACTGGGAAGTTACTAGATACAATTGGTGCCCTATGTCTTTAAAACATTCTTTTTTTTTTTTAATGCTACAAGTGTTTTCTTATAGTACAGAACTGATTTTTTTTTTTTTTAAAAACACACCTGTAGGATATTGCTTGAACTGCTGCTTTAAGAAGTAAAGGGAAGCATCACTGAACACAGCATAACAAATATGTTTAACCCCTACGCTGCCAGAGATGCCAGCAGTACATTGCAGGCTCCTTTGACAAGGGAAGGGGTTAATTAAAGGGGTCGTCCCACTTACAACTAAAGTAAACTTGTGGCATGTTTATTAGTTTAATTACAGCTGATGGGCAAGCCTTAAACATTTTTTTCTCAAATCAGACAATAATATTTTAAAATACATTTGTTCTTACGTTTCAATTGTTTTTCTCGTAACCGAAGGCCTCAGTGGGTTTTTACCATCTTTATCCAATGTCTTTCGCAGTTACATTGATAATCCCCACTGCATCTCTCCTGTTCTGTACTGGTAAAGAGATGATGATGCTGTTACCAGCCCAAAGTGTATGCCAGCCAAGTATCTGATAAGCATGAGTTTCACGTGGCCTGGTGACAACAGAAACGTGTCATTATTTTATTTATTTATTTACACACAATAAGCGTGACACAGTGAAGCGCAAGTTTCACATTAAAAACAACTTTGTGGGTTTTTAAAAAATAAAATAAACCGATTGCAGTAATAAGTTGATTTAAAATGTGTTTCTAAGTGTTACTTTATGTGGCAGGCTTTTTGTGGTCAGGGTCCCCTGGCAGTGTCGGGGTTAAGGAGGCTCTACAGCTGACAGTGATTGCCAATTGCTCATTAAGCACATTTGAAGAACTTGGGAGTGTGCTAAGGTCAGGAGACCTGTGGTGCAGCGGTGGCCAGGTAAGGACTGGGTCACTATCGCAATGTAACAAGGCTGATGCATACAGATCAGATTGAAATTATTTTTTATGTGAGTGAAAATTTCACTGTAAAAAAGTAATACAAACCTCCAGAAAATGTGTGTTGTATGTAGTAAGACTTCATGCAGCATGCAGAGTCGTTTTGTTGTTTGAAATGTATTTTAACACATTGCTTGATAAATCCCTGATTCATGCCGTTTAAAATAGAATTGCGTGCGGGCGGGCGGGGTTGAAGTTATACTTAGTCTTAGTAAATATGAATTTAATATTTGTGAAAATAAATTGTCAACCTATGTACTGAAACCTCCGTGCTATGTTAAATTACATTTTTGATTGATACCTAGTGTAGAATTAAGTTTCTAACACTGTAAATCAGACTTTTTAGCATTTATGCCAAGTTCAACTCTGCAGACAATTGGCACTTTGTATGTTGTTTTTTTTTTTGACGCACAATCATTGTTTCGTAAATAGCATTTCCATCTCTACAACTAGCGTGCCCATTTCTGTGTGCCAAAAAACTGTTTACCCTGATGGTGCAGAATAAGTCATTTGCACGTGTGCACCTATGCACTCACCTGAATCTAAAATAAGCTTTCCATGCACCAATTTTGCACCACAAAAGCAATTTGTGACGCTTGGTAAATATGCCCCATTGACTTCAGCCTGTTCCTGGGTACATCAGGTGCACACTGTACAGCAGCTGATACAATCTTGAGTGCCCCCCCTGCTGTAATTCCCCCCTGTTATAATACTTTGTGTGTCTGTGTGCACTGCTCTATATCACCTCTCAGTCCAGCAGAACTCCAGAGATTTCCTCTGAGTGTTCGTTTGTAACCTGTGGTTGTCAGAATCCAACTGGGCCTGGATCACTGTTCCTTTGCTGACCTGGAGCAGAGTTAAACCAAATCATCAATGACTAAAACCAGTGTCTGGATTTTCTACTGACCACCTGGCTGCCAATCCGCATGGCCAGGCTCAGCCAGTCCTGACTTTCAATCAGACATCACTTCAGCATGGTCCTAAAATCTGTAGCTCTGCAAAGCAGGTACTAAATGAGACTGCCCCAGGTTATCACAATCCAGAAGGCAAATAACTTGGTGTTGATTATTTTGCAGCCCCCTGAAATGTTTGGAGAAATTCCTTATTGCTCTAGAGAACATCTTAATGGGATGCATGAAAATTGACCCCACATTTGCACACTTAACACAGAGTTGCACTTTAATTATTATTCATATATTTCCCTAGAAAATAAGGATTGCAATATTTCAGCCTGGATCCAAACTGATACGCCTCTGAAAAGGGGTATTTCCAATGGCAACAGGGCAAAAAAACTACCATAACACACTGCCCATATGTATAAAGGCAAAAGTGGTGCAATTCTGGAGCAAAACAAACTGCACCAGATGAAAGAGAGAAAAATCCCCTTAAAATTAAGTTTTCCCTTTGATACATATGAAGTAATGTTTCTCCCCCAGAATTGCACCACTTTTGCTTTGATACATGCAACCGATGCTGCTTTCAATATGTCCTGAGAAGGGAGGATATTCTTTGCACATGGAGAATTGGAGGTGACAGAATGAATAAATGTAGCTCGCCAGAAACTGCATTCAGAAGCTTCTGCTCAAGACCAACACCTTAATCACTACGGGCCATATTTACTAAGCAGTGCTACCCTATGAGACACATGTTCTGGAAGAAATCAGGACGGAATGGTCCAATTTCACCATTAAAGTGATTGGGATATATTCACTGAGCTATGTTTCTCCATTACAGGTAGTAAAGGGCCATATTTAGTCATCTGTGCTAGAAGATGGTTTATAGAGTACAACTGTTTAATGAATATGGCCTTGTGTCTCCTATAATCTTTGGGCAAAAAACAGTTCCTGTTTATTCCTCATGTCTCTTCACATTGGCAGGTGCTGTAAAACATGGCCGGATGGGATCTGTTAAAGATATTACTGGACGAAGTCCAGGAACATTCCACGCTCATCGGGAAGGTCTGGCTAACTGTGCTCTTCATCTTCCGAATCCTCATCTTGAGCCTGGCGGGTGAGTCTGTTTGGGGGGATGAGCAATCAGACTTCACCTGCAATACCGAGCAGCCAGGCTGCACCAATGTCTGCTACGACAAGGCGTTCCCCATCTCCCACATCCGCTACTGGGTGCTGCAGTTCCTCTTCGTCAGCACCCCAACCCTGATCTACTTGGGCCACGTAGTCTACCTGTCCAGCAGGAACGAGAAGCTGAGGCAGAAGGAGAATGAGGGGAGGGCTTTGAAGGCAACAGAGCCAAAGGTGGATGAAGATATTCAACATGGTGCACCCACCAAGAAGGTGAAAATTCAAGGAGCCCTGATGGGCACTTACACTGCTAGTGTCATCTTCAAAAGCATCTTCGAAGCTGGTTTCCTCCTGGGTCAGTGGTACCTTTATGGCTTTGTGATGCCTCCGCTCTATGTGTGTGAGAGATTTCCGTGTCCCCACAAGGTTGACTGCTTTGTGTCCCGACCCATGGAGAAAACCATCTTCATCCTCTTCATGCTGGTGGTGTCTCTCATCTCTCTGCTGCTCAACATGCTGGAACTGATCTACCTGGTCTGCAAGCAGTTTAATCAGACTGTAAAGAAGGGGACATCTTGTTCATTCGCTGGCGACTTCTCACAAGGGGCCCCAAGCAAACTTCACCCACATGAGTCCTACTCCAGCCCCCCATCCAGCGACCAGGACACGGAGCTGCCAGCTTATAATAAACTGTCCAGTGGGCAGAACTGGGCCAGCATCAGGATGGAGCAGCGGGTCAACAGTCTTGTCAGGACAAAGCCATCCTCTGACTGCTGGTCCCAAAGTGGTATCTCCATGATGGTCTCTGGGGCACCGGGTCTAGTTTCCAACCTGGGTACAACCACCTGCAAAAATCAGGCTGTTTCTAAGCAACAGTACATCTAATGCTAATATAGATATCCCATGGTGATTTACTGTCTGATACCCAACATGCAGAGGAGATGTTATTGAGATAAGGGTGAGCAGGGGAAGTCTGCGTTTGGCCTTCTTGTTGAGGGGTGAAGGATTTGTGCTGAGTGAGAGAATGAGTTGGGGATAAAGCTCCATGATCTCCACCACACTTTATAACTGAGCACAGGTGGTGATTCATGGGTCTCAAGCTATATAGCTTTATAACTAAGCACATCACACACAAAATGAAAATATGTTGTTTTATAGAGAGTTAAAAGAATTTCATACAGTAGTTGATAATGAGATGAACTTCACAGTTCCTTAAATTTAATAGGAGGAAGGTGCCAAGAACCCTAACAGTGTGTCTTCTGACTTCCTGTAGCTGAATGGAACCTTTTAAAGACTTTAAAAGATGCCATTTCCGACAGGTTCTACACACACATGCCTCAGCCAATCAGAAAACTCCATTTGGGACAGTTCCGTGCCAGATACACTACATCTTGAATTGCACCAAGACAGGAGTTTCCTGGTTAAAACGTATAGCACGGAGGACACTTGCAATGGATCTATAACCTGTCTTTTGAGAACTCCCTGACTCTGTGAGACCTCTGCTCTGATGAACTGTTTCAGCACTAACGAGAAAACAAATAAAAATGTGAGCACGGTTTGCTTACTATTCCCCCCCCCCAGTGTTTTAGATTTCTTTGGCACATGTAATCTTGGCTCAGTTTTGCAGATGTAGCCAAGGTTATTTCACCTGCTCATAACACTGAATATTGCGTTATAATGCAGAAAATTACAACTTTTCCATAGGAATGAATGGCAGTTATCACGCAGAATATAGGTAAAGCAATAGTCGAGCACACTGAAAAAAGTAGGAAGTCGGTCAAGTCAAATGAGTCCTTTTTAAAGAAGTCATAACCGCATCTAACGTTTCGATGCATACAAGCACCTTCATCAGGGTAAACGCAGAATATCCCACGTAGGTGCAGTAACCTTGTCTGCATCTGTATGTCCTGTTTTTCAAAGCTTCTGGGCAGTTTTGGAGGGCAAATTACAGATGACAGAAGTGTCTCCCTTGAACATGCACTGCTCAGTTTACTAATTGTGCACAACAGCAGCCATTCAAGACTGAAACAAACAGCAGTGTTGTTCTCTACCCTTCACAAACTACAGTTTTTAACACATCCATTAATAGGCAATACGGATTAACAATGGCCAATCCCATATTCTATTCAGGTTTTCTTAAGAAGAACAAGTGCAGCAGAGCCAAATTTACCCTAATACACACTGCCTTGGAAAATAAGCTACACTATTACACAAAAATAATGATTTTGAACTTTTGCCCACTAACACACTACTGCAAATCTTCCATTTGTACAGGGGACAAACCACATACAGTAGGTGACTTTTTTTTATACATCTTAGGACCATGAACCACTACCAATTAGGTACCTGCAAACAGAGTAGGTACAGTGACTGTTTAAAACTCGCAGACATACTGTACAGTATACCAAGTCTGCACTGATACACAGAACAGGAGCAGTGCCCCTATGGAATAAATCATGTTAATTTCTGAGTTTTTATACAAAGTCCCTCTAATTTACAAATAAAATATATCCCAAGTGTATCTGATCTCTACCAAACTTCTGCAGTTACTTCATTAAACCCATCTTCTGGTAGTGACTGGCTTATAAGCAACTGTGTGTTGTCATCGTATTAAAGGGTGCCAGCAGTGCTGTGTCCTACCTATATTGGGCCACTGGGTGTCACTCTTGTTGTCACTCATATTCTCTTCTCAACGTGTTGTCCTCCTGCCAAGTTTAACGCCTTCAGCCCAAAGCACATGTCGCCAAAGCCTTAGAATGCATTTCAGGGTCTCTCTTCGGTTGATCATGCAGCTAGGGGTTATATCATATCCTCTGGGCCCGTGCAATAGTATTAGGCGCCCTAGGCGAACCTTCAGCCTTGTACCCACCACAATCCACTTTAAAAAATGTATATTGTGCATTGGTATAACAATTCTGTATTTATATTAAAAAGGAGAATGCACCCTCCAATATTACTCAGTACAGTAGTCCCTGATGTTCAACGCGCGCCTTCCCCTCCCCTTAGGCTAAGGCCCCGGTCTCTCCGCTGTAACGCGCGCCCGCGCTTTTGAAGGCGCGTTCAGCCGATTCCCCGGTCTGCAGCTAACTGCAGGAGGAGAGACCGGGCGTGGCGTGGCGGAGGAGTGACGGGGGCGCGGCCATGACGTCACCCGGCAGGTTCGCCCTCATTGGCTGAACCGCCGGGGGGCGTGCCTAATCGCTCGACGCGAGTCCTGCTCTCAATTCTATTGAGAGCAGGAATAGCTCTCGCGCGAGCGCTGCGACCCCCGCTCGCAGCGGGCCCGGCGCCATTGCGGGGAGGGCTCTCGTGCGCGCAGCGTCCGCCACAGCGGACGCTGTAGTAAGCAGCGGGGGCAAGGCTTAAAAGCGGCTCTGCTGTTGCACGCCATTCCCAGTTTTTTTGCTTCGCTAGGCGACCTCCTAGTTTGCCTCATGGTTAAACTGCCCGGCATATTCTCCAACTGCAGAATTCCAGAAGAGATGAGGGAGCGGGGGACATTAAATAAAATGTGAAAAACATCAAACAGACCATAGAGTAGTAATGTCTCATAGGGGGGTACAGTGTTTAAAGAAGAACCTCCAAAAGTTCTAGGCATATCACAATCTGTGGCAATATGTTTTTTGTTTCTGTCACATTTTTTGATGTCCCCTGCTCCCTCATCTCTTCTGGAATACTGCGTTTGAGGAACTGGAGAACTGTTTCTTTTTTTTTATATATATATATATATATATATATATATATATATATATATACAACTTCAATTTTTATTGAATTTGTTTTTGAACAATACTTGCCATTGCATACACTATATATCTTACCGTCGGTACATATCAAAGCATGTTATTAACAGCTGCTCCAAAAACAACATAAGGAAATGCTGTACAACTTGAAATTCACAAAAACGATTAATTGGAAATAAAAATAAAATAAGGGATGGGAGGGGGGGGTAGGTACGGACTGGGCGTGGAGCCACTCCTCCACCGCTCCTCCATGGTGCTATCAAGGTTACTTTCTGTCTCCTTTATCAGAGGTATATGTAACGGGTTTTCTGAACCGGTCTGACCCCCCCAATCTCATATTGGCCCCTGTGGTCTAACCAGTCCCCATTACGGTGTAGTGTCTGGTGGTGCACCTGTTGGCTACAGGACTCCTGAGTCTCCCGCATGATGGTGTGTGGGGATTTGCCAACCCAGACAAGCAGCTGAGGTAGTGTGCTGAGTCCTACCTAGATCCAGTGCAGCGCCTCCACCTCATCAGGATCCCAGCGTGAGCTTGTGGATGGTCCTGGTGAGGAACTCCTCTGTGGTGCAGCCCCCTGTGTAATCACTCCACACTTACACACGAGGGTTTCTTTTATCAGAGTCATCTTTATTGGTACGGTGGGCCAGCTGCCCTCCACAATGGGGTGTATTTAGCCCTCCATTGTTCACCGTACTTCCCTTTGAAAGGTATTGTCCTCCTTGATTAGGGATTAACTATCCCCACAGGGATATCTATTCTGTGCCAGGTCCCTGGTCACAGTCTCCTTATTCAGCTACTATAACATAACCACCTTGCAACTACTCCTTCTCCTCCTAATCACTTGGCAACTCCTCCGCTAACAACTAACTTTTGATCAGTGCTGTGCCTTATGTATCCTCTGGGGGCTGACACAATTCTGACCACTAACCAGGGAGTCAGAGCCTGTGACCACTCCCATCCATACATAGGGCACCTCACCAGGGTGTGAGGACAAACCTCCATGATTACTGCTGGCATGCCCATAACTTACCAGGCCTTACTGTCAGCAGGAGAGATGACTGCAACCATTTTACAGCATGGTTACATATATAACCCCATTGACCCTCATAAACAGTTTCTGCGTCCTGATAGAATCGATTTTTGCCTATGGCCTTACTACTTCCCGCTCCAACTCACCAATCAAATGAGAACGCATTTATCTCTATCATTGCCATATTGTGGATATCTCCACCCCCGGGATATCTGTCTGGGCCAGCCACGGCATCCAGACTTTTAGAAATTTGGTGCCAGTGTCATTGACCAGGCTTGTCAATTTTTCCATCTGGCAAATATACCACATCCTATTTATAATCTTGGGAATTGTTGGAGTCTCAGATTGTTTGCACAGTGCCGCGATCTCACACCTCGTGGCCGTTGCAAAATGAGCAATCAATTTGTTACCCGCTTTTGAGAGACCCGGCCATGGTCTGTTCAGGAGGAACAGCCACGGGTCTGGTGGAATTGTGAGGTCAAAAATCCTCTGTAGCCAATTTCTAATCTTTTCCCATAATGGAGCTATCCGAGGTCTTGTCCAACAAGGTCTTGTGCAACAGGTCCGCCGATACTCCACACTGTCGCGGGCACAGCGGGGAGTATCCTGGCACAAACCCTGCTAATTTCTGTGGAGGGAGATACCACCTCATTAAAACTTTATATGCGTTCTCCTTTAATGTAGTGCAGATCGAGCTCTTGGCTGCCACGTTCAGTATGGCCGTCCAATCCTCCTCACCCAGTTCCTCACCCATATCTATGTCCCACTTCGTCATATAGGATAGTTTATATTGATCTGTAGGGCCTGAACTGGCCACTTATTTATACATCTGCGATGTAAGTCCTCTTGTGTCTGTTTCTTTTTGAACGTTGAGTGGAGGACTCAATATATACATATTATTTTTTTTATTACAATTTTCACTTTCATGTCACTGCCACTGTCCACCACTGTGGGAATAGTGGTCTTAGTGATTGATCACACTGTCACCATTTTTTCTGATGGTTGTTTGACCTAAGTGCACATCACTGTTATACTAGCACTGTTACTGTATGAGAGCGCCACTCTTGTCAGCTTCACCCTATATTCTCCAACTGTACATATAACTTTTTAAACCAAGTGTACCTTCTGTGTCTGTGTACCCACTGACTCTCTCATTGGTTGAATCACGGAAACTTCAGCAGCTTGATATCCACATATAATTGGGAATGTATCCCTACTTGTATTTCAAGTATATATTAGTACATACAAACACACTCAAATATTGTATTGCTAAAACTGATATTTGCATATAATAAATAAGAGGTCACCACTCGCTTGTAAACTCCTGTATATTGGTAGAGGAACTAAAGTGATACGTATTTTCCTATGCCCAATGTTAAAGGGTCTGATATACAAACTATGCTTGGTTCTGTATAAATACATACACTAGATTTTATATAAACTACGCTTGGTTCTGTAAATATTTTATACACGAAGAATAAACCCTGCGGAGACTTGCAGAGGGGAAGTGACCGTGACAGACACAAGCAAGAGGGGAGCAGCCAGATAGTGACAGAGAAACGGGAGGAGGAGGAAGCAGCAGTGGCAGAGAGTACATGCAGTGCTGTAATATGGGAGACGGATGTGTCCCTACTGTGTATACAGTACAGAGCTATTTTACCACCCGTGTCTTGCACCCACAGATGTAGCCAATGTTACTGCTCCCGTTAAAGTATCAGTGTGGTAAAATGCCGGCAACCTTTCGTGTTCATACCACGCCACGTTTAATTTTGCATTGTAATAAGGTTGGATGCGTCTATACTCTGCGTGTCCCCCACCCCTCTCCTACACCTTCTTTTCTTGCACTCCCCGTAGCGGGATTTAAGCCCAGAGAAAGGCTTTAAGCAGCCTGGCAATTAAGGCCGAGTTCAGGGTAGCTGCTACGGACGCTTGCGTCTGTGCGCGCCTCCCCCGCGTGCTCCTGAAGCCCAGAGATTTGTGTTCAGGCTGCAGGAGTCGGGTCGCGGAGTTTGGGGGCGTGGCGGGGGCGGGGCGAACGTGTCATGGAGCTGGTTTGCTGAACCAGCTCACGTGACGCGACTGTAGCCCGAAATATCATCTCGGGTTGTAGCGGCAAAACAACGCTGCACGTTGCCGCCGGTGGAGTTTTCAGTTTGAACACTCCCACGAACAACCCAAGCGCGCGCACGTCACGTAGCAGCCACCCTGAACACGGCCTAAGGGATTGGCTCCGCAAGACATTGCTGGCCCCTCTGAAAGCAAAGGGGTAAGACTTTGATATCTGGACACCAGACAAACCCGTCCCCTCCGCCTCTCGCTACGTCACCACGTTTAGTAACATTCCTTCTATCTCCCTCTCTCTCACTTTCTCCCTCGGTTGTTTATTCCAGAGAGAACCGTGCAAGTAATCTGCTACTCTGCCGTCCACACCCTCCCGAAACAGGTACCCACAAATCAGCAGCTTCTGAACATCTGGGCTCGTGGTGGTGGTACAAAGTACCACTGATTTTATTTATTTTTTCTATTTTGAAATATCTCGTTGTTTCTTAAAAAAAAAAAAAAAAAAACTTGGCTTATTTCTATTCTCCCTCTCCCTCTGCCCCTGCCTCTCCCTCTCCCTCTCCCTCTCCCTCTGCCTCTGCCTCTGCCTCTCCCTCTCCCTCTGCCTCTGCCTCTGCCTCTGCCTCTGCCTCTCCCTCTCCCTCTCCCTCTCCCTCTCCCTCTCCCTCTCCCTCTGCCTCTGCCTCTGCCTCTGCCTCTGCCTCTGTATCTGCCTCTCCCTCTGCCTCTCCCTCTGCCTCTGCCTCTGCCCCTGCCTCTCCCTCTGCCTCTCCCTTTGCCTCTCCCTCTGCCTCTGCCTCTCCCTCTGCCTCTGCCTCTCCCTCTGCCTCTGCCTCTCCCTCTCCCTCTGCCTCTCCCTCTGCCCCTGCCTCTCCCTCTCCCTCTGCCTCTGCCTCTCCCTCTGCCTCTCCCTCTGCCTCTCCCTCTGCCTCTCCCTCTGCCTCTGCCTCTCCCTCTCCCTCTCCCTCTGCCTCTGCCTCTCCCTCCTTTACTCTCTTTTTCTCGCTCCCCTTCTCTTGTGCCTGGAGTACTGTACTGGCTCTCCGTAATTAATAATGAAAAAGCAGTACCTCCCCTACCCTCCCTCCCCCATCTATTATTATTTTATTTGTTTCTTATCAGGATGGGAAGCGGGGGTCCCTGGAGCTCAACCATGTTAATTTCAGCTCCTGTGATCCCCTGGCTCCCAGGATCCTTCCTGGTAAAGCCGGCGCTTCCTGCTATTTAAATCCCCTGCGTCACGTGGGCCAAGAGGCAGATTGCGTTGCGGCTTCTTATTGCCCCATTTGGCACGTGACATTTACAGCAGTAATATACGTGACATAATATTATAACACATAGTGGGAATAAGCGCTTCAGACATAACACAATAGGAAAAGGAGTCCCTGCCCGAAGAGCTTACACTCTAAGTTGTAAGTATGGAGAATTTACAGAGACAAAAGGACGTTCTGGTAAGTGCATTTGCAAGCAGCTAAGGTGTGTGTGTGTCCAGGTCTCCCCACCGGGCATCCCGCTTGGTTCCATGCTTACCTCCCACCAGCTGGGAGAACCTCCGATAAGAGCAGAGAAGTGGGGGCAATGTGCAGGGAGCACTCCGGAGGCTCCGCGGGTGCCGCCACGTTGGGACTGGCGCAGGAGTCGCATTGCGCAGACCAGGCCTGGTTGTGGTGGCCATTACCAATAAGCCCCGCAGGGGAACTACAGTTCCCAGCAGCCCCCGGCACTGTGGATCACCTCCTGCACTACAGCCAATAGGGCTCCTGGATTCTCCTGCTCTCACATTGCTACATTTCGTGCGCTGAGGACCACGCCAGTCGGTGCTGGTTCAAGAAGAGGGTAGGAGGTATGTGTGCAGGGTGTCTGTGGCCCCTGCACTAGGCCAGAGACTCCCTTAGGCCCAGCTAGGCCCCGACTCCCCTAAGCTTGTGGTTGCTGCAGGGACAGGCCCATTAGATAGGGACACTGCCCCTGTAGTGCCAAATGTGGGAGACACAGCCAAGACGCGGCGGCGAACTGTCAATCCTGTGGTCTGGGACCAGATCACCCCACAGATAAGAGACTCTCTTCATGGTGGGTTCCTCCAGCTAGACACCACCCAATGTGGAGGCGGACTCATCGCTGCTGACGACGACGGCGTGGGACCGGATGGCCCCTTTATCTTCAGTCAGCGCTACCGGTTGCTGGAGTACCTGGCAGGTATCACACCTGCAAGTGCACTAACTTTAATACGGGTTGTGGGCAGCGGTATCGCACACATTGGGTGGGTTGATTCTTGTGGACACCAGGGTGGTTGGGTGCCCAGGGGCACCTCAGTACTTTGGGGGGATATCCCATCCGAGTGTGGACATTGTGTTGGAGGACACTGTGGAGTTATGGCCGTGCCTGGCCTATTTGGTGTGGATATTATATTGTTCCCGTTTCATATGCATGCAGTAAACTGTTATCTTTATCAGTTTGCGTATTATTGCATTGGGTCCTGTGACGGGGTTATTCAACATAGTAGGATCCCGCGCAGGTGGAGGCGCTGTCACCAGACGGATCAGGCACACCCCAGGCTTCCAGCAGCAGAGGTTCAGGCCTCCTGTGAGCCACAGGTAACGCACCACACACACTCAGTAGCCACCACATCCCGAAGGCACTTAAATTAAATGCCGGTGAAGCGGCGAAGACCTCTGTAAACTGCACTTACCTTGGCTCAGACGGCTTCTGGAGATGTGTCGCCATTTGACGCTGTCAGGTCATGTGACGTCACGTTGCCATGGCAACATGATGCCGGAGCCGAGTTAAGGGGGGAAGCGCAGGTAAAAAATATTGCACTCCCCTGTATTACAGTATTAGCCAGCGGAGCTACCCATATTCTTCATTAAAGAGAACATTTAGGTTGTAGAATATTTTCCTTAAAAACGGAAGCGTTTCTCAGAACCAGTCCCTTATTCTTTACTTCGGAAGCGGAACTGTCGCTTTGCAAATGATAATATGGCTGTACTCCCTATCCCATTAGCATTTTTTTCATAGCACTGGCAGTAAGCACATACACACAGTTTACGAACACTGTGTATATAGAGCCAAAGCACTCACAGTCTAATTCCTATGTGGTACAAGATCACAAAGAGCTAATACAGTCTCCCATTCTACTCCCCCACGTCAGACAGTGAAGCTACCACTACGGGCATATCACTGTTCCAAGGAGCTACTTTCTGCTACCCGAGGCCGAGCGAGATAAAGGCCTAGAGCAGGGGGTGGCCAACTCCAGTCTTCAAAAGGCTCAGTCTTTGACTCAACCACCTGTGCTGAAGCAAGTATAGCCTTAAAACCTGATCTGTTGGTGGCTCTTGAAGACTGGAGTTGGCCATTCCTGGCCTAGTCATCAAACTATGAGGAGCCAAAGATGCAGTATTAACGCCTCGAAAAAAATCACCATATAGATATATTTTATCTATGCAAGTCATTATGGTGTTATCGCAGCCAGTACGGCAATGCAATATTTGTGCTGTACATTTACCGACAATGCGTTCTTTTTGCCACTTTTGACACTAACGTGAAATTTGTGACTACTGCCAAAAAATATACTCATTTTTATCACCTACCCCAGGGAAGAAAGGCCCAATGCCAGCCTTGGATAGGCGATCATAAAATGGAATGACAATGGGTGTCAATGGCACTGAATTCCACGGACATAAGAGATCTCCATTTCTCCTCAACCCCCGTGTACAGTATGACGGTAGGGGGTAACCAGGCTCTCTGTCACGGTAGTGCTGCCCGCAGACCAGACCCGTCCTTTTACTGAGGTGGGACGTATAGTAACCCGCACCTGCAGCAGAGGGACCGTGTCCGGGATGTGGTAGATTGCGTAGCCACGCCAGGAGACTTTAGTAACCAAGATACTTGCTGGATCCGGGGATAGAAGAATCGTGGTGGTTGACGTGGCTGAGGGTCGAGGATACGAGAGGTCTGGCAGGTCGAGGTCCAAGCCGAGATCGAGGGATGAGAGAGTCAGCGTAGTGAGGAGGGAGCATTTGGGCAGCAGGGGAAGGTGGAGAACCAGGTCCAGAGATCAATGGCAGTCGTCCGGGCTGCCACTTGCTCTGCCAGACCTGGTGGAGCCTGTCCCAGCGGGTGGCATGGAGATAGCCAGGGACGAAGGTGGCAAACTTGCACATGCCCCTTGGCTATTACAGATTTCCCGCTGACCCGGCTTTTCTAGCCAGCTTGGCTCTGATTGGTTGCTTGGGAATTTTCCCATGCGATGATTGGCTGCTGAGTTTTGTGAATGAAACTCAGAATACTGTAAGAATCTGTGAGCCAATCAGATTGTAGTTCTCCAGTAGTAACAGTGCGGGCGGGCTTTTCAAAGTTGCTCTTGCGCGAATAGCAGAGCAACCGGCTTCGATTTCAAGCCTGAGAAGCCTGCCTGCCAGAGTCTAAGTCCCGACTTTTGCACCCAAGTTCTCAAAATCGAACGTAGTTGGACACGGCTGGGATTTTATGCCGATTTGGAGTAACTCACGGTCAAGAAAGTCCGAGTTCTCAGTGGAGAAGGGATCGGTGGCGTGTGGAACTTTATGCCGATTTGAGTTCCAGGGAATTCTGGGCTAAGTCCCGGTCAGGGTAAAACTCATCTACTGAGTTCCCTGCACCAAGGAAAGTCTAGTTTTCGACCCCAGTCCCAAAGTAAGTGTGTCTTTTAGTCTGTATTTTGTGTATCATTGCGTGTAAGCGAATTTGTGCGAATAAACTTCAATTTATTTCATTACCTTATTTTGCTCAATGAATGATCCTGGTAAAAAGGTGTAAATTGCCCGGTCTCCCGTGACAAACATAAAATGGAATGACAATGGGTGTCAATGACACGGAATTTCACGGACATAAGAGATCTCCATTGCTCCTCATACCCCATGTGCAGTATATTATGGAGGTAGTAAGAACCCCACCAGGCAAAAATAAATAAATTTGATGTTAGTGTTAAAGACCTTTTATGATGATGATTGAGAATCCCGCTTACCATTGTGCATTTAATCACTCCCTAAGCAAGAGATTTGTTTACGGGTATAATTAGTGTTATTTAAAAAAAAAATCATATTTTTACATGCTACAATAGCATTAATTACTGACGGCATAATGTGGAGAAGAAGTATGTAATTATATGAGATGTTAAAGTACATTTTCCATGTGTTTTTTATTTTAGCAACAGTAACATCTTATTTCTTCTGGTTATAAACCCAGGTGTAGGTGGGCGAGTAATGATTTTTGAATTTGAGGCTACACAATATATACATTAAAGTTGGTGTCCGTGAACACTCATCAACTGCAATGATATTCAGATAGTGTATAACTTCAAGATTCCAAAATTGACATACATATGCCTCTTGTGTGCTCGCGTATAGTGTTTTTTTGTTTTTTTCTGTGTTGCGCCTCAGAAGGTAGGATACCAAAGCTGTTTACTGCTTTAGCAATTCTGAGCCAGTGGCGGTTGTTTAGTTACTGTATACCGGTTTTATGAGCTGTTTGGCCAAGAATTTGGTCTTCGCCCTCTGCCACTTTTCCTACTGATATTTAATTCTCCTTATCGGAGAATGTCATATTTCGTACCCTCTGCCTCTAAGAGGCAGTTCGCTCATGGGATTGTGGAGATTGCTGTGGTGACTCCACTTGGGAGCTTTGCCTTTCTCCCTGATCACTGCTCCAATGCCCCTCTCATGCTCTCTTCTCCCTTCCAGAGCTGCCCAACTCCTGGCTTCACCTGTGGCCCACCCCTTCTAAACTCCATCCCACCTTTCACTCTTCCTTCCATGCACTCCCCCATCAGCCTATCGCCCGACCCTGTGACATGATTGTTAAGCGGGGGGAGGGGGCGAATCGGCTGGCACAGGAAGCCTGTTCAGCTTCCGGCCCTGCAGAGGAAGAGGCCCCTGTCACCCAAGCAAGCATCCACTGCGGCTGGGCCTGACTGCTGCCCTGGCGCACTCCCCCTGATGGCAGAGCTGCCAGCATGTGTCTAATATGCGGGAAGAATGAATTTATATCCCAGCGTGCAGCAAAGTATCACAAGAGTTCCCAAACCATGCAATACACACATTTTTAATGCATGCAGTAAAAAGAACGCATTTATCATCACAAAATGGAAGGCATTTTGATGATCTACACTATACATGTAAGCGTGCGTTATTACGTTTCATATTTCATTTTTTAACTCTACCTTCGTTTAATTCATTCATACTTTGATGGCCAAAGAGTCTTTAACAGGGGGCACTGGTAGCTGTGGCAGTAAAGTGCATTAGATAAGTATTAATGGGAGTATGTACAGTAACAGCCATCTTCTGTGTTTGTCTGTGATAAATGTCCCTTACGATTTATCCTTTAACACATTAATCACTGCCATTTAACCCTGAGGTTCCCAACTCCAGTCCTCAGGATCCTCCAACAGGTCAGGTTTTCAGAATATCTCTGCTTCAGCACAGGTGGGTCCGTCTTCGGCTGAGGCACTGATTTAAGCCACCGGTGCTGAAGCTGGGATATCCTGAAAACCTGACCTGTTCTCTGTGTTCTTGAGGACAGGAATTGAGAACTTCTTATTTAACCTATCACCACCCCAAGCTTACTTTTGTCCTAACTTTAGTGTATATAACAAAATGTACCAAATAAATATGTAGAGCACCTGCTGCATTTATTTAGGAGTTCTTTGTAATTCAGGGTCTTTTTAAAACACACTGTTTTACAGGTTGCACTTTCAACCCCTTGGCAGCTGCAGGAACGGCAATATATTGTCCTGAGCTGTGGTTCTGGCCCAGTACGGCAGCGACGAGGGTTTATGGGAGATTGGACAAACCTGTATCCTCTTTCCTTTTGCACAGAGATGGCAATGCGGGTGCTGGCCCTGAGCGAGCGGGCACTGAGACACGCCACACTCGTGGGCAGAGTCTGGCTCCCAGTCCTCTTCCTGGTCCGTGTGCTGACGCTGGCGCTGGCTGAGACGTCCGTGTGGGCGGGGGAAGCATCTCATTTTGTGTGTAACAGCCATCAACCCGGGTGCAGCACCACGTGCTATGGATCCTTCTCCCCAATGACCTACCCACAATACTGGTTCCTGCATCTCCTTTTGGTCACCTGTCCTTCTCTACTCTACCTGGGTACCTCCATCTGTGTGCCCCAGATGGTACAAGACCCCCATGCCAAGAAGGTAGAGTGGTTGCCAACCTCTCCTGAGGATACCGCAAACGTCACCAGTCCGCCTGAGCTGCACGGGTCCAACCCTAGGACTCTCCCGCGCTTTTATATCCTCAGCCTCCTGATCAAGGTGCTCTTGGAGGCTGGCTGTATAGTGGGCCAGTACTACTTCCTGGGATTTAAGGTGCCAGGCAGCTTTGTTTGCCAGAAGGAGCCTTGCCCACATAATATAGACTGCTTCATCCCAAACCCCACCAAGAAAAACATCTTCATCGCCCTTGTGTTAGGGCAAACCGGGGCATCCCTGCTCCTCACCCTGCTAGAGATGCTTTTCCTGGTGCTACGGAGACTGCACAAATGAGCATTTTCCCAGCTTTATTAAAGATCACCTGTATATTATGTACTCTTCCTTCATTGCAGTAGCAATACCACGCAGCTGGTCAAAAAGGTTATTTTAAAACAACTTTATCACTGCAACGGCTTCCTTAGAAAGATGCAATAAACCCGTAGATTCTAGTGTTACTTGTGCAAAATTAATCAGTTTCAGTTTTCTCCGGGTCTGCTTAATTCAAATGGTATCTGGTTATTATTGTACTTTCCCCTTAATCTTTTTCAAGTAATTATGCTTGCCATCATTAGCCCAACACAACATGGGAGGGGAAAGACCGAACAACCTCCCTGTATATAGAATAGTTTTATCACAAAGGAGACTAGGTGAAGTTTGAATAAACCATCCAAAGTTTCTGGTTACTAGGGAGACAATAAAACTTTATTGGTAAAAAAAACTTATTTTATACAAAAATTGTATCAATGACCTACATATAACCTTGCAACATGTCCCTGCCATTAACTTTGGTCCTAGGATAACTCTTTGAGTGGCGGCACTCTGTGCTAGAAATGCCCGTTTTCTAGAGGGAGATTGGGTTCATTGCTCCAGTGCAGTGTCCTCCCCGTCCGTAAGCATCCTGGGGGGCTCTACCAGCAATCACGTGGTTCATATCCGGAAGGTCGGTGGTACTTGGCTACTGCCGATTTTCTGGCACTCCATGGGTTAATGACATTGGCATCCTTTGAAAGATCCAGTCACCCTTAGATTTGAGGGAGGAAAAATAAGTAGCTTTTTCACTGGTTCCTACGAAAATTAATTGTCTGACACACAAGTCCTGATCCATGCTTTTATCTCTTTGGCAAACGATAGGGTGATAATGACACACGTTACCTTTCACTGACAAAAGGGCGGGTTGCCAAATACCACTTCACTCTTCTTTCTTTCAAAGGAGCGTGGAATTGTAAGTCTGTGAATAAAAAAAGCAGTGGTACTGTGGGTGTGAAAGTAAAAAGCAGTGGTACTCTCTTGTGCCATCACACCTTGACCACTGATTAGGGGAGTGAAGAAATGTTAGGAGTTATTATTATAATGAGAGATATATATATATCGTCTATGTCTCTCTCCTCATTCCTAACATATCCCATGTAGGGAACCGGATTAACCATTTCAGTTCCAGAGAGGCCTGTAATCTTGAGTTAACAAGGCTCTTACATTTGACACAAGGTATCTGATTTGAACGCAGAACCCTTTGCATGTGTATTTTCTGTAGGCCATGTTAAATATGGCTGCATCCTGAGTGCTTTATTTCTTTCCAGACAAATAAACTGCATGTTATCACCCCTTGTCTCGTTTCTCTGTGATTTTGAGAGGCAATATGTATAAAGAGAGCAGCCTGATAATGAGGGGAGAGTGGAGAGGTATGAGGGACGCAGCTCACAGTAAGGGGGAGGGGAGAGGGCACCCCAACAGCTAAAGGTATAAAGGGACTTCTCACAGGGAGGGGGGGTGAGAGGTATGAGGGGAGCACCTCACAGTGAGAGGGGGAGACAGGTATAAGGGGGCATATCACAGAGGTGGGAGAAGAGAGGTATGAGAGGGGTACTTCAGAGTGATGGGGGGGAGAGGTATGAGGGGCGCACCTCATAGTGAGGGGGGAGGTGAGAGATATGAGGAGTGCTCCTCAGTGAGGGGGAGGAGAGAGATATGAGGGGCGCACCTAATAGAGAGGGGGAGGAGAGAGGGATGAGGGGGGAACCTCAGTGAGGGGAGAGACATGAGGGGCACACCTCATAGTGAGGGGGGAGGTGAGAGTTATGAGGGGGGAACCACAGTGAGGGGGGAGGTAGAGCTATGAGGGGCACACCTCATAGTGACGGGGGAGGAGAGAGATATGAGGGGTGCACCTCACAATGAGGGGGGAGTGGTATGAGGGGGCACCTTACAGCAAGGGGGGATGTGAGAAGTATGAGTAGGGTTGCCAAGTGTCCGGTTTTCAACCGGACAGGCCGGTAATTTTGCTGTGTGTCTTGTATTAAATTGGAGGTAATACTGGACACGTATGTGTCCGGTATTACCATTGTGGCGAGGGTGGCGGCGGTGTCAAGCGCGAGGGTGGCGGCGGTGGCAAGCGCGAGGGCGGATGGAAGTGCTGGTGTTGAGAGGGCGGGCCGCAGACGATAGCCGGGAGCAGTCAGGAGGACTCGTGTGCTGTCTGAGTGGAGGAGAGGATGACCAGAGGATGGCAGGGTCAGAGCCCACACCCCGGCTGCCCAGAGATAGGTTCCGGTGCTGTCTGTGGCCTGCCAGGAGATACGGTAAAGAGAAATTACAATTTGGCCTGAGATGATGATATTGGGAGGGGAATAAGATGATGATGATATTGGGAGGGGAATAAGATGATGATGATATTGGGGGAGGGGAGGGGGAGATGAGCAGAGATGATGATGGGGGAATAAGATGATGATTATGATGATGGGGTGGGGAAATAAGATGATGATGGGGGAGCTGAGATGATGATGGGGGAATAAGATGATGATGATGGGGGGGAATGAGAGGATGATGATGGGGGGAAATTAGATGATGATGATGTGAGTGGGAAATGAGATGATTATGGGGGGGAGATGAGATGATGAGGGGGGAATGAGATGATGATGATGATTCTGGGGAGGGCACACTCTCCACAGACCCCACCCCACTGACTTTTCTCAAGCGCTTCGTACCTTTCACCATTGTGTCCAGTATTTTTGGATGACACCTGGCAATCCTAGGTATTAGGGGGGCATCTCAGAGTGAGGGGGGATGTGAGAGGTATGAGGGGGGCATCTCCCAGTGAGAGGGGGGAGAGGTGCTTACCTCATAGTGAGGGGGGAGGAGAGAGGTATGAGGGGGCGCATCACACAGTGAGGGGGGAGAGGTGTGAGGGGGCACTTCACAGTGAGGGGGAGGTGAGAGGTATGAGGGGCGCACCTGATAGTGAGGGGGGAGAAGTATGAGGGGCACACCACACAGTGAGGGGGGAGGAGAGAGGTATGAGGGGCTTACCTCATAGTGAGGGTGGAAGTGAAAGGTATGAGGGGTGCAACTCATAGTGAGGGGGGAGGAGAGTGGTATGAGGGGCGCACCTCATGGTGAGGGTGTGAGAGGTATGAGGGGCGCACCTCATAGTGAGGGGGGAGGAGAGAGGTATGAGGGGTGCACCTCAGTGAGGAGGGAGGAGATAGGTATGAGGGGCACACCTGATAGTGAGGGGGGAGAGGTATGAGGATCGCACCTCATAGTGAGGGGGGAGAAGTATGAGGGGCACACCTCACAGTGAGGGGGAGAGGTATGAGGATCGCAACTCATAGTGAGGAGAGAGGTATGAGGGACGCAACTCATAGTAAGGAGAGAGGTATGAGGGGCGCACATCATAGTGAGGGGGGAGTAGAGAGGTATGAGGGGCACACATCAGTGAGGGGGGAAGAGAGAGGTATGAGGGGCGCACCTCATGGTGAGGGGGAGGAGAGAGGTATGAGGGGCACACCTCATAGTGAGGGGGGAGGTGAGAGGTATGAGGGGCGCACCACATGGTGAGGGGGAGAGAGGTATGAGGGGCGCACCTCATAGTGAGGGGGGAGGAGAGAGGTATGAGGGGCGCACCTCATGGTGAGGGGGGAGGAGAGAGGTATGAGGGGCGCTCCTCATAGTGAGGGGGGAGGTGAGAGGTATGAGGGGCACACCACATGGTGAGGGGGAGAGAGGTATGAGGGGCGCACCTCATAGTGGGGGGGAGGTGAGAGGTATGAGGGGCGCACCTCATAGTGGGGGGGGAGGTGAGAGGTATGAGGGGCGCACCACATGGTGAGGGGGAAAGAGGTATGAGGGGCGCACCTCATAGTGGGGGGGGAGGAGAGAGGTATGGGGGGCGCACCACATAGTGGGGGGGGAGGAGAGAGGTATGAGTGGCGCAACTCATAGTGGGGGGGAGGAGAGAGGTATGAGGGGCGCACCTCATGGTGAGGGGGAGAGAGGTTTGAGGGGCGAAACTCATAGTGAGGGGGGAGGAGAGAGGTTTGAGGGGCGCACATCATGGTGAGGGGGAGAGAGGTTTGAGGGGTGCACCTCATGGTGAGGGGGAGAGAGGTATGGGGGGCGCACCTCATGGTGTGAGCTGGGAGGGTGATAGACATATATTACAATCCTTTGCAGAGTGTTGTAAAGGATTAAAATAACCTGCCCTGCCCCATTTCCCTGTCCCTCCCCCATACATCCTGCACTCCCTCCTCCTGCCTTTAGTAATAAGTCGGAGTCTAGCATTTTGGACCTTTCGTGATAGGGGTGCAACGTTTGCACCACTGTCTGCCCCCCTGTCCAGCCATCCCAGACTCCGAGCGGGAAGCGGGACCCCACCACAGGTGAGTGAGCGCTCAATACAGATTAATAACAATTCCATACAGAACTGGCAGTATGCAGCATGCAGCAGTGCAGAATGAGACACCGTCTCCAAACAGCATACACTCTAATGTGTAATATAACTGAAGCACAGCACCATAACATAGCTGATCCGTGGCATTTTTGTATATAGCGCTGGCGATGTGCGCAGCTCTGTATATAGCAGAGTAATGGGTTGGATCTGCAGTAACTTGGTAGCTGAGGTTGATAAAAGACACGTGTACATCTAGTTCAACCTTCGCTAAAAACTGAGATACTCGCATTTTATTTTCTATTGATCCAGATGAGGCAAAAACCTCAGTTCCACTATATGGGGTCGTGAAATATTTCTGTGATCTCTCCCTGGATCAATACTCATAGTAATATCACTGCTTTTGAATCCCAGGGTCTGGCCCGTTGTGACCTAGTGGGAATTTACTTTATCTCCCTGTCAAAAATGAGATTGCAAGCTCTTTGGGGCAGTGACTGATGTCTGTAAAATGATATGTACAGTGCTGCGTGTACTGTCAGCACATTATAAGAAATGATTATTTGCTCAATCAGATCACTGTGAGGATCAATACTGCTTCTGTTTCATATGTTGCTGTTTAGCATATCCCTTCATACATCTAATACTGTATCCAGTCTCCATGTTCTGCAGCAACATATATACCAGAATTTCCATATACCACAGCTGTGCTAAGCAGTTTTCGGCTGTACAATCAGAAAAAATGTCCCTTGGTCCAAAGTTGAAAGCCGTGCGGTTACGTTGTAAAGAAGTGGAGTGGTTCTGGTCACCAAACTCCTGAAATGTTCTAAAGCTTGATGGACATTTTTGCATCAGTCCAGAAGAGAAGGGGTTAACCTGTTTGCAGCCAGAGTAGTTTGTAGCAATGGATTGCAGGCCTCTCTGGCAGTGCATGGGTTAGCTGAAATCCTAGCTGCCTCCCTGCACTGGGCATCTCTGGATAATGTCACAGAGCTGTGAAGTCAGAAAGATTTTCCACAAACAGAGGCCTGATATAGACATGGAGCACCTACTCACGGATACCTACTCACCCACCGCTGGTGTGGGCTGCCATGTTAACACTTTGCCTGCTGGCAGAGTCACAGGGGGAAGGACAGAGGGACGGAGCATAGGGAACAGTTTCTGCACATCTGGGAATCATCACTGCACACACAGCCTGCACATACAGTAGTGTAAGACACACACTGAATGTACCACTGCCTGATTTATGATAATAGGTACAGAGAGTCCCGTCTCTTATAAGAGACATTGCGGGAGAAATAAACACTTAGCTCAGTTCTGCTTTCCTGTTATCAGAACTCAGGATACACCAGGACACAGAGTCTCGCTTTGAAGCCGCTCCATGCTAGATTGAGGGGGTAATTCTATACCAGCGATGTGAGGAGGTCCCACTTGGAAATACTCACAGCTCATATCCAGAACTTTAATAATATAAAAGAGAACCAAAAAATAACGATCTTCCTAGGAGAAGACAAAACCACAGCAGGACTGGATACACACTATATCAGCACCTGCCACAGACTGAGAGACGCCCACTAACCCCCACATCCCTGTGTGTAACTGTTACCCATGTACCGTGCAATCATTATACCGTATCCCCTGTTATTCATGCTTTGGCAATACTGAAATGCTTTCTGTCATACCAATAAAGCTATTTGATTTGATTCTACAGTATATAATCCAAAGTGGCCATTTGGACAGTCTATTGCTGAAACCCCCTATCAACTTCAATAGGGATTTTCGGTTGCAAACGGCCACTTCAGACCCCTAAGGGTGTGAGGAAGCGCTGAAAAGGGTAGTCAGGTACAAGGAACAGCCTTCAAACAGACATGGTAGGGAGCAAATCCACTCAGAGAAATCAAGAATGCTTGGGATACACTGAAGGAACACCGACAGAGGTAGCAAGCTCAGATGTATGGCCATGGTTGAGTCTATCATAGCAGAAATGGGTAGACTTGGTGGGACAAACAGCCCTTACCTGCCCTCATTTTCTGTCTCTCCATGGGAAGGCCTCTTGTTAGTGATGCAACCAGTAATCAAGAGATATCTCTTCCCCTCAATGTTACTCCTATCATTACCCTGAAGGCCAAAACAGGGCTCTGTGACGCATGATACGCAGATCCCACAGTAGATGTAATGTTTTGGTTTACTTAAATATCACTGGTGCCAGCCATTCCCAGCAGCATTACCCACTGGCAACTTCTCAGGGTCTATTGTTCACGTAGACATTGTAGCCAACTGGGTAGAGCAGTCTAAACTCTGGTATATATTTTACCAGTTGTTTAACGTGCTTTCCAATGTTACTCACTGACATTGCAGTCTAAACTTTGCAATATTTTTGTATAGCGACGCCCCTGGCAGTAGGCAAAGAATAACAGAAAACCTGAACTGATAACGTGGTAACACAGCTTGTTCTGATGATTTTGCTGAGCAGTGAACGATAAGACAGGGCACACGTCTTCCCCTTCTGTGCCTGAGATCACAGAGCCTTCCAGGAAGGATATGATGTATTTACACAGGTTTGGGAGCTGACTCATTAAAACAAAGCACCATAAATAATGGGGACGGAGCTGTCACTTTACACTAACACACAGGGTGACTGTTTGTTTTATTTCCTTTCCTACATGTTTTCTCACATCCACAGTAATGTGAAGGGATAAGACAGACAAAAAGGACCCTAAGCCATTTCATAGTAGCATGACAGTGACATTGACACAAAATACCTCTACGGATCACCTCAAAAGTCACTAGGACAGAACAGAATACACTTGGAAGGCAAGCTCGATATAGATTTGTTTTTATCTATAATCTCACTTTATAAAATTCCAGCTTTGAGGTGCAAGTTTATCACCAAAACTTTGCAATGTTACAGACTTTATGTAATAAAAGTAACAGTTATTTTTAACTGAATTAGCTTAGGCTGATGGTAAGGATAATTTCACAGCCAAGAGGTTTGGAATGGACCATTGAGTCTGTCCCTCCCACGGTAGGTTGGCACAGTGACGCATTGAGATGAAATATATAGCTCAGCCTAGACTAGACTATCCCACCTACTAGGTTTTATTTTGCTTGTTCTCTTCCCTCCTGCAGTATCTCCCCTTCTCCAATGTATAATCGAGCTTTAAATATTCCAGGCTGTGTGTCCCCCAGTGTTAGCAGCATAAACTAGAAGATTAACCCAAGCCATGGTGAAATATACCAGACACCAACATGGGGTTGCATGTACAGACTAATGTGACATGGTGGGTGGGACTGATTTAAATTAACACCTAACATACTACTGATAATTTTGGGAATGTCTGAATCAAGACAGCTGTAAGGGGAGCAGCCTTTGGAAGTAGTGTGTGTGTGTGTGTGTGTGTGTGTGTGTGTGTGTGTGTGTGTGTGTGTGTGTGTGTGTGTGTGTGTGTGTGTGTGTGTGTGTGTGTGTGTGTGTGTGTGTGTGTGTGTGTGTGTGTGTGTAAGACATTTGTATTACTAACAATTCACTTCTGTGGTTCTGAATTGCAGGAACTACATCCAGGCACTATGGGAGATTGGGGCTTTCTTGAAAAGCTGTTGGATCAAGTGCAGGAGCATTCCACAGCCATTGGAAAAATCTGGCTCATGGTGTTATTTATCTTCCGCATCTTAATCCTAAGCCTGGCTGGGGAGTCGGTTTGGGGAGACGAGCAGTCAGACTTTATCTGCAACACTAAGCAGCCAGGCTGCACTAATGTCTGCTACGACAAGGCGTTCCCCATCTCCCATGTCCGCTACTGGGTGCTGCAGTTCCTCTTTGTCAGCACCCCCACCCTGGTCTACCTGGGCCACATTATCTACCTGTCCAGAAGGGATGAGAAGCTGAGGCAGAAGGAGAATGAACTGAGGGCTCTGGAGGACAAAGATGAGCAGGTGGACCATTCCATAGTTGACATAGAGATGAAACGCCTGAAACTCTGCGTCCAGGAAGACGGGAGGGTCAAGGTCCGGGGAGCCCTGATGTGCACCTACATCACCAGTGTCATCTTCAAGAGTATCTTCGAAGCTGGGTTCCTGCTGGGTCAGTGGTACCTTTACGGCTTTGTGATGCCTCCAAAATATGAGTGTGAGAGGGACCCATGTCCCCATATAGTGTACTGCTATGTGTCCCGACCCATGGAGAAAACCATATTCATCATCTTCATGCTGGTGGTGTCTCTTATCGCCCTTGTGCTAAATTTGCTGGAGCTGATCCATCTTGTTGGACGGTGCATTTGCCGGAATGTGAAGAGCTGTTCCTTAGCCAAATACCCCAAAGAAGTGGGTATATTCCCAGATAAAACCTACAACCTGCCCAGTGCCCCAGTCCAGGACAAGCCCTGCCTTTACTTTCCCATGGACAAGAACCACCTACCATACCCAGCCTACAAAATGTCAAACGAGCAAAACTGGGCCAATTACAACACTGAGAAGCATCTGGCCATGAATGTTGGAATCCCATCAACTTTGGACCATAGTGCCTTCAATGGCCATCCTATGTCTGCTTCTACCAGAGCAAGTAGTTGCACCTCCAACAAACAGTATGTTTAAGCTTGAGATCCTGACATTGCCCAGGCAGGGCAGGGATTCTCACCCTGAGCTCTTTCATTGCTGGTTGATGGGTGGGTTGGGGTGGGTAAGATGTTGCTCATTGCTTCCATTTTTACTATCCTTTTCCCACATATTGGTGAACATTACAAGGATTTATACACTTTATGACAAAGGATGGCTCTCTAAAGGACAAATGTTATCAAGGATTCTGCATGACATGGAAGCGCTGTCCTGCCCAAGTTTGGTATGTTCCATTCTTTCATTTCCGACGCACTATCTCACTGCCACAGAGGAAAAGCTGAAATGCTTTATCTCTACTAGGGAGTCATGACTGTGGTTTCGCTCCCTTCTCCTGCCTGAGAATGTCCCTGCCAAAGACCCATAATGTCAGGATTAGTAAGGTATTGAATAAACGGAGGTTTAAGTACTAAACAGATTATTTAAAAATAAAAATGTCTTTTTAAAAAATGACCATTACATTTGCTTTTTAAATCCTATTCACAAACCGTGCTGTCAAATATTAATATTAAAGCAAATGTTGATGAAAAAATGTTTATTGGGCCAATTAAATATGGCTACCATTGTGAATTTTCTATAAGATGCATTACAATGCATCCCAAATCATTGCAGTTTAGGGGTCAGTGCAATATTCTTACTTAATAAAAGTATGACCCCTTGTTGATCCATAAAGAAAGCACTACTACAGTATATACTGTATACTCTGTATTCCAAGGAAACTTTTTTGCATTTCGGCCCTTATTATGCTGTGCGGTTCTCTTCTCTGTGCTGGGGAAGATTTTAGACCGCTTAATCTAAATGAAGATCTCTTTATCAGCACAGGCTAGACAGCTGTTCTAATATTAACTTCCTTCGACTTATTTATGGATCGTACTCGCAATATAAACCAACAGGGAAGTCTTTCCCCACATTAGGGGTCACTTAACTGGCATTCATAACAAACATTATGGGTGGAGAGAGGGAATCAGCAACTGTGGCTCTGTGAAAACTACCCTACAGCACTGAATGTCTACATCGTATTAGTAGTATAAGATTAGGGATTTAATGTACAGTAACTTTACTATCCCGGGCCTGGTAACTGATGCCACAGGAAGCACACAACACATAGGGTGGGGGATCTGTATCAAGAGGAACAATCTACTCCAAAATACGAAGGGAAAACGTTCCTCTACGTCAGTTTGCTCCTATGCCATATGTATGAATCTTGTTAATGTTGCTTCTTACATTTGGCTTGCATCATTCAGGATCAGATGTTAACATCACCTCAGACATGGAGAATGTATTTGATGCAAAGAGCGAGGAAGGCTATCAGTTATATGTAAAAAGTTTGATACATCTCATTATAATATTGTGGCAAGTTTCTTTTGCCCCAACTTTTCCTGTAACCACTCCCCAACACACTCACTGGTGCAAGTGGAGCAATTTGGAGCAATGCCCCTTGATACATTGCCACAAAGTGACGTAGAGTGCAATTTGTGCCTGTTTTTGGAGCAATGCTCCAGGCTGTGACACGATGCATGTTCCCCCTGTAGAGATTCAGAAGAGATACTGTAATGTCAGATTTCTGAGATGGACACATGCGTTGTAAATTATACCTTTTAACAGACTAAGAGATGTGCTATTGTGCAACCTGAAGAGACTTGTGAGGTTTGGAAAGTTCGGTGCACACTGTTGCATCTATGAACTCTCTTGTTCGTTAAAATGTAACACAACCTACTATGTGAAGAATCTACACTTCTCCAGGACCGAAACGGCTATTATATCTCAGATGGTCCACATAAGATTAGAAGAAAAACATCATGTGTATGGGTTAGACTAATTATTTTTTGTATCTTATTAGTGTGATCCAGTAGACAACCACTATATGAGGTAGTGGAATATTTATTAAAATGCCACAGTTAGGATCCATGTGATCATTAAGTGAGGGAACTCTGATGTAGCCTTCAGAGCATGCTAGATATGTTACTTTTGGCGTGATGGTATAGTGTCCCACTGTGCAAACATTACTACTGAATACTATGCTAAATGTATCATGGGTTTGGTAACGTACAGTATTATGACATGTGCTAATGCCATCACAACCAATGGAGCTAGTAATTCCTCAAATACTGAGCGAGGTCATTATAGCCCAAATGTTTTAAGTTAAAGTGGTGGAATGGGTTAGTAACATTATACTGTACATTCATTCTCAATGCATTGCTGGACAATCTGGCATCAAAGGGGTTAAGAACCTCTCCACACCTCCAATAAAAAAAATAGACTCTCCACTCCCCTGTGCCCACCCCCGATATCCTGCACCTCCCTTAGCCCGTCCCATGGTTTCCTTTACAAGTGGTATCATTTGAATAGGGTTAGGGTAAAGCCTGACTGCGTCCCTTATCACACACAGCTCCTGGCACCAGGGACTTCACATGGCTCTCACAGAGGAGATTGGCATCACTCCTGACCCCACACACCTATGCTGGGCATGCCAGAGCCACTGGGGGTCCTACAGGTAGACACTTCGCTCTGACCCTTGCAGGTATGTATGGGCATTAAAAAAGGACCAATCCAAGTAATATCCTACGTGTGTTTGTTTTTTAAATAAATCAGTTCTGTAGTATTAGATAATACTTACTACCTTTTTTTATTTTAAAATTCAACTCAATGCAATTTTTAGCACGTTTTTATATACATGAACTGAGCAACTTTTGATTTCTATAGCAGGTTTAGCCCACATCCCCAGAAGTGCAAGATCTTTGCAACACTTTCCTGTTTGTGATCATTTGTTGCTAATATTCCCAGCAGTTTGAGCTGCAAACTGTAACATTAGATAATGTTACCGTAGTGATATAAGAATACATTGTAGCTGCTAAGTTACACCGATTGAAATGATTTTGCTGATCGATCACGGGAGAACCAATCGATCGGCAGCTTAGCTAATTAGGTCTCAATAAAGGTAATCAAATGCTGCATATATTAAAATATATATATAAATGTAAGCTGCTTGAATTGCCTCTTTAAATCTTTTCGTGAGATCATACAGGGGGTAATTGAAGGGCTCCTACACCAAAGGTCTGACAGTACTTAAAGTTACACAGCAAATACGTTGTAATGTGGTAGTTTTCTAACAAATCTAATGCATCATTATGTAATTTCAAATAGCGCGAGACATGTATATAAAGGAAAATTTGAATCCAGGGCCCGCATAATGTGGTCACGTGAGGCATATACGAACAATTTGGAACCAAAGGAATATAGCAGGGATGAGATGGGCGAATTTGTTGGGAGGTTGATGGCATTACTGGTGTTATATCCGTGCTGCGACATTTCTCCTTAAAAAGGCTTTTCAACTTCTTTCTGATATGAAATGCAGGCGGTAGCTTGTAAAGAGAAAGATGTGGCTCTACTCAGCTAAGCATCGAGGATGTTTAACCCGACATTGAGCCATTACAACAGTGTGCCTGCTAACATCATTCTGTCTACATACTTGACACCACGTTTGCCATGTACAGATGTGCAAACCTTCCGCATGAGGTCGCTAACCGTTTGGCCCCTGTTTGGTCACGGAAAAAGTCGCAGCTCAGTCAGGGTTCGCAGACGGAGCGCCAGGCATGGAGTCAGTGTGCATTGGGGTTAATACGCTACTGTAACTTGCGAAACCTCCTGAAAGCGCCAGATTCTTTTGCTAAATTGTCTTAAATCACTTAGATTCGCTTAATGCTGGCACTATAAGTAAGGCCTACACTTTATGTTTCGCTCACGGCCTGGTGATTAATTTGCTGAACGCTTACTAATTTGGTGACATTACTAGCGCTTTGAGGCTTGGCAAAACGTTTCACAGGAAATTACATTTGGGGGGGAACACGCTTAAAATGTAGCAACTGCATTTTGGACAGTCTAGAACTTCTCTGTTACAGGAGATAGATTATATGGAGCAATAAGAAGACGTTTCAATCAAATACTATAAAGAGGTTTATTATAATTGATGTACCTTGCCGTCATTTTCTCCTCTATTTACAATGTGCAATCCCCGATACTCTAATTTGACGAACGAATCCGTTGTCACTGTCACCTACAGTATATGCTCTATTTGGTGACTGTTATCTTTCCCTGTTCTGATGCAGCAATCCACAAATACCGGCACGTGATATTTCCTTTTGGAAGGTGAAAAATGCAATTAAACCGCAGGGACAGAATTCCAACATCATTAACCAGTTCACTGTCCATCCTGAAAAATAAAATGTTCCCTATTGTACCATTTTTCTTGATGGCTTCGGAAACACAAAAGAACTGGATGATGTCACTGTGAAGTTTGGGCGCAAGGTCAAAAAGGGCGGATGGGTGGTCATTTGTACTGAAAGATCAGAAACGACACTTTTAAATGGTGATATTGCGGGTTACAATTTATGCTGCAGGACATATGGGGACTGAAGCATTAAAGCAGCAATCCAAGCAGGCGATTTTATTTTTTAACACAGTATTGATGCAGGGGGTCTCGGGAGCTGAACCCCATTAATTTCAGCTGCAGGATGCCCTGCTTCTGAAGATAGAGATCTCCATAGGGGGTGCCGGTAGACGCTCCGCGTGGCTGCCAGGGATCACGTAATGGCGGTATCTCCAAACTCCCGTGCCCTGCAGGCCAATAGGAAGCCGTGACATCACCCGGTGAGGCTTCCTCTTGGCAAACATGGCTGGGGGCTTTACATTTTGCCAGGATGCCAGCACCCCCTTCGGAGGTGTGTATCTTGGGAGAGCGTGGGGGTTCCCGGCACTGAAATGAATGGGGTTCAGCTCCGGAGACTCCCTGCAACAATGATTGTTGGTGACAGACTCACTGAGCCAGTGCCGGCAGAGTATGGAAAATATCATTAGTATTTCCAGTTAGACTTTACCAAAGGATGATGGATACAGTATATCATTATGTTTTTTGTTTAACATAATTTACTCCGTTACTATCTTATGTTGCTATGTTCATAAAGGATCTGGCGCAAAGGCAGGAGATGGAACAACACTACTGCTCCATTTTGTGCTCCCGCCAGAAAGCTGTTAATCTCGGATCACACCACGTCAAACCTGGCAGGTTTTGTTTTAGGGCAAACTTGCAAAATTGCACTGAATGTATCAAAGAATAAAATTACATTCTTTGCATTTTTATTTTCTATGATACACCTAGTGTTAGTTTTGTGTTGACACAAAGATCCCTCTGTGTATTTTTGGAGCAAAGAAAAGGGGGAAAATTGTGCAGATTTGACATCTCTATATAATATATGCCCTTACTGACCCTCCCCAAATCACAAGCTGACACACGCGGGGCCAATCTTGCTAGATGGAGACAAAGATGTCAAATTAAAATGTATCTCTTTATGACATTTTTGCTGCTGAGCTGCCTGTATATTTCCATCCATAGTATACATATGAGTTACTTAACTCTAAATGAACTCTGAGATGCTGCTAATGTTTTGTATTTACCAGAATACCAATAATACAGAATCATTATTCACATCACGGGTTAACCCTTTCACTGTCCATGACACCTGCAGTGCATTGCCCTGCAGTGGGTCCCTGGATATTCTGCTATTGAAGGGGTTACAATCCTTAACAGACCAGTACCAAAATGGAGACAGCTGTAGTGCAACAAATGTATTTATCGGGGGGAGTGCTGCCAACCCTGCCACTCAACAGATATCCCTATACTATGCATAGAACAGTTCAGGGGTACAGAGAGAAGAGACCCTAAACTGATTTTATTTTGTTTCCCAGGGAAAGGATCCAAGCGCCATGGGAGACTGGGAATTTCTTGAAAAGCTGTTGGACCAAGTGCAGGAGTATTCTACAGCGATCGGCAAGATCTGGCTCATGGTACTGTTTATCTTCCGCATTTTGATCCTGGGCCTGGCTGGGGAGTCGGTTTGGGGAGACGAGCAGTCAGACTTCACCTGCAATACCGAGCAGCCAGGCTGCACCAATGTCTGCTACGACAAGGCGTTCCCCATCTCCCACATCCGCTACTGGGTGCTGCAGTTCCTCTTTGTCAGCACCCCCACCCTGGTCTACCTGGGCCATGTGGTCTACCTGTCCAGGAGCGAGGAGAAGCTGAGGCAGAAAGAGAATGAACTTAGTGCTCTGGAGGACAAAGATCAGCAGGTGGAGCATGCCATAGCCAACCTAAAGAAGAAACGCCTGAAAGTCTGCATCCAAGAAGACGGGAGGGTCAAAATCCAGGGAGCCCTGATGTGCACCTACACCACCAGCGTTATCTTCAAGAGCATATTTGAAGCTGGGTTCCTGCTGGGTCAGTGGTACCTCTATGGCTTTTTGATGCATCCAATCTATGTGTGTGAGAGGGATCCGTGTCCCCATAAGGTGGACTGTTTCGTGTCCCGACCCATGGAGAAAACCATCTTCATCCTCTTCATGCTGGTAGTGTCTCTCATCTCTTTGCTGCTCAACCTGATGGAGCTGGTGCACCTTGTCTTCAAGAGTATGCTCCAAACCATGAAAAAGCACTCCCCCTACACCTCCACCCCCAGACACCCCAAAGAGGATGAAAAGTGCACAGAGAAATCCTCTGAAACTGCCACTGCTCCATTCCAGGACAAGTCTTATCTCTACCTTCCCATGAGTGAGAGCATCCCATACCCACCATACAAGATGCCAAATGAGCAGAATTGGGCCAACTTCAAGACAGAGAAACAGTTGTCCATGAATGGTGGGAACCAACCACCGCTGGGACATTACAACCACAGTGCCTTCCTCCCTGTGTCTCCTGAATGCCACCCTGCAGCTGAAAAGCCTGCTAGCAGAGCCAGTAGCTCTGTATCCAAGAAGCAGTACGTTTGAAGCAGTGATCCTCACTACTTGTTTTATTTTCTCATACCTGTTATAAAGCAATGCTGTGTAGACAGGCGTGCCAGCAGCATTGTCCCCAATTTGTAGAAGGCTTCCCAGCTCAGACTGACTGGAGCTGCAAAATGTCCTGAATACAAAGACAGTTCTCTTTTCTATGAGTTTACTAACAGGCTGTTGTGGACTTGAGATCCCTGAGCAGGAAACACAGCAGGAAAGACTGGTCATCAGGGCCAGGACTACTTTATAAAAGGGTTACAGAGTACAGAGTGCAAGTGTATTAGTAACCTACCACCCCCACCTGGGTGGCTTTTGCAGTAGATGACACGAATAATCACTTATGCTCCCACTGCCCTTGTTATTAGGTTGTTACCCTACATGCAGATCCCTCCGGCAGTGAGGTGGCTTAATGATAATTCTAGATGACTTCTCTCTTTCTGTCCACTCACACCTGTTGATCTACTATACTGTATATGCACTGTTCACTTTGTTGCCTTCTCATATGAGAGAAGATATTCTGGTAGTTCTTACTGGCTGATTGAATAGGTGGGGGTACGGGACTGAGAAAAGCTCTACAACCATACAAAGAAAATAAATAGCCTAATTAACCTAAAATCAAATATAACGGGCGGTGCCCCCTGGAGCAAAACAGAATAGGTAGAAAGGTGCAAAACCCAAAAGACGGAGAATTGCTGAAACTCCAAACACAGGGCACTCAAATAGTTATGACAGGTACACAAGAATAATAATTTATTGTTCAAAAACAGATAACAAAGATGGACAAAAAAAGCAAAACCAATTAAAAAACAATACACAACTACTCTAGATCACAAAAAAAAATGTATAGGCCAATTGGCTGTAGCAAGCAGTGAGTATTTTGAGTGCCCTGTGTTTGGCGTTTCAGCAATTCTCCGTCTTTTTGGTTTTGCACCTTCTTCCTTTTTACCAGTTCTTACTGGCGACCTGCAGATTACACATTAGTAGCCACACTGATCTCTGGTGGAGCAAAAAAAAGACAAGATACAAGTCACTGACAAACTGTGAGTTCTGGGGGCACTACGCTAGTTGTAAAGTCATTTAGGTGTTGGGTTACCAAAGATCTACTTTAACCCTTTGGGATAACCCAACTCTTCAGTGTTAAAGTAGCAATGCCCATCACTTGGACACTGAGACATTGATAAAGGTTGAACTTGGACAGACATCTATTTATATTGAAACATAATCTACAGTGTTAGGCTGAGTCCATAGAGGGGTGAGCAGTTCGGAGCCGCGCTGACGCTGAAGCTCGCCTGCATGGGCATGAAATCGCGCAGCCAGCGTGTGCGATCGGGAGGCGGGGGAGGCAGAGGGAGGCGGGGCAGTGACGTCGCTGGGCCAATCACCAGCGACGCACCGACGTCAACGTCACGGCACCGACGTCACGGCGCCGTGACGTTGACGCTGCTTCGCGTTGATTGGATGTTTTCAGCCGACAGCGCGCTGAAAAACAGCTTGGCTGTCGGCTTAAAAATCCAACGCCTCAGCACGCCTGCGGACGCTCGCGTGAGCCCCCTCTCAAGACATCCTCATGGAGGATGCAGGGGCTCAGCGCGGAGCATCAGCACGGCTCAGCACGGACGTGCCTTCTATGGACTCAGCCTTACTTTGTCAACCTCCAAGTCAAAGAGTTTTAGGGGAGGTTGGACCCAAATTTTAAAATGTAATGCAAAAGTGCTGATTTTTATCAGCGAGTGCTTTGAAGTCTGAGACACGAATACTAAAAATCAGTGACGCTGTGCGCACATCAGCGAGATTCCCAAATATTCAGTCACAGTTGACACGTCTGGATTTTTTGGGTCTCATGTGGGATGCAAGTTTTCATACCACATTTAACCCTAATCCGTTGCAGGACCCTCTGGCAAATAAAGGGTTAAAATAATAGCTGCATCTGAATTTACGATTGCATTTTCGTTTTTCTGTCCAGATAACGCTGACATTTTAAATGTGAAATGCAGCAGTAATCAGATATTTCAATTCAGTTTCCAACCAGTTTAATAGAAATGTTAATGCACATTAATATCAGTATTGCCACCCTGAGTCTGTGCTGTCATGAGACTCTGTTATCCAAAGAGAAGGCTATTACCAACCATAATGCACTAGGATTATCGTGAGAACTTGACTGTAATCTCATGTTGGACTGGAGCCACATTGGCAAATACTGATGGATAAAGTGGTGGGGAACCTCAGAAAACTGATCAAATAAATAGTGGTTCTGTGTGAGAAAATAAATCAAGAAGCAGTAATTCAGAAGTACTGTATAATCCATTAACAGGTGCTGTATAAATAAAGGTCCCATACTGGTATATGCAGTTTCTGTCCCTGAGAGCGTACAATCTAATACTGATAGGACCTGTGACCAGGCAGAGGATCTGGAGTAGACACAGACTCACACAATGTGTCTTTTAACCATGAAAATGTGTTAGTGTCATGTTGTTGTAAGAAAGTCATTGATGACCTTAACCCGCTTAGGGCCTGAGACACGTTGCAAAAGTCATATGCCATAAAGAAAAGCAATGCGTTGCAGGACACCCTCAGTGCAGAAGAGGTTAATGCCGTTTTCTGCTGGTGACGAAAATGTAAATGAAGGAGAAGATGTTACATGTGTCTGACGTGAAATAAAAGTGTCTGTTTGTGCCAGGACATGTCTGCAATACTTGATATTGGAGAATAAAATGCTCTAAAAGAGCTGACAAAATGAACAGCAATGTGTGTCATATGTCTATACACACACATGAACTGTGCTATTGGCCTCCCTCACCCCCACCCTCCCTATAACAACCACCCTCTCCTTCTTCCTCGCTGTCCTGTGATGCCCCTCTCCTCCGCTGCCTGCTATCCGCCATCAACAATTTCTGTAAGCAAGTCAGCCACTGGGTATTGTGCCTGGTAGGCTGTATATCTGGCACGTGACATCATACTGGTGACATCATAATGAGTTGCAGACGTCTTGTACAGCTGAACCTTTGTACAGAAATAAGATAGATAGATAGATAGATAGATAGATAGATAGATAGATAGATAGATAGAAGAAGCTGTGGTGCAAGCATACCAAAACCCCATCTATGTTCTTCCTTTTGATCCTATTAGATAGCATAATCAATTTGGTGTATAGCCAGAAAAAGCAAACTTTCAGAATTATAGTATAGAGATATACGCATAGTATATATATATATATATATATATATATATACACACACATACTATAAAGAGTGTGTGCGTGCGTGCGTGCGTGCGTGTGTACTATAAACACACATGTCCTCCATGTACATGTAGAATTTGGGCAGCAGCCATGCCAGCCTCCCCCTGTTTGTGACACTCTTTACATAAAGAAAGGCACAGTATGGACAATGGCAGTGCCAGCCTCTGTAGACATTTTTAGATCAGACCAGCACTCATACAAATATAAATCTAAACTTGCTACATTATCAGTTGAAAAATATCCTTTATTACAAAAAATAAAATTTACAAAAATCAATATACTCAAGGCAACTAACTTCACAAATAGTCTAATAGCAAGTTTAAAAATAAGAGGTGTATAGGGTGCCAGGTGTCCAGTATTGAACCGGAATGTCCTATATTTGGATACTATGTCCAGTAAAAAATGAGAAGTAACACTGGACAAGTCTGTGTCTGGTGTAACCTCTCTGGACTTGACAAGCTTGGGGGGCCACGGGATTTCCCCGAGCAGGGCTGTTGCTAGGAGGCTGGGCAGCTTCTTTCATCCTGATTAACCACTGCTGGGTAATGCAGCTAATCAGGAAGAGGTGTCAGGAGACTGCGGGTGGGGCCAAGGAGAGGAGGAAACAGCATGGAGCAGAGAGAGAGAGGTGTGTGTGTCTCGAGCATGTGTGTGTCTTGAGCGCATCGCACCTTTCACCATTGTGTTCAGTATTTTTGGAGAAGCCACCTGGCAACTCTAGAGGTACATAATCACCACACCGATCTCCAAAGCAACACTAGTGTTTCAGGTGTTCCTTGCCCTTCTTGCCTCAGCCTCTGTGATATGCCATCCATATACAGGCTGGTGCAGGGTGGGCATGAAAACATATAAACACAGACTAATGAGGGCACAGAACAGCTAGAATAAAGGTGGCAGTGGCAGTGCCAGCCTCCCTTTGTGATATATACTCCAGATACAAGGTGGGCAGCAGCATTGGCAGCCCCCCTCTCATTGGGACATACCCTTTATTTAGACACAAGTACAGTGCCTGCCTTCTCCGCAACATACCACAGTTATCAGTGAGAACAGGCACAGTGCGGGCAGCAGCGGTGCCAGCCTCCCCCACTCTAAGCACTCAGGGTATCCACACAGACCTTTAAGGTAAACACGAAGCCTTCTCATCCTGCCAAGAGGCCTGAAATTCTTCATTGCCCCTGAGGTTTGGGTGGAAAACCTCAGCGCCTCCTGAGTGTGAAAGGTAACGGCACAGACCACGCTGCTTGTTTTGTTACCTTACTGTGTACTATTTACCTTGGCCAGGGAGGCTGCTCTCTTTCTGTAACATCCCTTCCTTCTGCTTCCTGATTCCCTCTCACAACATTACAAGGTCTGAGAAGCCTCACACCTCAAACATCACCACCCCTAATTTAACCCCTACCTTGCCAGAGGGAGCCGCAGCCCGTGGCTCTCCCCCTATATTGTATTGAAGGCCCAGTCCGACGAGCTCTACCCTAATATTTACTCAATGCAGACGCAGTACCCCCTTTTATTTAAAGCCGTTTCAACCGCAGGGGGCTTATAATTTGGATTGCAAGCTCTTTGAAACAGGAATGCGCCGTTCTGATATCATGTACTATACAAAAGCATGGGGATAGGCGTGATTATTTAACCTGCGCAAAATCACGTCGCACTCGCTGCAGAGTGTAGGCATCCTCCAAATATCTTTAAAAACGTTATTTGCACCTTTAAAATCAGGATCGGGAAGCAAGATCAGAAGGAACAAGTGCCCGACGCATTTTGCACTTAACGCCTGGTTGCGTTTTGTGCCAAACTCTGGCGTTTTGCTAAAGGCAAGATCCCAAAATACTGTAAATGGAAGTAAATATACACATTCCTAACGTAAGAGGGACCATAAAACATAAACACAAATAGAGAATAAAAACAAACTGCATAGGGTAAGTGTACATTTTATTTCCAAAAAAAAAATACAGATTATAACATTTTATACATATAAATGTCTAACCTCATCATGTTTCTCAATAACTGATAATATCCTTCGACATATCTTTCACACCCAGTGCAAAATCATTAAAACGTCAGCCAAAATTCCAAATCAAAGGAACGCATCAGGTCAAATAAATGCCATGTCCGGTTCTTTATTGAGACCTGGTTTGCAATGTGAATATCCTAAAAACCCTCCCTTTGGCAAAATCTGGCAAACGTGTCCTGTCTCTCGGCAGTGGTAATCTTCTCAGTGCCATGAAATGAAAAATAATGAAAGGTCTGACTCGTGATGAATAGTAAAATGCTTTAGATAATGGAACACCCAAATCTCTGATTTGCGAATATGATTAATATGCTTCATGCCTTAAGGCAGGGGTAGGCAAACTGGGGGGCACAAGAATTTCTAAGGGGGGCACAGCAGTTACAGAGACCCTGCGCTCTTCCTCATGGCATTTAAATTAAATGCCGGGGGAGGCGTGAGGCCTCTGTAACTCCCTTGCCTGCTCTCTGCCGGGTCTTCGGCAACACGGCATCAAATGACACGGCAGGGTCATGTGACGCGTCGCCATGGCAACGCGGGTCAAATGACGCGCGGGGTCACGTGACGTCACATGACCCGCAATGTCATTTGATTCCGAGTCCTTGGAGAGAGGGGGCGCGAACGCTGTGGCTGCCAGGCAGGGGGGCGCAGCTCAAGAAGTTTGCGCACCCCTTCCTTAAGGTGATTTCCACCTTTGCAGGTAAGAAGGTATAGCACGTTTTCAGTATTGCGATTAATAAAACGTTTAATGTTGTAATTATCACCAGTCATTACATACAAAGCTGCAGCATTTACAAATCCAGCCGCACGTTAAAAAATGCCTGAAGTTCTAAGGCCACATCCATAGTGTGAGCGACCGACACATACAACAGGCTGCACCTCTATGAGGCAGGCCATAGAGCGTGCGACCGCGTGCGCGTTCTCAGGAGACAAGAGAATTTGTTTTTGTCACACGAGCGGTTCAGCCAATGAGGGCGAACCAGCCTCGTGACGTCACGGCCACACCTCTGTCACGCCTCCCTGTCACTGTGGATCTCAGGACACAGATCACTCGACCGACAGGCGCCATGCGCTACATCTCGTGCGCCCACTATATCCGAGGCCCAATCCACAGCCTAGAAGAGGTTGCAATCTGCTGGAAAAGAATAGGTGAAAAGTAAGTTACCCAGCATTGGTGCTCTACTAGGTATAAACCTGCCCTTGAGACACAACTTGTGATAAATGAATATCCACACTCAAAATGGGTACATGTTTAGTAATGATATTCTGAATTGTACTGGACTCTATGCTAACTATAGTTCGTAATGAACTGAATGGAATTATCTCTCATTAACGTAGATCATATATCTTATTAGTATCTCTCTTTATCCAACACAAAAGTGTTTTTAATAAGACCAATTTGCTTACAACTAACAGTTCTATTATAATCTTCCATTCTGGATGACCCTGTTCTCTAAATCTCTGTCATTGTTTCTGTGTGCAATACGAACAATTTCTACAAATTCTACTAGGTACAGAGTAAATGAGTACTTTGGCATTAGACGATTACTTTTTTATTTGGACTAACAATTGATATTATAAGACAAGCTATTGTGAGTTCTCCTCTCTTCCTCAGGTCGGCAATACTCTGAAGAAGAGAGAACTCTTGAAAGCTTGTCTTATCATGTCTATTGTTAGTCCAAATACAAACGGGACTAACACTGCTATTTCTATTTAATGCAAATTCTAAGGAACTGTCCAAACGGAATCCACCGAAACAAAGCGTGTGGATGGCCACTGCTATATCTACCCGAAGTAAACTGTTGTCAGCATTGAGCAAAAGCTGCATTGAAATGGGTTGCCAGCCCGTCTAGCAGCGAAGGGGCTTTGTAGACAGGGGGGTGCCAGCAGACTTGGCTGGCAGGGGTTGAGATAACAGGCTGATTATTGTTTTCATATTGTTGTAAGATCCCCTCTCCCACTCCCCTTCCCTTCAGTAAAGACCTTCCTATAACTGGCCTGGTCCGGCACTTCCTTTTGTGCTTAGACAGCTGGAGGAAACCATGCGCAGGCCTTTCCAAAAGCAACACGGAGCAGCAGATCTGCCGTTTCCCAGGTCACTGGAGAGGGAGGGGGCTGTTTTGAAGAACAGGTCTTTACCCGGCTCTGCCCCTCCACCAACCTCAGAACTGCATCCTAAGCAGAAAAGTGCCTCCTTGTTTTCCTACAGAGAAGGGGAGGCTGCAACTGATGAAAGCAATCAGTCCCATAAGGATGGAGGCACTCTGTGTTTTTCATGGGAAGATGAACTGGGACCTACAGGATTTATCTGGCAGATACTATGTGGAAAACAAGTCAATAATATCCACAGGAACGGGTCAGTTCAGCTCAAAACAAGTGCAAGAAGGGTTTGTAAACCTGGCACAAAACATTCAAACTGAGGCCACATAAGGACCTGTTGGCCCATACACTATCTGCCCTGTGCCCTGTTACTGTAAACCCCCTCGAAGCTAATTTATTTACATTATTTATGGCCTGTTTCCTACCGCTTCCCTTGTTGATCTCGAGCACTTTTAAAGGTTGTTATTGTGCAGTGTCTGTCTCTAACCTCTGTCCTGGGAGACTGATCAATGCAAACAAATGTGACATTGACAGCAGATGAGAAGCACTTGATCCCCATTTTTCTACCTGTTGTAAAACCTCAGGCCCTTTTACACGCTTAGTGGGTGTCTATTCTTCCTCCTGTTCCCTTTTACACCATTGTCTTTCGTTCAAATGCAATATACTCGTGTCTATCCCAAGACTTCTTTTAATTCCTTTACTGTATTCGCCCCTACCTCCTCTGCTGGGAGGCTATTGCATGAATACACCACTGTACTTCCCCTGAACTGCCTACCCTCCAGCTTCAGAGCTTGACCTCCTGTCCTAACATCCCGGATGTATTTAAGAGTTTCCAATACATCCCTCCCCCCTCTCCATCTTATTCTCATGCTGCACGTGGAGTAACCGTGTTTTACTTTGCCCGAATTTCTGCACTGCGTTAATGTTTGGTGCTATGTAAAAATAACAACTAAGGAGAAAAGGACCCCTATGGTGAGAGCACTCAGCGGCTGGTGATACTGATAACCGATGGGCCTGATAGAGACAATAGTAACATGTAATGATGAGTAACTTAAAAACAGTTTTAATTGGAGAAATCCTCAAATAAAATAAAGTTATGTGGATAACCCTCTGTGTGAGGTAATCCTAAACAAATGGCGAAAATTAAAATGGAGATGGGGGGTAGGGATTGGTAGTCCTATTGGTATAATAGGTGCTCCCTAAACGGCTTCACTATCTAAAGTACGTATACATATGTACAGTGATAGGATCTGCTGGTAATCCCAAAGGTAAGTGGGATATTTGGTGTGTAAGTGATAGTGCTGTGAGAGTACCTAAACACTTAGATTGCAGACCATAGATAGAGTCTACATTAACACACACAGCACAGCAAATGAAGTATACACTGGCGACACAGTTTATTACACTGCGGCCAGATCCGCAAGCCGGGAGATTTCCCGGCTTGCTAGTGGCCGCCCCTCGGCGTGCCGCGCGTCATAGACGCGCGGTCACGCGTCTTCGGGAGCGTGCGCCCCCTGCACGCGCGTCCAGGGGCTCCCCGAGGGAGCCCTGGTGTCCCGCGATCGCGGGACAGCGGCAGGGGGTTCCGGGGGACCCGGCGGACCCGGCAGCGGTAGGGAGAGCGCCCCGATCGGAGGGCGCTCTTCCGCTGCTTCGGCGCGCGCCCGTCACTCTCGGGCGCGCGCCAGGCTACTGCTGCGGCACAGAACGGGCAAATGCTCAAATAAACTGTGCCGCAGCAGTAAGTGACTCAAAAGTCAGACAGGATTATTCAAACCAATACTGCACACATGATAACTAATTGTAAAAGAACCTAGAGCTAAATAAATTCTCTAAATCCAGAGCTGCGAGTCAGACAGATTTGCAGGCAATAGGTGTCTGCCAAGGTGTCTAGTGACAACGTCTTGTGCCCGGAGCCCTCTCTGGTGCTATTGGTATAGGATAAGTGAGTGGAATCAAATATACTCTTTGCAACATATGCGAGCCGGTATATACACTGTACAAATGAGATAGTGAAGGCATAAATGGCAGACAGCACACAAACACTGCGTAACTGGACAATGTGGCAGACTGGTTGTGTCTGCAACAGTGTCTCTGACTGCTACGTCTTACATTGTGCTGACACTAGATACAAAGTATGTCATTTGCCCCTATGGCAAGTGTATCGCTTAGTTCCCCCCTCCTAGAGACACATACTCTGAAAGCCTGTGTACCGGACGAACCCTCCGCAAGGGAAGGAATACTAAAGTTTGCAGCGGTATGCGGAAGTGACGGACCGGAGAGTCTCGGAAGGCGTCACCTGTGACGTCCGTATGACTGTTGAAACATTGCCATAAGGGGCAAATGACATACTTTGTATCTAGTGTCAGCACAGTGTAAGGGCTGGGACCCGCTGCGCTCGGCGGCGCGGACAGCCGCGCGAGCGTTCCCCACCAGCAGGGGAATCCTCCCTAGCCGGTCCCGGTCCCCCCTCGCTGACGGCTCACTATGCACTGTGACACATCAGCCGGCAGGGGATTCAAGAAAATTGTGATCTCGAGCGGTGACGCATCACGTGGTGCGCTGATGAGCCAATCAGCGGCGGGGGCGGGAGCGGGAGCTGTTATCAGGCAGCTTCCTACTCAAGGTAGTGTGTGTGTGTGTTTTGTTTTTTTTTGTGGCAGAAGGGGGAGGGAGCTGCTTACCTTACAGCAGCCCGCAGCAGCTCCCGCCTGCAGCCCGAGCCCGTGGAGGGAGGGGGGGAGTAGCGGGTCCCTCCGCTCAAGCCACGCCCCCTCCCGCTCCGGCTCCCACTCCCTACAGACCGCATATCGCGGTCTGTGTCTGTCAGCGCCCCGCCTGTCTGCAGTGCGGGGCGCTGACTGACGGAGCGGGGCCTTAGCCTAAGACGTAGCAGTCGGTGACACTGTTGCAGACACAACCAGTCTGCCACATTGTCCAGTTACGCAGTGTTTGTGTGCTGTCTGCCATTTATGCCTTCACTATCTCATTTGTACAGTGTATATACCGGCTCACATTTGTTGCAAAGAGTATATTTGATTCCACTCACTTATCCTATACCAATAGCACCAGAGAGGGCTCCGGGCACAAGACGTTGTCAATAGACACCTTGGCAGACACCTATTGCCTGCAAATCTGTCTGACTCGCAGCTCTGGATTTAGAGAATTTATTTAGCTCTAGGTTCTTTTACAATTAGTTATCATGTGTGCAATATTGGTTTGAATAATCCTGTCTGACTTTTGAGTCACTTATACTTCATTTACTGTGCTGTGTGTGTTAATGTAGACTCTATCTATGGTCTGCAATCTAAGTGTTTAGGTACTCTCACAGCACTATCACTTACACACCAAATATCCCACTTACCTTTGGGATTACCAGCAGATCCTATCACTGTACATATGTATACTTACTTTAGATAGTGAAGCCGTTTAGGGAGCACCTATTATACCAATAGGACTACCAATCCCTACCCCCCATCTCCATTTTAATTTTCGCCATTTGTTTAGGATTACCTCACACAGAGGGTTATCCACATAACTTTATTTTATTTGAGGATTTCTCCAATTAAAACTGTTTTTAAGTTACTCATCATTACATGTTACTATTGTCTCTATCAGGCCCATCGGTTATCAGTATCACCAGCCGCTGAGTGCTCTCACCATAGGGGTCCTTTTCTCCTTAGTTGTTGTTCAGTGATTTCCTCTGATTGCAGCACCTGTGTCCAAGGCAGTAGCGAGGGTTCCCTCTTCCCGTTCCCCTTCCCTCTCCCCCCCTTCCCTGGGCTATGTAAAAATGCAATAATAATGCACCCCTCCTCCAGTGAAATATTACTAATCCACTGCCGTAGATGTCGATGCTCAAATGTAACAATAGTAAATTACAGTACTGTACAGTATGTCAAAGGTATGTTATAGGGGAAACACAAGAACAATAGTCTAGGATTCAATGTCTCAGAGTAAACTGTGAATAATGGTGAGACTGGATGGCAGAGTGCCCCTTATCCGCCACCAAAACCCCTGAGTCCCATTCTGTAGAAGTGCCTGGCCTCCGCTCCATGCCCCTGGTGTATCCTCACGGCTACAAGCACACAGCTGCCAAAGCTGGGATATTTTCTGCACATGATATTCTGGTAGACGGCAGGATGGAGAAAGTCTCCAGGGAGTTGGGAGCAGCCAGTAAAATGAGACAGAATCAGGTTCCTGTCCCACTTATGTCCTGGGAAAGGTCAAGCAGATGAAAGAATTAAAATCCAATAACAATGTGGACAAGCTTTAGAGCAGATGAGAAAGAGGGGCTTTAACCCACCACAAACTGCTCTAACTACTAACAAGGTGCGATACCGGTCAATAATAGCCTATAGAATTTCGGATCTTATGTGATGATGAATTAAGGTTCAAGGGCCGTGTGATATGTGAGGTTTCAGGGTTTGTAACACAAAGTTGAGTTTTTGGGGAAGCTTATGAATGTAATGAGTGAACTTCAGTAATGGCATAGACACATCAAAGTAATTGATCCTGCAAATAGGGTACTCAACCAAGTAAAAGTCACTGTTTAGGAGTGAAGATAACTTCATATGAGTGAGATTCACTCCAGATGAGACTGCCTTCCAATCAGTAAAACTAGCTCCAGATGAGACTGCCTTCCAATGAGTAAGATCCACTCCAGGATGAGGCTGCTTTCCTATTAGTAGACTCGCTCCAAATGAGGCTGCATGGTAATGTATGAGATCTGGTCAATATGAGACTGCTTTCTAATGAGTGACACTGACTTGCAATTAGTGAGACTCACTCCAGATGAGACAGCCTTCCAATGAGTGAGACCCAGTCAGTTTAAGACTGCCTTCCAATGATGGTGCCTTGCAATATGTGAGATTTGGTCAATATGAGACTGGCGTCTAAAGAGTGAAACTTATTCCAGGTGACACTGCCTTCCTATGAGTGAGACTCATTCATCTTGAGACTGCCTTCCAATGAGTTTGACTTACTCCACATGAGATTGCCTTCCAATGAGTGACTCTTTCAATACGAGACTGCCTTCCAAAGAGTTTGACGTACTCCAGATGAGACTGCCTTCCAATGAGTGAGACTCATTCAATACGAGACTGCCTTCCAATGAGTGGTAGTGAGTCAAAATGAAACTGCCTTCCAATGTGTGAGACATGCAATATGAGACTGCCTTTCAATAAGTGAGAGTCAGTCAATATGATAATGCCTTCCAATGAGTGAGACTCAGTGAATATGAGACTGCCTTCCAATGAGTGAGACTTACTCCAGTTGACATTGCCGCACAGAGAGATTGTCTCTACAGGGTCGTATGCAGAATACAGCACTTCATGCAATAACTCTGTTATTTTATAACATCACAGGCAGTTAAGAACTGCACATTGACATCTTAATACCCTTCACTGCCAGAGGGGCCTGCAGTGCATTCCATGGGAGAACTGCATCCCACGTCTCTCATGACAGAGTCGCTCTTGGAAGGCAGAGATAGTCTTGTGGGAAAGACAGAAAAAAGAAATACACAAAGGATAAAAATAGCCTATAAGTAGGAAAAATGTCTTGGCTTCCTTTGCTGCTCCAGCAGTTACAAGGTTAAAGGACTGGGTCTCTGTCACTATTAAAGGTCACCATGCAGAGACACAGAGCGTGGGAGAGAAGAGGGAGAACATCTTTCATATGCCCAACAACACACATATCATTATGTATTTATATTTACTCCTCAGTTTAACGCATTCGCTGCCAGAGGGGCCTCCAGCCCGTTGCTCTGGGTTAAGTAACGCTCTGGAAAGTATTAGCTCTGCTACCAATCTCTGTCCCCTTGTCTAGGTAAGGCCAGGTCCATAGTACAGTAGAGGCAGCGATTATTCTAACAAAAACCAGTGGCAATTCCCCAAAAGACCCAGGTACACCCAGGTACATTCTGAATACATGCCTTAAACTTTCCTTAAACTAGCCCCAGCATTTCTGCATTGATTAATGGCCTATCAGATTAACAGCGGGGGTCCCTCGCAGTCCCATTCAAACTGAATGGGACTGCCAGGGATCCCTGCTGTGTTAATCCTATGGGTCGTTAGTCAATGCAGAAATGCCTTAAACGTGCCTCAAACTGGCCCAGAACATACCCAGAACATACCCAGCACATACCCAGAATGTAACCCGGCTAGTTTAAGGCAAGTGTTAAAATAATCGTTGCCTCTACTGTAGGTGCGCGCTCGTTTGCGAGTCATTCGCGCCTGTACATGAAGAGATCGGAAGCCTGTAGGGTTGCACAATGGGGGGCATGGCAAGGGCGTGCCCGTGATGTCACGTGAGATGTCACGCCCTCATTGGCTGAACCACGCACGTGACCCGGCCGTCGCGCCGTAAAAACTAATTTGTCTCCTGAAGTTTCTGCAGCGCCGTCTATCATGTGCCCACGCGCACTATGGCCGTGAACACTGACTTTATGCATTCTGTTTTCGGCGCGAGCTATGTTGCTCGCACCATCGCCTCTTCTATGGCCACAGCCTAACTCTGCAGATAGCAGCTCCTCTGCAGCTAGCATTCATCCTCAGAACTTCAAGCAGCGTTGTAGATGAGTTCTTAGCGATCATCTATAGGTGAAGCCTTCTCTATAACATACAGTAGCATCCTCCTGGAATGGAGTACAGACACTACCTGTAACTGGCATGAAACATTTTAATAGACCCTCAAAATTGTTTTTCTGTGAGGTTTGTACACGTGAAGAAGAGACCTGTGAGGTTTGGAAAGTTCTGTACACGTGAAGAAAAGACTTGTGAGGTTTGGGAAGCGTTGTACACATGAAGAAGACTGGGGAAGAAGAAAATTGTGGGATTTGGAAACCTCTGTAAATATGAGGAAGATATGTGAGGTTTGGAAAGCTATGTACATGTGAGGAAGATATGTGAGATTTGGAAAGTTCTGTACATGTGAGGAAGATATGTGAGATTTGGAAAGCTCTGTACATGTGAGGAAGATATGTGAGATTTGGAAAGCTCTGTACATGTGAGGAAGATATGTGAGATTTGGAAAGTTCTGTACATGTGAGGAAGATATGTGAGATTTGTAAAGTTCTGTACATGTGAGGAAGATATGTGAGATTTGTAAAGTTCTGTACATGTGAGGAAGATATGTGAGATTAGAAAGCTATGTACATGTGAGGAAGATATGTGAGATTAGAAAGCTATGTACATGTGAGGAAGATATGTGAGATTTGGAAAGTTCTGTACATGTGAGTTAGATACATGAGGTTTGGAAAGCTCTGTACATGTGAGGAAGATACATGAGGTTTGGAAAGCTCTGTACATGTGAGTAAGATACATGAGGTTTGGAAAGCTCTGTACATGTGAGGAAGATACATGAGATTTGGAAGGTTCTGTACATGTGGGGAAGATATGTGAGATTTGGAAGGTTCTGTACATGTGAGGAATATATGTGAGATTTGGAAGGTTCTGTACCTGTGAGGAAGATATGTGAGGTTTGGAAAGCTCTGTACATGTGGGGAAGATACGTGAGGTTAGAAAGCTATGTACATGTGAGGAAGATATGTGAGATTAGAAAGCTCTGTACATGTGAGGAAGATATGTGAGATTTGGAAGGTTCTGTACATGTGAGGAAGATATGTGAGATTAGAAAGCTCTGTACATGTGAGAAAGATATGTGAGATTAGAAAGCTATGTACATGTGAGGAAGATATGTGAGGTTTGGAAAGTTCTGTACATGTGAGGAAGATATGTGAGATTAGAAAGCTATGTACATGTGAGGAAGATATGTGAGATTTGGAAGGTTCTGTACATGTGAGGAAGATATGTGAGATTTGGAAGGTTCTGTACATGTGAGGAAGATATGTGAGGTTTGGAAAGTTCTGTACATGTGAGGAAGATATGTGAGGTTTAGAAAGCTCTGTACATGTGAGTTAGATACATGAGGTTTGGAAAGCTCTGTACATGTGGAGAAGATACATGAGATTTGGAAGGTTCTGTACATGTGGGGAAGATATGTGAGGTTTGGAAAGTTCTGTACATGTGGGGAAGATATGTGAGGTTAGAAAGCTCTGTACATGTGAGGAAGATATGTGAGATTAAAAAGCTCTGTACATGTGAGGAAGATATGTGAGATTTGGAAGGTTCTGTACATGTGAGGAAGATATGTAAGATTTGGAAGGTTCTGTACATGTGAGGAAGATATGTGAGGTTTGGAAAGTTCTGTACATGTGGGGAAGATATGTAAGATTTGGAAAGCTCTGTACATGTGAGGAATATATGTGAGGTTTGGAAAGCTCTGTACATGTGGGGAAGATATGTGAGATTAAAAAGCTCTGTACATGTGAGGAAGATATGCGAGATTAAAAAGCTCTGTACATGTGAGGAAGATATGTGAGATTAGAAAGCTATGTACATGTGAGGAAGATATGTGAGATTAGAAAGCTATGTACATGTGAGGAAGATATGCGAGATTAAAAAGCTCTGTACATGTGAGGAAGATATGTGAGATTAGAAAGCTATGTACATGTGAGGAAGATATGTGAGATTAGAAAGCTATGTACATGTGAGGAAGATATGTGAGATTTGGAAGGTTCTGTACATGTGAGGAAGATACATGAGGTTTGGAAAGTTCTGTACATGTAGGGAAGATATGTGAGGTTTGGAAAGCTCTGTACATGTGAGGTCCAATTCCAGTAAAGTAACCAAGTGGATACACCTCCCTCTGTGTTAAGACTGGGCACTTAAGGAAGCACAGTGTTCATGAATAACCACGAGAAGACGCAACGCAACACGCAAACAAGTTTCACTTAGAATGCGTGTGCTCTGCTTCTGTTTTAGCTATTTGCACTTCTATATTTATACTGTGAATTCCTCGTGTTTGTTTGTGTGTCTCTATGCGTGCGTGAGTGTGCATGAGTGAGTGTGAGGGTGAGTGCGTGAGAGTGCGTGAGTGTGAGACAGTGTGTGTGGGTGACAGTGTGACAGACAGTGGGACAGTGTATGTGGGCAACGGTTACAGTGTGTGTGGCTGACAGTGTGACAGTGTGTGTGGGTGGGTGGCAGTGTGACAGTGTGTGTGGGTGACAGTGTGACCGTGTGTGTAGGTGACTGACCTGGCTGGGTGGCTGACTGACCTGGGTGGGTGGGTGACTGACCTGGCTGGATGACTGACTGACCTGGGTGGGTGACTGCCTGCATGGGTGACTGACCTTTGACTGACTGGGTGGGTGACTGTGTGTGTGACTGACTGACAGGGTGACTGATTGGGTGGGTGACTGACTGGGTAGGGGTGACTGACTGGGTGTGTGGGTGGGTGACTGACTGTATTTATTGGGAAGGGTTGTGCCGGTGAGCTAGAGCTGAGACTTTAGGGGGCCCACCTGTGCAGCAGAGAGTTGGTGTGAGGCAAAGCATAGGAAGAGGTCCAGACGGCTGACCATTGATGTTGCGGCCTACTTCTGGGGTCCTGCACATGCGCACGTCAGTGGGCAAGCCTGCACGCTGCGCCGAGCGGGTGTGCGCTGCGCCAGGCAGGCCTGCGTGGGCGGGCCAAATGCGGGCGGTGCCACTTGGTTCTGCACACAGTGCTGGCCACACTGTTGCGCAGCATGCCCGGCACGGTTTACAACCTCCTCTGCGCATGCGCTGGTTACAACCTCCGTGTGATGCGCATGCGACCAACAGTAGCGTGACGTCAGTGCCATCATGGTTTTTCGTTACAACACACGCAAATTTTCCCATCAAAACTCTGTAGGTGCCAGCAAAGAAGTTTCATTTTAAAAAGTTCCTGGCGTCCATTATTTTCACCCTTGCTACCTCATTGCCCAGCCACCTGAATCCAGCACTCTGAGTCAATAATTTATGTTGAGTAGCCAAATATTGCACATTGATGTAATGTCCCTAGAAGCCGGGCAGCCCTCCATAAAGAAAAGAGGTTTTACAATAAAAAGTCCCATTTTCTATTAAATAATAAATTGAACTTTAGAAACTGGGATATAACGATCTTTCTTAATTGAGTCAGGCAGTCTGGGAATTTGGCACAGTACCACAAGTTTATTGTAAGAGCATACAACTGCTTACCACACTGACATTACAGAATCATGTTAAACACTGAGTGTGTGCACAGTGCTGTGCATTATTATAAATCCCATTATCTAAAGAGCTTATAAAATGCATATGTATCCCAGAAATAATGTAAATTCTCAAGGTCACATCGAGCTGACATTGGGTTCTAACTGAGGTCTCCCACATCACGCCCAGGACAAGTATCATGTGAGGTTTGGGGAAAAGCTGCTGTGCATGAAATGGGGATACTACGCAGCATCCCCACTAACCCCTGAACCTCTGTAGTGACCAGAGGGGGGGGGGGGCTCTGTTGAGAGGGGATTAGGGTAGGCAGTGGGTTCAGCTCATTTTGGATGTTTTTTATGGATCTTTGCTTTCTTTAGAATAAAAATGTAGCCACACTAGTCGTACTGCACTTTATATTACAACATGCTATTTTATTGTAACAGCGAGCCGTGAACACACAATGCTCCTTTATGGGGCATTTCCTCTCTCCCCCTGCCCGATCCCACTTTCTATTACAATTATTCATTCTTATAAGAACTTCCTCCTTCTAAGTACACCTCTTCACCGCCTTTACAAGCTTCTTCCTGTGCCCTTACAAGAACAAGTCAGGACCTCGCGGGAAAGAGCCTGGGGATAAACACATTCTCCTTAGAATAGCCTTTTAATCAATGTTCTTAATCACATTATATCTTTCTAAGGTCCGGCTTCCCCCTTACCCAGGAAGCCGCCCGGCTCGGCTGGATAGAACTGCACCCATTCCCTCTGCTTCCAATTGTGTTCGCAACAATAACAAGAAAAGGATATTTCCGTGGAAGCCCTGATGTGTTGTTCCTGGTTTCACAATGCCAGTGCTTGGGATTCTTTTCTTTATGTTCTATTTTTTGTGTGTGTTCGAACTATATTTTTAAAAAAAACCTTGTTTCTTCAACTTCAGACAAGCCGCAGTGTCTCTCTACACAAACAAAGGATAAAGGGGAAACAAAGTATTACAGCTGTATTGTATGTGAGCTGCACTGTCATAAAGTGTCATTCCCATGTAGAACCAAACTGAACTAATAACATTGGTGTTTAATAGGTAAAACTGCGGTGTAAGTGATATTGAGTGATGCTGATGTTTCATTTGTAAAACGACAGTAGGTGATAAATGTATTGTATGTCTTTATTTATATAGCGCCATTAATGTACATAGCGCTTCACAGTAGTAATACACGTGACAATCATATAAATAACAAATAATACAGATAACAGATCATGGGAATAAGTGCTTCAGACATAAATGTAACATTGTGGAAGAGGAGTCCCTGCTCCGAAGAGCTTACAATCTAATTGGTAGGAGGAACATACAGAGACAGTAGGAGGGCATTCTGGTAAGTGCGTCTGCACGGGGCCAAGCTTTAGGTATCATGTATATAGTATTAGCCACGGTGCTACCCATATGCTTCTTTAAGCAAGTGTGTCTTAAGGTGGATAGAGAGGGTGGTAGTCGGGTATTGAGGGGAAGGGCATTCCAAAGGTGCGGCGCAGTCAGCGAGAAGGGTTTAAGGTGGGAGGGGGCTTTAGATACAAAGGGGTTAAAGAGAAGACATCCTTGAGCAGAACGCAAGAGTCGGGTGGTACATAGCAAGAAATTAGGGCTGAGATGTAAGGAGGGGCATAAGAATATAAAGCTTTAAAAGTGAGGAGGAGAATTGAGTGCGAGATGCGGGATTTGATAGGAAGCCAGGAGAGTATCCAGCAGGGGAGACGACGAGACAGATTTAGGAAAGAGTAGAGTGATTCTGGCAGCAGCGTTAAGGATAGATTTTAGGGGAGACATGTGAGAGGCAGGAAGGCCGGACAGCAGGGGGTTACAGTAATTAAGATGGGAGAGAATGAGGGCCTGAGTCAAAGTTTAAGTAGTCAAGTAACAGAGGAAAGGGCGTATCTTTGTAATATTGCAGAGGAAAAAGCGGCAGGTTTTAGATACGTTTTGAATGTGAGGGGAGAATGTGAGAGAGGAATCGAGTGTGACCCCTAGGCAGCGTGCTTGGGCTACTGGGTGAATGATAGTACTTCCAATAGTAATGTGGAAGGAGGTAGTAGGGCCAGGTTTGGGAGGAAGTATGAGGAGCTCTGTTTTTGCCATGTTAAGTTTGAGTCGGCGGAGGGCCATCGAGGATGATATCGCAGAGAGACATTCAGAAACTTTGGTCTGTACAGCAGGTGTAAGGTCAGGGGTGGAAAGGTACATTTGTGTGTCATCAGCATAGAGGTGATATTTAAACCCAAGAGATGTGATTAGGTCACCTAGAGAAAGTGTGTACAGAGAAAAGAGAAGAGGTCCCAGGACAGAGCCCTGGGGTACCCCCACAGAGAGATCGATAGAGGAGAAGGAGGTGTTAGCAGAAGAGACACTGAAAGTACGATGGGAGATGTAGGAGGAGATCCAGGATAGATCTTTGTTACGAATACCAAGAGTATGGAGAATGTGAAGGAGAAGAGGGTGGTTCACGGTTTTAAATGCTGCAGAGAGTTCGAGTAATATGAGCAGAGTGTAATGACCTCTGTCTTTGGCAGCATGGAGGTCATTAGTTATTTTAGTGAGGGCTGTTTCAGTGGAGTGAGCAGTGCGGAAGCCAGATTGTAGAGGGTCTAGGAGAGAATAGGTGTTGAGAAAATAGAGCAAACTAGAGAATACAAGAAGTTCAACGAGTTTAGAGGCAAAAGGCAGAAAGGAGACTGGTTGATAGCTAGAAAGACAGGTAGGGTCAAGCTTGCTGTTTTTGAGTAATGGTATAACTGTTGCATGTTTGAAGGAGGAAGGAAAGTTACCAGAGTAGAGGGAGGAGTTAAACATGTGTGTGAGCATAGGGATTATAGTAGGAGCAAGAGGTTTAAAGAGATGGGCGGGAATGGGGTCAAGAGGGCAGGTGGTAGAGGGAGAAGAGGAGATCAGCAGTGACACATCCTCCTCCGAGACAGTGGAAAAAGAGTCAAGGAAGGCAGGAGGAGAGTTAGGAAGAGTTGTAGGATGGGAGGAAGAAACAGAGGGGATGTTCTGACGTGTGGATTCCACCTTTTCCTTAAAATAGTCAGCAAAGTCCTGAGGTGAGATGGCGGTAGAAGAGGCAGCTGAGGGTGATCTGAGTAGAGAGTCAAAGACAAAGAAGAGTCGGCGTGGATTAGACTTGTGGTGTTGATTAGTGAAGAAAAGTAGGTTTGCTTAGCCTGAGAGAGTCTTGTCGAAAAGGTGAGCGCATAGGAAAAAGAAGAAATAAACACTATGCAAATATAGCCCACTAAATGAAGTGGAATAGGTGATGAAATAGAAGAAAAAAGGCTAATGCGAGATCTTACTCACACGGACAAGTGTGAGCCAATCTTGTCAAGGTTTCTTTAGAGAAATCCACTTCAAGGGATAGTACCCAGAGGTGATGCGGGGGTTTCTGATAAAAGCAGTTCACTCCCTCTGGTAGGCTCCAAACAGGGGCGAAAACGCTCAATGAGTAAAAGTAAATTTATTTAAACAACAGGTAAGTATACAGAACTTACATGTAAGTAAAACACTTCCGGCATCCGTCTCCTTCGTATCAGCTCATGCAGGGATCTCCCTTGCTGGCGCGTCCAGTCGCAGGGCCTGCAAATGAGCTTCTCCTTCAGGAAGTACGGTGTCCTTCAGTGGTCCAAAACAGAGCAGCTATGCCGACACAGGGCTACGCGTTTCGCGAGTATCTCTCGCTTCATCAGGTCCTGGTCCAGGTATGGCCCCAGTCACTGCGTGCGCGCACAGGGGTCGGAGCAGCTGGCGGCGATCCTCGTGGTTACTGTCGTCGGCGGCGGCACTTCCGCATCTGCGTGCGCTGCAGGTATGGTGGCTCACAGGGGACAGGACTCTTCTTTACCGAATAAGTAAGGGTCATGTATGGAGTTCATGTCCCCTCCTATTATCAAGTTGTTACTTTTCAAAAAAAGTTTGTTTTATGGTCGTTTGGACCATATATGTTGCGAAGTGTGTCATTTATTCCCAATTGTTTTAATTTTAAATCTCCCATCATTGTTGCTAAAGGTCGAGATAATTTCTGCTGGTAAATTTTTGTTTATCAGTATTGCTACTGCTGCGTTTGACCCAATCCCTCTGTAGTTTGGTGCTTTCCTTTGCACCTAAATGTGTCTCTTGCACCTTTGCTACATCTGTTTTTAGCCATGGTATAACCCTCAGGGTTCATTGGGTTCCCGATGCCCTGCAGTGGCTCGTTGGCATCTGCAGGGAACAGTGAGGGGCCTATTCTATAAGCCTCGATAACCAACTTATCGAGGCTTTTGAGCTATTCTCTCAAGGTAGCTATTCAGAAAGTCTCGATATGTTGGTTAAATCGTGTGGCGAAAAGATCTTTTTTTGCCATATCTGGCTCCTAGCCAAATATGTTGTGTAGTTGCCGGTGAGAAGCCCCAAATCGCAATTTTGAGTAAATTGTGCAATTCTAGTAGCCTCGATTATCTTATCTGAACTCTGGAATTGCAATTTGATCAAAGATTATTCTCACCAGCTGGCGTAAAGCTGGTGAGAAGGGTTGCGAGAGGGACATAGGCATGTGTTTAAGCCTTGTGGGGGGGTTGCGGGAGAAGTTAACCCCTTCATTACCATAGTGATTAATACTACTAAGGTAATGAAGGGGTTAACCCCTCCCGCTACCCACCCGGTAGGTATAAACACCTACCACGGGCCAAATACCCCCTTCACCCATCCCTGCTACCCCAAATAAACATTTATAAAACAACAACCCTAATACCCACCTCCTCTACCCCCAACAACTCCCCCAACACCTAAAAACCCTAAAAAAAATCTTTAAGTACCTTAATAACAAAAAAATGAGAAAAGAAAATATAGGACCCTTTCAGTGTGAGATGGGTAGGCAGATTATTGGAGATAAGGAAAAAGCTGAGGTATTAAACAAATTCTTTGCCTCTGTGTTTACCAGGGAAGAATCAAGTTCAATAGTAGTGCCGCAGGAGGAAGTCACAACCTCCATATTAATGAACAATTGGTTAACTGAGGAAGAAGTTCATAAGCGACTTGAAAAAATTAAAGTTAATAAGGCACCTGGCCCCGATGGCATACATCCAAGAGTTCTCAAGGAGTTAAGCTTAGTAATAGTAAAACCATTATATATAATATTCAAGGACTCCATTTCCACAGGCTCAGTACCACAAGATTGGCGAAAAGCAGATGTGGTGCCTATATTTAAAAAGGGAGCTAGATCACAACCGGGAAATTAAAGACCTGTAAGCCTGACTTCAATAGTAGGGAAACTACTTGAAGGTTTAATACGGGATAATATTCAGGAATACCTAATGGAAAATCAAATTATTAGTAATAGTCAGCATGGATTTTTGAAGGATAGATCTTGCCAAACTAACCTTATTTGTTTCTTTGAGGAGGTAAGTAGGAATCTAGACCAGGGTAATGCCGTTGATGTGGTCTACTTAGATTTTGCAAAGGCTTTTGATATGGTTTCACACAAGAGATTGGTGTACAAAATAAAGAAAGTTGGACTCAGTAATAATATATGCACCTGGATTGAAAACTGGTTAAAGGACAGACAACAGAGGTTTAATACTTGAAGGTTTAATACGGGATAATATTCAGGAATACCTAATGGAAAATCAAATTATTAGTAATAGTCAGCATGGATTTTTGAAGGATAGATCTTGCCAAACTAACCTTATTTGTTTCTTTGAGGAGGTAAGTAGGAATCTAGACCAGGGTAATGCCGTTGATGTGGTCTACTTAGATTTTGCAAAGGCTTTTGATATGGTTTCACACAAGAGATTGGTGTACAAAATAAAGAAAGTTGGACTCAGTAATAATATATGCACCTGGATTGAAAACTGGTTAAAGGACAGACAACAGAGGGTTGTCATAAATGGAACTTTTTCAGGTTGGGCTAAAGTCGTGAGTGGAGTACCTCAGGGATCGGTACTGGGACCCCTGCTTTTTAACTTGTTTATTAATGACCTTGAGGTTGGGATCGAGAGCAAAGTCTCCATCTTTGCTGATAATACTAAATTGTGTAAGGTAATAGAATCAAAGCAGGATGTAATTTCTCTTCAGAAGGACTTGGAGAGACTGGAAACGTGGGCATGTAAATGGCAGATGAGGTTTAATACAGATAAATGTAAGGTTATGCATTTGGGATACAAGAATAAAAAGGCGACTTACAAATTAAATGGAGATATATTAGGGGAATCCTTGATGGAGAAGGATTTAGGAGTGCTTGTAGACAGCAGGCTTAGCAATAGTGCCCAATGTCATGCAGTAGCTGCAAAGGCAAACAAGATCTTATCTTGCATCAAACGGGCAATGGATGGAAGGGAAGTAAACATAATTATGCCCCTTTACATAGCATTAGTAAGACCACACCTTGAATATGGAGTACAATTTTGGGCACCAATCCTAAGAAAAGACATTATGGAACTAGAGAGAGTGCAGAGAAGAGCCACCAAATTAATAAAGGGGATGGACATTCTAACTTATGAGGAGAGGCTAGCTAAATTAGATGTATTTACATTAGAAAAGAGGCGTCTAAGAGCGGATATGATAACTATATACAAATATATTCAGGGACAATACAAGTAGCTTTCAAAAGAACTATTCATCTCACGGGCAGTACAAAGGACCCGGGGCTATCCCTTAAGGTTGGAGGAAAGGAAATTTCACCAGCAACAAAGGAAAGGGTTCTTTACAGTAAGGGCAGTTAAAATGTGGAATTCATTACCCATGGAGACTGTGATGGCAGATACAATAGATTTGTTCACAAAAAGGTTGGACATCTTTTTAGATGGGAAAGGTATATAGAGATATACCAAATAAGTATACATGGGAAGGATGTTGATCCAGGGATTAATCCGATTGCCAATTCTTGGAGTCAGGAAGGAATTCATTTTTCCCCTTAATGGGGTTTTTTGTTTGCCTTCCTCTGGATCAATAAGTATAGATATAGGATAAAGTATCTGTTGTCTAAATTTAGCATAGGTTGAACTTGATGGACGGAAGAATTTTTTCAACCTCATCTACTATGTAACTATGTAACTATGTAACACATATGGTACAGTAATGGGCAAAATTACTATTATCTTATTACTTATATAAGTGATAAAATGAGTCAACATCCGTTTTAGATTTAACATGGGGTACATTGGATTACAAAGAAAGAAGATTAAAGAAAAGAAGAAAAGAATGACAGAAGAAGATGAAAGAAGATGGAAGGAAGAAGATTTTTTTTACCTGATGCTGATCATCGTGGAGGATGGCGGCGGACTGCGGAGGGTGGCGTCTTTGGTCGAGAGCTTCCTGATACGCCGGGATTCGGAGGGTGAAGACTTCTAAAGGTAAGACAAATATTAAATGTATGTAATTTTCTTTTTTCAGGTTTTTGGATAGTATTTTTTTCTTTTTATGTTTTTGCTTGCTCGTTGACTGCTAATGTATTTATCTGTGCCCCTTTAGAGTATAGATAAATGCAATGACAGACAATGCATTTTTGAGAAAATGCTTGTTTTTAATTGTTATTTTTTTCTATTTATGTTTATTGTTTGGAGTTAATTGTTGTGTATTTTTGGCCTGTTGATTTTTGTTTATGTTGCCCATTGACTGCTATAGTGGCTTATCATGCCCATATTATATGGGCATGATGTAGCACTGTGCCAATTAATGGGTAGAGGGTGGGGGTAGTGAACCCGGGATGGGTTAGGCCTCCCGGGTGGGTAGCGGGGGAGGGTGAGTTAACACCTGTCCTGGAACCTCTCTGCATGTTTAGTTTCTCTGTTCTGAGGCAGCCATTGCTGCTCAGTATATGCTGCAACATTGTAGCTACAAATGTTGCCTTTCACCCAAAGTTTTCCCATTTGCCTTGGCAACCTCCCTATGCTCAAAACCTGAGATGGTTTGCCCGTACTCCCCTGCCATGTTACAGTATTTAGTATACTCCTCTGTTTATATCCTGTTTGTACAGACTAGCTCACTTCCTTTTGGATCCAGCAATCTGTGAGTACACATCTCTTCCTGCCTCTCCCATACAAGGCATTCTTAATTTACCTCTCCCCCACATATGACACTCACCCACATTTCCCCTCATCTGTTGTTATTGTTTGTTTTGCAATAAAATAACAGAAAGAAAGAAGGACTCAGTGTGCATCTTACGGGAGTGAGTTAACCGGCCTGACCCTACCACTTTGCTACAAGGGGATGGAGGGCCAGAACAATCCCTTAATTACTATAGCAGTTACTAACCCACTAAGGTGATAAAGGGGTAAGGGGCCATTAGATTATTTTCTATTCTTGTGTTCCTGCCAACGGAGGACATGGACACGGAGCATGGTGATGAGGACGCCCTTCACCATGGCAGGAGTAAGTAGAATTTGTATTCACTTTATGCTGCTGTATATTGTTTTATTTTGAATGGGTAAATGCACTATTAACCATATCTGGATAATAGTAATTTTGCCCATTACTGTACTGTATGTGTTGGGGGGGTTGTTTGGGGGTAGAGGAGGTGGGTATTAGGGTTGTTATATTTTAATGTTTCTTGGGGGCAAAAGGGGTGGATGAAGGGGGTAGTTTCTCCATGGGTGGGTGGCTAGGCCTACCGGGTGGGTAGTGAGAGTGGTTAACCCCTTCATTACCATAGCGGTTCCCACTGAGATTAGTTTTTCTGCCTCGCCGAGCGGTTTAGACATTTTCCTGCCGCACGGTTTGAGATGGGTTCAGATTCTTTCAGAATACCGTGAAAACTCAACTGACAAACCGTTCGGCGAGAACATGCCAAACCTTGCGATGTAGCAGCGAACTCACCGAGGCTACTAGCATAGGCCCTGAATGTCTGCGATGTGCATTTTTTAATTGTCCCTGCTGGTTGTGGAGGCTTGTAGCAATGAAGCAGCAAGAGGATAGGTGGGACAGCAAACCCTTAAAACATGAAAAAATCACCGCGTTTGATGAAAAAATAAAAAAAGATTTATTGCTTCATACTAAAAAGCAGGTAAAAAAAAATACAAACAAGACGAAAACTCCCTTCCCACACCCGTAAGGCGCTTTCTCAAGGAGTATATGAAGCCCCCTACCGCAAAGATTTCAGGCACCGGGGAGGAACCTCCGGATCGGGTTGTTCAGTAGAGGTAGAATATTTCCTTTTTTCGCTCACCCTCACTGGTTGGATATTTCCTCCCCCCACATTGCCTTTCTTTCTCCGTGTTCCAAGCGAATAGGCACGATCACCATACTCTAACAGCATCGTGTAGTATTATCATGCCTCCCAGTTAACCCGTTTTAGTTACATATCACGGATATCATGTGTTGGAGGTAAATTTTATTTTCTGTTGCAGCTGATTTGGGCTGCTGTCTTTCCCTCTATAGGCTGTGCGAAGCTCTTCCTTAAGTGTCTCTCCCTGCCGGTGCCATAACCGGAAGTCTAGACGATTGGCCTTCGAAGCAGCAATTCCCCCCCCTTACAGCATGAGAATGGAGGGGACCTCCAGAGATGAGCCGCATTATATTCAGCTCCGGCGCCCATTCCCCCTGGTACGCGAGATGCATACTGCACCAGTGAAGTTACTGGTATTACTTCCTGGTCTCGTGTGAGGATTTAAATGGCTAACCAATTGAAAGCCCCAACTGATGACGTTGGCGGCTTACTCTTTGCGGTTTGTAGCAATTTTATTTCCACTGGAGGGAGATTTAAGCCTGATAACGTCACCAGTATGTATATTGGGAACTGGCGGGTTCCCAGAGCTAAAACAAACAAACAACACAGTTAAGCTCAGGAGTCGGTCTGCTCCCCCCCCTCCCCGCACAACCCCCCCTCTAAAAAAAAGGGTATGTGGGATTCATTTTGAAAGGTTATATAGCGGGAATAAGAAAAGCGGGGAAAGAATCACCAGAGAAAGTGTAGAAGGGCAGTTATCCCTGTTGGAAGTGCTCTACATCCACCTCCAGGAGTGAAGGGGTTAAAATGCTACCATTGAAAAGGAAGGAGGGGCTGCATCCGTGCTGTGCTCACACTCAGCCTCTGTGAGTGCTGCTCTCACACTCAGTGGCGTGCTTTAATGCTATCTCCAGGCTCCTCCTGTCTCTGTTTAGTCTTTATTCAGACAGTAACAATGGGCCGTCTTCAGGGCTCTGATTCTCAGGCTCACGGCTTCCTCCAGAATCCCATCAGAGGCCTTATCAGATGGAAGCATGAAGTGTTTCCTCACTGCACTGAACCCTGCACAGAGAGAGCCAAGGTCAAACACATCACACAGCTGAGACCAGACAGGGAGAGGCTGCGCTGTGTGACAAACACATAGCGCCATGCTCACAGTGACACATGACAAGCTCACACAGTGACACTCAGCAGTGACACACAGACATAATGACACACACACATAGTGACACACACATACTGTAGTGACATGCTCAAAGTGATACAGACACACATATTGACACACTCACAGATAGTGATACTTGGCAGTGACACACAGACCTAGAGACACGCTCACAGTGACATGCACACGACGACACACACAAAGTGACACGTACAGGGACATACTTAACACATACACACAATGACATGCTCAGTGACACACACACACAGGTACACAGATGGGGACATGCTCACAGTGACACACACGTACACAGATGGGGACATGCTCACAGTGACACACACACACACACGTACACAGATGGGGACATGCTCACAGTGACACACACACGTACACAGATGGGTACATGCTCACAGTGACACCACGTACACAGATGGGGACATGCTCACAAGGACACACACGTATACACATGGGGACATGCTCACACTGACACGCACACAGATGGGGACATGCTCACATTAATACACACAAGAACACACATGGGGACATGCTCACAGTGATACACATACGTAGACACAGGGCGATGCTCACATAGGGACATGCTCACACTGACACGCACACGTACACAGATGGGGACATGCACACAGTGATACACACAAGTACACACATGGGGACATGCTCACAGTGACACACACACGTACACAGATGGGGACATGCTCACAGTGACACACACACATACACAGATGAGGACATGCTCACAGTGACACACACACATATGGGGACATGCTCACAGTGACACACACACACACACACACACACACACATGGGGACATGCTCACAGAGACACACACACATGGGGACATGCTCACAGTGACACACACACGTACACAGATGGGGACATGCTCACGGTGACACACACATGGGAACATGCTCAAAGTGAAACACAGGAACATGCACAAAGTGACAGACATACATTGACATGCTCAGAGTGACACACACGTACACATGGGGATATGCTCACAGTGACACACACACACGTACACACTTGGGAACGTGCTCACAGTGAAACTAACGATCCTCGTGGTAGTGGGATAACGCAAACGTATTATCATCCAAATAAGCCCTCCCTATAACTCCAACTATTGCTCCATATATCCCCTCCCTATAACTCTTCCTATTGCTCCATATAACCCCTCCCTATATCTCTTCATATTGCTCCATATATCCCCTCCCTATAACTCTTCGAATTGCTCCATATATCCCCTCCCTATAACTCTTCCAATTGCTCCATATAACCTCTCCCTATAACTCCTCCTATTGCTCCATATATCCCCTCCCTATAAACCTCCTATTGCTCCATGTATCCCCTCCCTATAACTCTTCCAATTGCTCCATATATCCCCTCTCTATAACTCCTCCTATTGCTCCATATATCCCCTCCCTATAACTCTTCATATTGCTCCATATATCCCCTCCCTATAACTCCTCCTATTGCTCCATATTACCCCTCCCTATAACTCTTCATATTGCTCCATATATCCCCTCCCTATAACTCCTCCTAATGCTCCATATAACTGTTCCAGTCTAGGGCATTTAACTGCCAGCATCTCCTCACAGTAATGCCACTGCTGCCATTCAGCCGTCTCGCTGCAATGGTAACCCCCTAACCTTAGCCTTTACACTAAAACCCCTAATCGGACCCCTTACCCTAAAACCAGTGGCAGGAGCGCAATGGCTGCGGCGGGGTGGCTTTGGCGAGTTGTCCCATTCCGAACTGTTCCCTGCAAGTCCTTCTATTGCTCTATAATATTCACTATCTAGAACCCCTCCTACTGCTCCATATAACTACTCCTTATAACTACACCGAAAATCAGGGGAAGATTTCACAATGAAGTATAAGATTAGGATAATGGAAAAGGGAATTTGACCTGTAATATTTATTTGGGAAACGGTCAGTGGGTTTATATTGTGAAATGTCCTTTTCTAGGTTTTAAATCTCTTCTAAAATTGATTTTCATGCACAAAATAGGGTAAATGCTCCCTCTGGTGGAAAGAGTTTGAAATTGCTATTGGTAGACATTGTGTAAGTACCATGTAGAATAAGCTCACCAGTTTATAAAATGTATAATGCACATACTGTATGTGATAACGGATTCTCCTAGTTCAAAGCCAGAAAACAATATTGCTAGGCATAGGTTCTCTTGGGTGCAGGTAGTGGATCCAGATGCTATATGGAAGCAAAAGAACATATAGTGTAATATGTTTTAACATGAATGGCACAATTTTCCTGTGCGACCTCCATAATTTACACCCATATTTTGGCTATCTTGAGCTTTATGCATTGAACATTACTCTTGCAGAATAAATGGTCACTCAGCCATGTCTTTGCTTCGTGTTAATTTTTCATGCAGGGAGACAAAGAAACAGAAAGAAAAATCTGTCTCCACAATTAGAAATAGAGGCTACAGTATGGATACTCGCATTTCCACTGTGCTGAATCAAAGCTTGTGCATAGTATTATTTTACTTTTGCAGGTTTTTGTTCTTTGGATATTTTCTCCCTGGATTCAGTACCCTCAAGCGGAGTATGAATGCCAAAGATATCTGGCCATGTGGAGAGTGTCCAACTGGCTTACCAATCTCCCTTAGGGTGGATACCTAATGGTTATTGTGACGGTACGGAGTAAATATGGCTGCTGTTAATAAAGGTCAAGAATGCCATTACCCCTACCTGTTAATAATACACTGGTATTATGGTATATGCATGTATAATGTATTATGTCTTAACCTGGTTCCAGCACCTCAGGGACCAGGGGTTAATTCTGTTTGCAGGAAAAATATTGCAAAAGTGTTTGAGACCTTTCCCTGTAGCATTTTGTAAGTTACTCTTTTTATGTAGCATTTCTACCCACCAATCAGGGGCTGGGCAAGTAGACAGCACCTGGTCCTGAATGTTTCAATGTTGTGGGCTTAGTGCAAGGGGTCGGCAACCGCATGTGGCTCTTTAAGCACCTACATGCAGTGACTCCTGACGAAGCCACGCATCTCATTGGCGAAACGCGTAGAGCGAGAGCCGCCCAGAGGAGGGGAGACGAGGTGCCAGCGACTGGCGACCCGAAAAGCCGAGACCAGAAGTGACACGACAAACCGGAAGTGACGCGATGCCTCAGAGAGCCATCTGGAAGCAGGGAGCTTACCACAGAGGCGTCTCAGCACTGGATCGCTAAGCGGAGGCGGGGGGTGAGCCAGGCACACATCGATCTTTCCTTATATCACATTTGGTGATTAATGCGTATTTTAACGTTGTACATTGTAAGTGTGCATTTTTTAGTACCCATATAATATTTACTTTTTACTGCCGGTCTGCACTATGGATGTATTTCTTTTTTTTATGCACCCTCATCTCGCTGTTATTGGAGATTGACATCACTCCAGAGCCTGCGGTTTTTCCAGCAATCCAAAGCTGTTCTTTGTTGCCCGTTGTATACTGAAATCCTGTGAGTAGGCTGTACATAGGAGCCAAGAATTCTAAAGATCACACCAACATTACTATATTGTCTGCACTTAGATTGTTTTGTTTTATTTCCCTTTTATGCTCCCCCTGGATTGCGAGTACAAAGGTATGAGGAGATCCAGGATAGAGCTTTGTTACGAATACCACGAGTATGGAGAATGTGAAGGAGTAGAGGGTGGTCCACGGTGTCAAATGCTGCAGAGAGGTCAAGTAGTATGAGCAGAGAAAGGCCACCATAAGAGAGGGCAGCTTCCAGAGCAGAGTCAGACTGAGTGAGCCAGGTCTCAGTTATAGCAAAGAGGAGCAGAGAGTGAGAGAGAAAGAAGTCATGCACAGAGAGGAACTTGTTAGAAGGGGCGCAAGCATTCCAAAGGGCACAGGAGAAAGGGAGAGGGAAGGGAGGGTGGCAGGGGATGTGTATGAGGTTAGAGGGGTTGACACCAGATCTATTTTTAAGCCTTATACTGATCGGGTGGCGAAGCGAGCCAATCAGGTAATACGACATCTCGTATGCCGAGAGACCAACCAGAAAAAGGTAAGGCTCAAACTAAAATAAACTTAGGCCAGAAACTAGTGCAGCTGTAAATAAGAAAAATACAGTGCACCAAATAAGCTTAAAAAAAACCATGGGGTGATACCGAGCAGAGCAGCACCCCGCTTAAGGCCCACTGGGAAGTGAATGCAGCTTCCTGCCCAGTAGCCACAGCGTGGGTGTACTCTGCTCGGATACGGGAGCGCACCAATAAGGCCTGTCAGGTAAGGGATACCTCCCCAGCCAAACGCTGCTTCCTGGACTTATAAATAGCCATTTGGGTAATGCCAGGAACAGGGTGACAAGGCAGTCCCTGGCCCTAGTGTTTGACACCAGAAGGAGTAGAAGTTGCATTTGGCAGGCGAGGACAAGAGCATGTAGAAATAAGGCAGGGACCAGGATTTGGAGGGTGTGACGGTAGGGAGGGTTTGGCCCGGGGTTAACGGGGTTACACCCCAAGGGCCCCCCTCTAACCTCGCCAGGGAGACAAGGGGTTAACTGGGCTGAGGCCCAGAAATGTGATTTTACCCTTGTTATAACCTGTAAATGTATTCTCCCGTTTCCCTGTCCCATTGTAATGTCTGGGTTAATCAGTGTTTGCATAACACACACACTGGATCATCAGGGGTTAATAAGCTACAGTTTAAGGAAATTCCACTGTATGGTGTCTTTTCAGGAAACCTGGACTTCAAAGGGCTTAATTGGAGTGGAAGGTGAAAAGCAGAAGGGTTTTTTAAAATGTACAGGCAGAATGCCTGCCTTTGTAATGCATGAGGAACCAAATGGTGCCTCATATGAGTATTCACGTTTGATATTCACTGGAAGTGTATATCAACAGAGAGGTGTGATACATCGCCCTGATCAATAGGTAACTGACCTAATTGGTTATGCGAAAAGCTACAAGCCGACTTCAAAAGGTTTTATTGATGGGGCCAGGGGGGGGCTACCCCCAAACAGGATATCTGAATGGGTGACCTTATTAAATATAAGAATAGTATGAGATGTCCTGGGCGGAACCGGATAAGAATTACATATGTGTATCCGTTGGATGTAGCCCATCGTTTTGAGGCTAAACATTGTACATTTACCCGTTACGAAATGCCAGATATTAATATCTCTATTAATTTTCATATTACACTGTAATTTTTGGTCTCTCTGCGAGCGTCAGGTGTCAAGGAATGTTTTAATATATCTCACCTGACTGTGTGTATTACGGAACGGAAGTTATGCAATGATTTGCAGTAAATATGAAATTTTGGTTGAGTTCTGAGAAACTGCAGCCCCCCTGCTATGATAATGAGCAGGAAGGCTAGAATGACAAGCCTGGTCATCAAAGGCTAAGTGGCTAATTGCTTATGCTTGGCCCAACGGACAAAAGGAATTAACCAGAGTAAGTGTAACTTTTCACACTGACCATGGAATTCCAAACCTAGCTTCAAAAGCTTCAAAGAGGATTTTACTAGACGGCACGGAGCCGTAAACTGGGAAAGAGGGGGTTAAAATGATATATAAGTCAAAGCCACCCTTTACCCAAGTTGTTCATGTTCATGCAAAGTTGTTCATGTTGTCCATTGTTCTGCATGCAAATGATCTTCAGGCCTGCATGTCATCAGGCCTGTTGTGCTATACCATCTTGATTGCTGAGAAGAAATGCCATGCAATGTCTTGGGCTGATTGCTGCATGAAACTGCCAGTCCAGCTTGGACTGTTTTCATTATTTTCATCTTTTAAGTAAGTGTCTATATTTTGCTGTTATTGTATAATCTGTTGTGTTCACCTTTATCAAGGAATAAAATCACTTTATTATATCTTAAGTCTCGTCCCAGTTCAAACCCAGGTATATATATATATTTATATATAGTTTTGGTGTCAATTACAGCCTGTCGCAAGCTCTCGTGACAGAGAGATATCCCTAGAAGCAAGGAGGAGAATCATGGATAGAAAGAGAATGTGTGAGGATGTTTTGTAGGGGTATGTTTTAGTGCTGGGGGTATAGCTGTGTAGTCTCAGAGGGCGCAGGTAAGAAAGTAGTTCATGTGAACTGAGAAGTGGTGAAGAGAGGAGAGATGGAGATATATTAATAGCGTTGGAGACATAATGAGGCTGGTAGAAGAGCATTATTTGAAAAGAAGTGAGGTCATGGCAAATAGAAATAGAGGTAGCATAACAGCAGTAGTAAACTACAGAGATGTGCATTCTGGAGTAGATAATATCCTCCTTTCCAGCGTAGATCAAATTCAGGAATCAAGACCAGTACAAGTAGGTGTTGTCCACTTGTTCACTCCGTTTGAACTCCCTTTTAAACTCCACTATGCTTGCTACTTAAACAGGCTACTTGAGAGGGGCTGCAGACAGCTTAGGCTGCAATGCTGACTGGTTATATAGCTCTAAAATCTCATATATGTCTCTGTGTGTTTGATTGGTTTGTTTATGATGCATGGTGATTGCCCGTGCAAATCACGTGATGCGGCCGTCGCCTGTGAAAAACAAAATCTCAAATCTCCCCATGAGATGTTGCGGCGCTAGTGTCGCTATTGGTATGTGCGCTTTCATTGCATTTTATTGTTTTGTTTTAAAGCTGCGTGCCGTCGCGTGCGATTTCTGGTAATCATGGCCGTACACCCTTCTCTTCCTTACTCACTCTCCCCCTGACCCGTCTCTCTTCCTCACTCCATCTCTTACACTCCCTCCACTGTCACTCAATTAACCCACTCTCACTCAATCCCGCTGCCACAATTCCCCCACCTCACACTCATTACCTCCCCCCCAGTAATACACACACACAATTCCCCCACAATAATACCCTCAAATTACATACACTACCCTCTTCCATCCCCAAATACATACACTACCCTACCATCACCAAATACATACAAGACTACACCCCTTCTCCCCCCCAATACATGTAATGCCTGGCAGCCGGATGGAGAAGTTGGGCGCCGCCGCCGCCCCCCCCTGCCGCCACACGGCCCTGGACACTTGTCCTGCCCCCCTCCCTCAGCGGCCCTGAGTACAGGTGCCTCACACAATGCACTGAATTGAAGCTGAAGGCATGAAGTTGTGTAGTGGTAGTTGTTGTGTTGCCTGGATGATGTGATTACAGTACGTGTGGATGTCTGGTTCTGGCCATGCTGGGCGCTCAATGTTCGCAGGGCAGCAGGGTCTCTTCCCCTCTGGTTGCTGCAGATCAAGCAGTCCCCTGACCTGTACAATTGTTTTATTTTCAATCCATTTACCCTCTCCAGGCGTGTGGCGTAGGGGTTATAGCAAGGAGACATGTCTCCTGTTAAGACAACCAACCCACATTGGAATGAAATGCATATGCGTTCAGTTGATGCCACGTTACATTCGGTTCACAAACACTAAATGCATGAGGCAATTAAGGGTTTTTCGCTCAGAAATTTAAAATGAAGGAAACCTACTATAAACTTAGATTATAAAATGTTCGGGGGGCAGGGATTTCCTTTCCTATTGTCTGACTTGGCTATGCTTATTGTATTATAATTCCCTACACTGTATAGTCTTTATAAAGCACCGAGTACACGGTTGGTGCTATATAAATTCTCCTGTGAAAGACTGAACAGTCTCTCACTTACCCAGGAAACACTCAAGGAGGGAGAATTCTAATAGCAGTGGAGATTGCAAGGAGAAGAGGAGACAGCAGAGATGAGTAGGAGAGGAGGGAGTGTATTGCACAGAGAGGAGCAGACACAGTAAAGCAGGGAGTGTAAAGAGAGGGAAGGGGAGTGTGCAAAGAGGAGCAGGGGATGACGGTGGAGATAGTAAGGTGGGGAAGAGGGGAAAAGAGACAGCAAAGCATTACAGGGAGGGGTGAAAATAAAGAGTAATGTTTAATAACCTGTCAGACATATGTTACGCCGGGTACAGCTAGTTGTATTATAATTCCCTGTACTGTATCTTTTGAAAAGTGATTATTACATTGTGCGCGCTATATAAAGATATACATACATACAGTCAATAGGGCCCTCAAAGCATTAAGCTCCTCCCACTTGTGACATCTCACTTCGTAACTCCCCATTACAAAAGTCTGCAGTCATTTCTCATTCGTTTGCATCTGTGTTTATTTGTAGCAGCAGATACGTCCTTGAAGAGATGGTGCCACGGGCTATGGCTCACAGCTGCTTCATAAACACCGCAGCAGTATCCCAGACACATTTGGCCGGGGGAGAGACATAAGAGGCAGTCATGATTACAAAGTCTGACTGATATGCTTGCAATTAAACGGTTAATGCGGATCCAGTGTGAGGCCACAGTTGGTATTTGGAATTTAAAAAAATAGATATATACTTTTGTCCCCTATAACTGCAATTTAATGACAAAGTGTATCTTATTCACATTACAGAAAATTGAACTTCAAGTAGCCACAATGCCGCCCAGTCTGATCTTCCATTCCGATTGTGCCTCAAAACCCTTTTTAGTGGCCCAATGGAGACTCCTTGAGTTTTTCCAGCTAGTGTTTTTGGTTTTAGGGGCAGATGATGTTCCTGTAAAGTAACGGTCTGTCCCCAGTCTCCTGTTTGACAACTGAGTGCATAGGACCAGGACTCCACCCCAGAGGCGGCAGCATGAGTGCATCTGATGTATAACTATCAACAGATCTGAAAATGGGATGCTCTGTATTAATGTTTTATATACTTCTGATTTCCACAATCAATAGGTGGAAATATTCACAGGGTATCTGTGAGCAATGAATTGCAGGTAATAATGTATTTCATTTAAGATTTGTGAGTCTGGCATGAGTGACCAATGACTGGGGTGGGTGTGTGGAGCGGACGGGAAGAGTCTGACACCCCCTTAACTCTTCTCTTGTCTGTTCCGGTTGAGAACCGCCTTAGGGGTGAATTCCAGTTTTTCCTTCAGGCTGATAACCTGGGTGAGATCCTTTCCAGCCGCCTCCTGCAGCGTCCTCTCCTCTCTCCGCTCCAGGATGCTCTGCTCCTCGGCAGCCTTTGGTGGAGTCCCACGAATGAACCACTCCATCTGATATCCCACTGCCCCCACCACAAAGGCCACAGGGAAAGTGATGTATGGAGCGTAGGTCCTGGCTGCCACCCACAGCACGGGCCACATGATAACTGACTGGTTGTAGGGGGATAAGGGATCCCTTTCTGAGATAGTGGGCTTGTCAGCAATTAGGTCACCGTCAAACAACACAGCCGATTCCCATTAGAAGCAGCCTATATATATTAACGAGATTGAAATCTAATTATTATCAGAGGTTAAAGTGATGCATATTTCAGTGTTCTGGAAAAGTGACAGTAGTGTAAGACTAGGCCACATCCATTGTACTTTGGCCTCCTGCAAATCTTGTGACAAACTTCTAGTATCCGTATAGGTCCTTGAGAGCAGATTTATATTAGGTTGTGAACATTAATTTAATCTATGAAGAACTCCAATGTTGGTCCACTAAAAAGTACTGTATCACAACCTACTATGAATCTTCAGGTTAACTACAATCCTCAGAGTATACAGTCATTCTGTGTGTGAAGCCTATAGACCATGAACATATATAAAATACACATGTTTATATGGATACAGTATATACATGTGTGTGCGCGCACATATACAATGAAAACAAATTTCTATATTTTGACATACATATGTATGTTTACATAGATACATTATATCTTCATCAACCCACTGCTGGATGAAGGCCTCCCCGATGATCTTCCAGGTACTGCAGTTGCAAGCCTCTCTTCACATTGCTAACAAATCTACTTGTGTCATCCTCCCGTATAAATGTCAAGGGATGTCAAAAGACCAACATGACGACCAAAAGTAAGCTAGGATGATGAAAAAAAAAACACAGTACCTGGAAGATCATTGGGGAGGTCTTTATCCAGCAGTGGATTGACAAGGGCTGAGAATAATAACTTTATTTCATATAGCACTTTTCTCTCAATGGGACTCAAAGTGCATCACAATTACAGTAGTGTGCAGTACGCAGGACATAATATCTTTTACACACAGTCCCTGCCTAGATGATCTTACAATCTCTATTTTTTGGTGCCTGAGGCACAGGGAGATAAAGTGACTTGCTCAAGGTCACAAGTAGATGACACCTCGATTTGAACCAGGCTTCTCTGCTTCAAACTCAGTCATTGTTTTCAGTAAGTTTCTTTACTCAATGAGCCGCTAGGATGGGGTGTGCAAACAAGCATGTATGTGTGTATATATTTCAAATATAAATTATATGTCCAATGGGGAGGCCTTTATCCAGCAGTGGATTAACAAGGGATGATGGGAATATAAATGGGTACATAGGTAGATATATACACAGCGCTACATAATGACAACCTGTAGTACAACAGCTCTGTCTACACCCCAGTATACCATATAGTGTATGTATGTGTATCTATATCACTGTACAGGTATATAGATAGGTATACCTATATGAAATTTTCTAATGCAGCACCTGTCTTAGAATATTATATATATATATATATATATATATATATATATATATATATATATATTCACACACACACACACAAATTAATTTCTCAACGTTTCTGCTCCCAACTGAGCCTTTATCATTATCAAGAGCACCCTAAAAAAACAGCAACTGGAAAATGTTAAAAAATAAAATAAATGTTTTTAAAAACGGTGCACAAGAGCAGCCCTTGAGCTCATGTTGCTAGGCAACTGAATGTCAACATGTCCAATTGAATAAATCATAATTTTAAAAAAAAAGTTTAACTCAATATGCACATCTTCATAATACATTGTGTGTAACAGTAGTGAAAATATTGAATAATAAAGTTAAATTGCTTTATGTAACCTGGTATATTTCCAGTTACAAGCCCTCAGTTAAGTAATTATGTGTCATCATTGAATTTAGCTACAAAGTCAATAGGAACATGGCTGTGATGAGGAAATGTGTTGCATAACAGGGTATCTGAACATTAAAAACAAAACCTAAGCACATAAAGCACTAAGGGCAGATAATTAGTAGTGTTGTAATGATAGCATGTAACTAACACATAATCAAGTATAGAGGAATGAACTGATTGTGGTCAGGAAAAAGGAGGTATGTATATAGAGATATTTTGTAGTACAACAGCTGCCTACATCCCAGTATATCATAGTGGGGTGTGGGTATATATTAAAAAAAAACGTTACAAGTATATCATACAGCAGGGGGGGGGGGGGGGTGTGTGTGTGTGTGTGTGTATGTATATATATATATATAAAACTTTACTAGTATATTATAGTGGGGGGGGTGTATTTGTATGGGTGCGCACACGCTGCGTGACATTTTGTAGTATGGCAGCTGACAAGCACAATGTGTATGCTAAGTATATGCACCCACATGCATAATGTCATTATCAGACAGTGCCTGTTAGAAGGTGACACATAATGAACCCTTAATGACATTGGAGGAACACTACTCACCCACTCCATGCAACACTGTATCTACTTCCTGCTCACACGGAATCCCGCCCACCAGTTCAGCTCAGTGGCTGGATACTCCTCCCAATGGAGCTCCTCATTGGTTCCCTTCACTGCCCGCATTTCTCACTCTTCTTTGAGAGGATCTCCCACAGTATAGTTACCATGCCCTGCATTTCCCGACACTGCCACCTATTGGTCAGTTTGTATACGACATTTATATTATATGTTGGCTGGTGAAGACGCGTCTAAAACAAGTTATTTAATGTTATTTTGTGAATGCATCATCATTAAAAAAAAAAAGATAAAGACGAGTGAGACAGGTATTACTGAGATAGATCTAAATAATTGTAAATATAGGTTTTAATGGTCAGAGTGTGATGTTACTAGGGTGTAATTTTTATTTACAAAAGTACAGTATTACAGTTTCTGTTATTCATACTTACACTAGTAACAATCTTTCTATAGCAAGGTACAACGATTTGCCTCAATATTTAACAGAGTTAGATTAGTTTAAAATTAGCTACAACACCATTACTTTGTATTTAAGCCATCTTGGGTACTGTATATATAAACACTAATGTCCATATAGACAGGCACCCACCAATGTTTGATAGTTTATTGCAATCAACCTTTTGATCTCAATAAACGATCAAGCATTGTGGAGTACCTGTGTGTATGGATATTTGTTTTTATACAGTATTCCATGCACAGTGAATTACAGTGCACCCCACTACTATATCAACTATTGGCTGGAGTTCCCACCTGCTACAATCGCTTGTAGAACCACCTTTAGCAGAAATAACTTGAATAATAATTTTCTGTCTGACTTTATCAGTCTCTCACATTGTTGTGGAGGAATTTTGGCCCACTCGTCTTTACAACGTTGCTTCAGTTCATTGAGGTTTGTGGGCATTTTTTTATGCACAGCTCTCTTAAGGACCAGCCACAGCATTTCAATCGGGTTTTGGTCTGCACTTTGACTGTATTGAAACACCCTGATTCTTTTCTTTTTCAGCCATTCTGTTGTAGATTTGCTGGTGTGCTTGGGATCATTGTCCTGCTGCATGACCCAATTTCGGCCAAGCTTTAGCTGTCAGACAGATGGCCTCACATTTGACTCTAGAATACTTTGGTATACAGACGAGTTCCTGGTCGACTCAAAGACTGCAAGGTTCCCAGGTCCTGTGGCTGCAAAACAAGCCCAAATCATCACCCCTCCACCACCGTGCTTGACAGTTGGTATGAGGTGTTTGTGCTGATATGCTGTGTTTGGTTTTCGCCAAACGTGGTGCTGTGCATTATGGCCAAACATCTCCACTTTGGTCTCGTCTGTCCAAAGGACATTGTTCCAGAAGTCTTGTAGTTTGTTCAGATGCAACTTTGCAAACCTAAGCCGTGCTGCCATGTTCTTTTTAGAGAGAATAGGCTTTCTCCTGGCAACCCTTCCAAACAAACCATACTTGTTCAGTCTTTTTCTAATTGTACTGTCATGAACTTTTAACATTTAACATGCTAACTGAGGCCTGTAGAGTCTGAGATGTAACTCTTGTTTTTTTGCAATTTCTCTGAGCATTGCACGGTCTGACCTTGGGGTGAATTTGCTGGGACGTCCACTCCTGGGAAGATTGGCAATTGTATTGAATGTTTTCCACTTTTGAATAATCTTTCTCACTGTAGAATGATGGACTTTAAATTGTTTGGAAATGGCCTTATAACCCTTCCCAGATTGATGGGCAGCAACAATTGCTTCTCTAAGATCATTGCTTATGTCTTTCCTCCTTGGCATTGTGTTAACACACCTGAATGCTCCAGACCAGCAAACTGCTAAAACTTCAGCTTTTATAGAGGTGGCTTCTCCATTTTGGCTTTATTTTTGTTAAATAAACCATGACACGGTGTAATATGTCATGTGTTGTTGTTCATCTGAGGTTGGATTTACCTAATTTTTAGACCTGCGAAGGAACAGATGATTGTTATTATGTCCTGATATGTAAAACCATAGAATTCAAAGAGGGTGTGCTTTCTTTTTCACACAATTGTGTGTGTGTGTGTGTATATATATATATATATATATATATATATATATATATATATATATATATATATATATATATATATATATATATAAATATATATGACTCGACAAATTGTACAAAAATGTCACTCGCCCCCCTCCCACTGTGGAGTGCTTACCGGTGGCGGGGTGCGGAAGGCGTGGTGCATCATCTCCCGGCATTCTCCTACTAGTACTGTGTCTCCCTCTGCAAATCCCATGAAAATGGCTGTGGAAATTACGCCAAGTTGCCATGGCAACATGACGCCTCGTGACGTTGTGACCTGTTGTCATTGCAAATGACGCCAAGTTGCCATGGCAACATGACGCCTCGCGACGTATTTACCTGTTGTCATGGCAACGCAGCGTCATTTTCATGGGATTTGCAGAGGGAGACACAGGACTTCCAGGAGAATGCCGGGAGACGCTGCACCATGCCGCCGGTAAGCAAAAATATTTGAATAAAAACTTAATTGAAACATAATGGATGAACCGCCCTCTGCTTACCGGCTCAAGACCTTGTGAGTAGGATTTCAAATTTAACCCACGATCATTGATGTCAAGAAGCAAGTTTTTTGCTAAAGTGATGTTTTTTTTGTTTGTTTTTTTTTACCGCGTCCATCCATTATGTTTCAATTAAGTTTTTACTCAAATATTTTTGTACTACATCCTCCTAGCCTTTACTGGTTATACCAGGGAGTCCCCTTATATTGGTCACAGTATTTCCCAAGGAAGTTCACCAATTCTCTCATATATTTGCCTATAACGTGTGGTATGTATTCCAACCTGACGTCTGAGGTAATACACTTTGGTTGCATTCTTGTCTATTCCTTTCCATGTTTAACACTCCCACGATCCATGAAGAAGAATCCCACAGCGGAGCAGAGGTTCCAGATTGATGTCTGACGTTGGGTTTGAATTCAAACACCTATTTAGTGACATTAATATTTGCCAAGGACAATAAAGGTCATTTTTTCAGCTAAGCTCACCCTCTGATTTCCCAAGAAAATCAGCCCAATTTATTATATTTATTTCCTTTAATGTAATGATATGTATTTTGTGTTTATTTACTAGTAGTATATGTAATAAGCAGTATTGATATGAAATGTCAATTTTGTCCAGTAAGGACATAGTTAACCCAACTGGACTGCAGAGGAGGGGAGATAACAAAATTTGATTAGAGACTATATAAGGTGCAATGTTAGATGAGAATGGAATTCCAGAGGAAGCCAATGTTACACTGGCGACACACTTTATTCGAGCTCGGCTAGTCCCACGAATTCGGGTATACTCGGGTGTATTGAGGTTTGTGACTGTTTTCTGCCCGAGTGCATTGCGTTATTTTCCAGGCAGGGATTGAAGCTATTTATTCCCGCTGGCTGCAATACTGCACAGTATATATATATATACTGCATTACAATTCATGAATTTATGCCATCTGGTAGACACGCGAAGCATTGCAGCCTATTAAATCCTAATCATTATCATTTAACAGATCAGCCGCCCATCAGCCAGGCATGAACCCAGGCTGGGAAGGCAAACGCAACGGGGCTTGTCAGAGGTGAGGAGCGGCGCATTCCAGGTATCTGCCAGGTACATACTGGGTATTTGCTCGAATAAAGTGTGTCGCAGCAGTATTGGCGAAACGCATAGGAGGGCGGAACTGCCGAAACGAGAGCAGGAGAGCACACAGCGGAGGACTGTAACACTGCAACATTTTTTAAATCCCGCTGTGAGCCGGAACCCAGAAGGGGTCGTAGAGCTGACTGTAAGGACCCGCGCTGCGGGGACTCCCGCTACCAGCGCCTCCTTACCTTTTCTCCCCGCTGCCTCTGGTCCTCGGCATCTCCCCCGCGACTGCTCCCACACTTCCGGGTCGCGTGCGTCACCCTTACGGGCGCGCACGGACCCAGGCTTCCCTTTCTTGGCGCCGGGAACCTGACCCCGCCTCCTCAGGTGCGGCACGCGCGTGCATCGGCGCGTTTCCCTGTCCCTGCTCCACCAGGTCCACCCCCCAGACTATTCTCCCCTATCGGGGCTTCCCTGGGGCCGCACCTCCGCTCCTCCCTTTCCTCCGATAGGCCCCAGCCCACTATTTAGTCTCCCCTCGCCATTACCACATTTCTCTGCATAGCTACTGTACCTTGGTGCTGTCTGCTTCTGCCTGGCTTTCTTGTGTTTCAGTCCCTGTTCCTGTCTCTGGATTCTCTGCTGACCTCCCTGGATCTTGACCTTTGGCTTTGGACTTTGACTACGCTGCTCTCTGGAACCCTTTGGATTTGGCTTTGGACTCTCTACCTTGCAGTCTTCTACATCCCTTGAACACGGCTAACGGACACCTACTACACTGCTCTCTACGCTCCACGACCCAGGCTTACGGACACTCTACCACGCTGCTCTCCATACTCATAGACCATTGGCTTACGGACTTTACCATTCTGCGCTGGAGTTGGCAAGTACGGTACTCTTTCTATTTTTGTTCCCTGGACCAACTACGCTACTTCCACACTCCGGCCGTGCCCCCGTTTACTGTTAGGTGTGTGGTATTTCTCCTTTCCACCTCAGTCCCGGGGTCTCGTCTGGCTTGTGGGCAGGCCGAGCGTTACATTATGCAGAGCCCATCAGACCCAGACCCCCCTGAGGTGGAAGATACCCTAACCACTATCTCCAAACACTTTACCTTTTTGGACAACCAGGTTACCGCTCTTAACCAACAGGTTGCTACCTTAACCTCTCAGATTTCCCTGGTTAAAATCTCCAGTGCCGTTATCCCTCCCACTGTCTCCCATGAAGGAACTGGTTCTTCGGAGTTGCGTATCCCTACGCCTAGTTAATACGCTGGTGACCCGCTTGCATGCCGTGGGTTTTTAAATCAGTGCGAGATACAATTCGAACTGTCACCTTCTCGCTTCCCCACGGATTGTACCAAAGTAGCTTATGTTTTTTCCCTTCTCACCGGGGACGCCCTGGCCTGAGCTTCACCAATCTGGGAGCTAAAACCTGAACTCACTTACAGCTTCCCTAACTTTAAGAGAGAATTTCGTTTAGTCTTTGATACCCCTGGACGTAGTGATATGGCTGCTTCCTCCTTGTTCCACAGGGTTGGAGATCTGTGGCACGATACGCTCTGGAATTCCGGACAATCGCAGCTGAGACTGACTGGAACGATGGGGCACTTTCCGCGGCTTTCTGGCAGGGACTTTCGGAATCCCTAAAGGACGAATTGGCGGCTCGTGAGAGGCCATCCTCATTAGAGGCCTTAATCGCTCTGTGCATCAGGGTGGATCAACGACTTCTGGAAAGGCGGGCTGAACATCAATTTCCTCGTACTTCTGTTTCTATGCCTTCTGCTTCCAGGTCTCCTGCTCTTGCTTTACCAGCATCGGACGCTCCTGAACCCATGCAACTGGGCAGCCATCAACTTTCCTCTACGGAACGACTACGTCGGAGGAACGAGGGCCTGTGCTTCTATTGTGGATCTCCTGGGCACATCCTGCCGCGTTGTCCCTTGAGGCCGGGAAACGCCAACACCCAGTGAGGTATAAGGGGATCTCACTGGGTACCATCTCCTCTTTCCCCTCTCCCGCACAGGATCTCCCCAAGCGTATCTTACTTCCTGTCCTCCTTAAGTACTCCAGCGATCAAATCCCCGCTCTGGCCTTCCACGATTCTGGATCTGGTGGGAATTTCATGAATCATGCTTTTGCTATCCAGTACAACATTCTTCTCCGGGAGAAGGCCTTTCCGGTCGGCTTGGAGGCTATCGATGGGAGACCACTTCAACCAGCCTTTATTTCCTTGGAGACACTTCCCATGGAACTTTCTATGAAGGATGGAAATTCGGAACTCATTTCTTTTGATGTCATTCATTCCCCATCGGTTCAACTCATTCTGGGCTTACCATGGCTACAACTTCACAATCCCATTATCGATTGGACTGCAGATTTCCCCGTCCAATGGAGATCACCCCATGTGGAGTTGCCTCCTCCGTCCGCTGCGGTATTGGCCGTCTTGGAAACCATTCCCCCGCAGGACGCCACCTTACCGGACGTTTATTCGGAGTTCCTCGATGTCTTCAGTAAGACCAAATCCGAGGAGCTTCCCCCTCATCGCCCTTTTGACTGCCCGATTGACTTAATTCCGGGTGCCCCTTTTCCTAAAGCCAGGTCATATCCATTACCCTTGCCTGAGATGGAAGCCATGGCCGAGTACATCACAGAGAACCTTCAAAAAGGCTTCATCCGGAAATCCTCCTCTCCCGCTGGAGCAGGATTCTTCTTTGTCAACAAGAAAGATGGGACGCTTCATCCATGCATTGATTTCCGTGGCCTAATTAAAGTTACCATCAAAAATCGCCTCTTTGGCTCTTATCCCCAAGCTCTTCGATAGGCTACAAGGTTTCGACGATTTTTTCTAAACTTGATTTACGGGGGGCATATAACCTGATTCGCATCCGCAGTGGCGACGAATGGAAGACCGCGTTCAACACACGCAGTGGTTACTATGAGTACCTGGTGATGCCGTTTGGGTTGTGCAATGCCCCTGCAGTCTTCCAAGACTTTATGAATGAGGTTTTTCGTGATCTTTTGAATTCTTTTGTGATTATCTACTTGGATGATATCCTCATTTTTTGTAAGACCCTCGAGGAACACATTCTCCATACCAAGATGGTGCTCTCTCGTTTACGGGCCAACAATCTCTACGCCAAGATGGAGAAGTGTGTCTTTCATCAATCCTTAACTACCTTCCTGGGATACATTGTCTCAGACCAGGGGTTCACCATGGATCTGGAAAAGCTCAATTCTGTACTCGGATGGCCACAACCTAACTCTTTGAAGGCGATTCCGCATTTCCTTGGCTTCGCAAATTATTATAGGAAATTTATTGCAGGTTTTTCTACTTTGGTAGCACCCATTACGGGCCTTACCAAAAAAGGGCCGATCCTTCCTCTTGGCCATTGGAGGCCAGCCAGGCCTTTGAGTCTCTTAAAAAAGCCGTTGTCTCGGCCCCCATTCTGCGACATCCCGTCCCCACCCTCCCCTTTACCTTGGAAGTTGACGCTTCCGACGTGGGAGCCGGTGCGGTTCTCTCTCAAAAAAACATTCCCGAAGATAAACTCCACCCGTGTGGGTTTTTTTCTAAAAAAAATTGTTCAGCAGAAAGAAATTACGACGTGGGGAATAGGGAGTTGTTGGCCATCAAGATGGCATTACAAGAATGGAGGCATCTTCTGGAAGGAACCAAGGAACCCATTCTGATCCTGACGGATCACAAAAATCTTTCATACATTGAAGGTGCTCGTCGTCTTGGGCCCCGCCAAGCTCATTGGGCGTTGTTCTTCTCAAGGTTTAACTTCGTCATCTCTTATATTCCGGGGACAAAGAATATCAAAGCTGATGCATTGTCCCGTCAGTTCGTCACTGAGGAAAGGTCACAGGACGTCCCGGAGAGTATTCTGCTCCCCCAATTGTTTATCTTTGCCGCCTCCTTTGACATAAGGGATAAGATTTTGGAGTCTCAAGCACAGGTCCCCGAGGGTCTAGAGGTTCCCGATGGAAGTCTTTACGCAACCCCACGTTTTCATCTTAAAATTCTTGAATGGGGTCACTCCTCCAGATCTGCCGGCCATCCCGGCTTTAAGAAGACTACGGATCTGATTCGGCGAACTTTTTGGTGGCCCAATATGGTAAAGGACATTAGAGCTTTCACCTCCTCTTGACCAGTCTGCGCCCAAAATAAATCTGTCCGTCAAAAGCCTTCTGGTCTTTTACAACCTCTTTCGGTCCCGGATCGTCCTTGGAGTCACATTGCTATGGACTTCATCGTGGATATTCCCACTTCTAATGGTATGACTACTATTCTAGTGCTTGTTGACAGATTCTCCAAGCAATCTCATTGTTCCCCTCAAGGGTCTACCCAATTCTAGTACCTTGGCTGATATTTTTGTAAAATAAATTTTCCGTATTCATGGTGTTCCGTGGTCCATTGTCTCAGATCGTGGTACTCAATTTGTTTCGAAGTTCTGGCATGCATTCTCCCAGGGGTTGGGCATTACCTTTCTGTTTTCCTCAGGCAATCACCCCCAAACGAATGGGCAGACTGAACGCATGAACCAGTCCCTCGAACAGTATTTGCGTTGTTTTTCTTCCGATTCTCAGGATAATTGTGCTGAGTTACTTCCTTGGGCGGAATTTGCGATTAACTCTCTCAAGAATGAGTCCACTCAAGAATCACCGTTTTTTGTAAACTATGGATTTCATCCTACCCGCTTACCCATGCATTCATCCAGGTCCGGAGTTCCTGCAGCAGATGATAGGGTAACCACCTTACAGGGCTCATGGAGGAGGATCCAAACAGTGTTACAGGTATCTGTCCTTAGACAGAAGAGACAAGCAGATAGGCTCCATCGGGAGGCTCACAAGAAACCTGGAGACAAGGTCTGGCTTTCTTCTAAAAACATTAAACTGAAGGCCCCAACCCCTAAACTGTCTCCCAGGTTTCTGGGCCCTTTCTCTATTCTAAGACAAGTTAATCCTGTGACCTATCAGCTTCGCTTGCCTCCCTCCATGAAGATTTCACCTGTCTTCCACGTCTCACTGTTGAAACCATTTATCCAAGGCACACGATTTGCTCATCCCTCACTTTGGCCTCCTCCCGCCATTGTACCAGGACAACAGGAGTTTGAAATTCAGTCCATCATTGACTCTCGCATCTCCAGGGGCAAACTACAGTTTTTGGTCCACTGGAAAGGATACAGACATCAGGATCGTTCTTGGGTCTCGCATGCTGATCTTCACGCTCCAGCTCTACTCAAACGATTCCACCAAAAATTTCCCCTCAGACCATGGATGGATCGTCCGGAGTCCGACCCTCGAGGGGGGGGGGGGGTACTGTAAGGACCCGCGCTGCGGGGACTCCCGCTACCAGTGCTTCCTTACCTTTTCTCCCCGCTGCCTCTGGTCCCCGGTGACGTGCCCAGGTCCTCGGCGTCTCCCCCGCGGCTGCTCCCGCACTTCCGGGTCGCGCGCGGACCCAGGCTTCCCTTTCTTGACACCGGGAACCTGACCCTGCCTCCTCAGGTGCGGCGCGCATCGGCGCGTTTCCCTGCCCCTGCTCCACCAGGTCCGCCCCCCAGACTATTCTCCCCTATCGGGTCTTCCCTGGGGCCGCACCTCCACTCCTCCCTTTCCTCCGATAGGCCCCAGCCCACTATTTAGTCTCCCCTCACCATTACCACATTGCTCTGCATAGCTACTGTACCTTGGTGCTGTCTTCTTCTGCCTGGCTTTTTTGTGTTTCAGTCCCTGTTCCTGTCTCTGGATTCTCTGCTGACCTCCCTGGATCTTGACCCTTGGCTTTGGACTTTGACTACGCTGCTCTCTGGAACCCTTTGGATTTGGCTTTGGACTCTCTACCTTGCAGTCTTCTACATCCCTTGGACACGGCTTACGGACACCTACTACGCTGCTCTCTACGCTCCACGACCCAGGCTTACGGACACTCTACCACGCTGCTCTCCATACTCATTGACTATTGGCTTACGGACTTTACCATTCTGCGCTGGAGTGGCAAGTACGATACTCTTTCTATTTTTGTTCCCTGGACCAACTACGCTACTTCCACACTCCGGCCGTGCCCCCGTTTACTGTTAGGTGTGTGGTATTTCTCCTTTCCACCTCAGTCCCGGGGTCTCGTCTTGCTTGTGGGCAGGCCGAACGTTACACTGAGACACAGCAAGGATCCATGTGCAGGAAGAATGCAGGACTTCAATTCATGAGACATCCACTGACCGACTGACGGAGAGTCCCTGCACCCCCCATGAGAAACCCTGATTTACATGCTCATATAAAGCTGACGTTTGTGAGTGCTATACATACTTGCTGCTAATTATATTGATCTATTTTAGACATATTACACTATTGTTTTTTTCTTTTTTTTCCCCTTTCCCTCACTTTTATGTGTTTGTGTGTCTGGGAATTGTATTGTATTGTATTGTATTGTATGTCTTTATTTATATAGTGCCATTAATGTACATAGCGCTTCACAGTAGTAATATATGTGGTTATCAAATAAATAACAGATAATATAAATAACAGATCATGGGAATAAGTGCTTTAGACATAAAAGTAACATTAAGGAAGAGGAGTCCATGCCCCGAGGAGCTTACAGTCTAATTGGTAGGTAGGGAGAACGTACAGAGGCAGTAGGAGGGAGTTCTGGTAAGTGCGTCTGCAGGGGGCCAAGCTTTATGTATCATGTGTTCAGAATATCCACAGTGCTATTCATATGCTTCTTTAAGCAAGTGTGTCTTAAGGTGGGTCTTAAAGGTGGATAGAGAGGGTGCTAGTCGGGTACTGAGGGGAAGGGCATTCCAGAGGTGTGGGGCAGTCAGTGAAAAAGGTTTAAGGTGGGAGAGGGCTTTAGATACAAAGGGGGTAGAAAGAAGACATCCTTGAGAAGAACGCAAGAGTCTGGATGGTGCATAACAAGAAATTAGGGCTGAGATGTACGGAGGGGCAGAAGAGTGTAAAGCTTTAAAAGTGAGGAGAAGAATGGAGTGTGAGATGCGGGATTTGATCGGAAGCAAGGAGAGGGATTTCATGAGGGGAGATGCTGAGACAGATCTAGGAAAGAGTAGAGGGATTCTGGCAGTAGCGTTTAGGATAGATTGTAGGGGAGACGTGAGAGGCAGGAAGGCCGGACAGCATGAGGTTACAGTAATCAAGACGGGAGAGAATGAGGGCCTGAGTCAGAGTTTTAGCAGTCGAGCAACAGAGGAAAGGGCGTATCTTTGTTATATTGCGGAGGATAAAGCGACAGGTTTTAGAAATGTTTTGAATGTGAGGGCGAATGTGAGAGGAGTCGAGTGTGACCCCTAGGCAGCGTGCTTGGGCTACTGGGTGAATGATCGTAGTTCCAACAGTAATGTGGAAGGAGGTAGTAGGGCCAGGTTTGGGAGGAAGAATTGCAAAGGTTTGTGCACATCTTTTGGACTTTTGCTCAAGCCCGTTTGAAGGCTTGCTAGATGAGCTACACCTGTTAATGGATACACATATATATTGCTTGTGTGTAGATATTCATACTGTACACTAGTCAGACATTGTATACAGTGTGAATATGTATTTTTGCGTAGCTATAGATTAGTATGTTATGCTAGATTGAAGATGTTTTCACTAATTGCTATTTTTGCTAAGATTATATACTTTAAGTAATTGATATCTCTACAGAGTAGCACCAAGAGATATTTATATACATGTTTGATTTCCTCTGGTTACTTCCTCTTGTGTGATATTATTGTGATCAGCAAGTACTTCCTCATCCAAAGACCCCTCCCCCCTCTCCCACCTCCCCTTAACTTTAATGGCTCTCTGATAAGGATAGGATGGGATAAGAGTAAACAAAACAATTGATTGACAAACACTACCCCATTCAGAGGCCCCTAAGAAAATAAACTATTGCTCCTTTAATGATTAGGTAATTACCTCTGGATATCAGGAACAAGACTTTCCAAATCAATTAAACGTAGCTACAGTACTTCAAACTGGAACAGACAGAAGATATGGGGGCAGAGTGTATGAGTAACCAACCCCAGCATGAGAGATTAAAAAACCCTGGGACATGGCACTATTTAAATGTCCCTTCAAGTAGTAAAAAAAAGAACTCAGATCCAGATGTTGTGACTGTGCTTCATTAATCAAAGAATTCTTTATTTAATTACAGCTAGGTCATTACAATGAAAAAGAACCACATGTCACAGTCACTGTATTGTCTTACAGAGCCAGAGAGTGGAAGATGGTTTTCCTCTAGGCACGTTTGCTAAGAGCTAAGGTGTGAGTGAAAGCTGAGAAGTGTTGATAACTCAGTGGTGCCTGGAACCACCCAATATGAGGGTCCCAGTCCATCTGAGCCCCAAGGAATAGAATGAGCCAACAGAGCGGGGAAGATGGCCGCTCACACATCATGTTTTAGAATGTTTCTTTTAAAGAGGACCCTCAATCTCCCATGACTGTTCTTCCACTCACCTTGAGATTAGAAGACGTTGAATGGGGGATATGAAGAGACCTCGGTCGTGATAATGCAGTCCCTAAATCCCAGTCAACACAGGCAGTGTGGAAACACATGAGAGACTTTCTACCCCATTTTCTTGACATACCAGTATCCATCACTGTGCCCATGGGATCTATATACTAATACAAGAGACTTGTTAATCATTTAATGGAGATCATTAGCAGGGAGGTTTACATCCAACACACCTGGAAGAGGTTTATATGCAGAAAACATGGAAAGATGCAGATTTTAATACAGTGCATTACAATATGTATCACTCCTCCTATTGCTCAATACAACTGCTCCCTATAACGCCTCCTATTGCTCCCTATAACTGCTCACTAGAGTTCTTATCACTCCATAAACTTCAAACCTGCTCACTGTGCGATTAAGAGATTGATAACAGGAATTATTAACCCCTTTCATTGCCAGAGGCATGTAGACACAAATGTAATGGCATGTATGAAATCCTGCATCTCACGCCTCTGTTTCACACCGCATCAAAAATATTCCCCATGTCAGAGAAAGGTCAACCTCTCTGGCTAACAGCCCTGCTTTAAATGTTAAGTAGTTTGAATGATACAAACGCAGATGCATTGAAATGCAATGCGTTCGTCTCCTGTTCCCCCTACATATGACAGAGGACAAACCCTTCATGCCTAACCCGCAGTCTTCATCCACTCCATGTTCATGGCCCTGAAAACAGAAACCGGTTGATCTGCCAATGTTGCAGATTAAGTGCAGAGAGAGGGAAGCTCTTTACAGCCTTAAAGACCCCTCCCTGGGGAAGGGGGATTCACAGTGCATAGTGGGGAGAGGGGGAGATTCCCTACACAACCCATAAATAAACATAACGTAGTCATCCAAAAGCTTAGGACGGTGCCCTCTTTTCTTACACCCTTCTTGTGATGATTTGACGGTCTGCACCTTGCAAGGTTTGGTATCGCGCACACGCCGTATACGGCAGGAGTGCGCAGGTGGAGGTGGCCATGTAAGGCCCAAATTTACTAAACAATGTTAAGTGTCAGTTTCTAATATGACTAACTCAACCTAATGCCAGTGACATGTTTACTTGGTGAATTGTAAGTGACTGACACTTCTTTTTAATCATTGGACAGGTTTACACCATAGCAAAATAATTCTTCAGAGTTAAAAAAAGAAAAAAATCTTTATCTAAAGTCCTTTGGTGATCAGACTGTTTATTAGTCCCCCAATCTACAGTATATTTCTATTTTACTTTTAATTATGAAGCTATCATTAGTCAAACAAATAAACATACGTTGTTGATATACTTGAACTCAAAAAACAAAAAAACATTCATTTTTTTTTTTTACAGAATACAAATGAGTAAAACAGTTACTTTCAGGGAGTTTTAATCTCCAGCTGCCCTTTTAAAATCCCATTTCTCAAAGCCAGTTAAAGTGGCATTAACGTCTTGTTAATAGCAACGCTGTATGTTAAAACGACAATAACATAACGTTAAGACATGTGTTCTCCTTAAAGAGAATAGCGTTAAATATACGTTGGTGATAATGGCGTGCAAATGATATGTTATCACGGCATCCCCTGTCCACTATAGTCCGTTTGGCATTACTCCCACCCAGACCCTGAAATAGAGATGTTACGAGGTTTGGATGAAACGCCACAGTTGGGCATGATGCAGCATTATTTCCTGGCGGTTTGTTTCCTTCCACTTGAGCAAAACACCTATTTCAGGGTCTGCATCAGAGTAACGCCAAAACCGACATAATTCATCAGGTTATTGGAATATAACGCAACATTATCCTACAATAACATGATGTTAGGCCTATGCTACATGTATTTCGGTTGTTGATTCTGCATATAATTAGCTTGGCGGATACCATTTTCATTCAAGGAACATAACGCCCGTTCCTGCATTAGTTATGGTCATGTTATGATCCGTGACTTAACGGAGCTTAGAGCATCTGTCCCAAGGCGTGCTAAAATGTAACACTGTTGAGTAACTTTGTGATGCAGGGTTTCTGCTGAGCAGTGAAGGTGTCACACACCCTTAAAAAAGGATTGAAGGAGAGTGAAAAAAAATAATAATAAAAAACTGAACGCAAGAGAGGAAACATTACAAGATCGGATAAAATAGAGTGTTGCAGGAAAGGAAGAAGTGGTACAAGTTGAAAATAAACGTGCTGCATTGTAATGTAATATTACTGAGTATGTAAATACACTTCCAGCTCCCTAGAGATCCACTCATATTAACCCGAGCGTAGGGATGAAGGAAAAGGTGATGCCCATCCCTTGTACCAACTATGATGCCCAAGTTAAGGGCTCTTGCCCATTATAGGTGGGACCTTTGGACTTTGAATTGGGCATGGGGCAATTGAAATTACTAGTGCAGGGGTGGCCAACCCAATATGTCATGACTGAACCACAGAGTGAGCCACCTGTGCTGAAGCAGGTATATCCTTAAAACCTGACTTGTTGGTGACCCTTGAGGACTGGAGTTGGCCAACCATATACGAGTGGAAGGCAATGATGTTTTTTGGGATGTCCGTTCTCCAAGCAGATAATAAGAATTAATAAATCTAATAATAATAATGGTGTTAATAAATAGAATATTAAATATAAATATACAATAAATACCATGATAATAAATACAATGATAATAATTTATAACCTATAGCGATGCAGTGCATACATCTCTGTATATAGAATTTTTCAGGCTCCCTCCCCAGTACTATACAATCTAACATTTGGTGCCTCAGGCACATGGAAATAAAGTGAAGTGCCCAAGGTCATGGGGAGGTGATACTAGAATTCATAGTGGTTTGGCCCACTTCAAAAGCAGTGAGGTCACCACTAGGCCACTTGCAGATGAAGCTGGTTGAAAGTGTTTGTTTAAACTCGGTATTGATTTACAGAGGAGCTCAAAGATGAACCACGTCTGTAGCTCACCCAGAATCCTTTGCTCACCACGCAGCTAGCTGGCTCAGCGGCAGGCAGTGGAGATAAGGACAGACGCACAGAGGATATGCTCAAAAGTAACCTGGACGCATGGCAGCAGTACACAAAGGGTCATGCCTTTAACACTGGCATAACCTGCTACAGTAAAGTTAAAAAGATATGGGGGGGGGGGGGGTCCTCTCCCCGCGGCAGAGAAAAGGGTTAACCTCCCCCCAGTGGAAGGAATGAACCTGCTACATCCGTGCAACATGGCTAGTATTTGTAAGTCACAATGCGTTGCTGCCCCCTCCGATGCTCAAGGAGTTACTGCTACGTACTGTAGGACCACGATGACTGCCACCAAAGAGGGAGGTCCCTGGCTCAGAGTGGTTACAAAAATTAAAAAAAACAGGTCCAGCCAGCTTGGCCCTTTAAATCCAGGAAGGGGGAAGGGAGATTTAACCCTGTAAGCACCAGAAAGTCACTTAAAAGATCTTCCCGAAAGAATATCATTTCAAATCCCTCTTTATTTATTTTTTTTACCAGCATTTGCAACTCTTCCCTTCAGTTTGCGGGTTTGCTTGAAAATTCACGTTGCCTGCTAATAAATATGGCTGCCGCGTGATTAGCCCCTACGCAGCTTCGCAGTGCGTTGCAAGCCTTTTCCTGCATCGAAAAGGGCCGAATGCTCAGTTTACGTTTCCCGGGACTGGAAACCATCTGCAGAATGCGTTGCAGGCCCCTCTGGCCGTCAAAGGTATTTTGAGAGGGTTACCTCTCAGCCATACCTAAAATCCCCGGCAGGCTGGACCCATTAGCCAACTCCAGTCTTCAAGGGCTACCAGCAGGTCAGGTTTTTAAGATATCCCTACTTCAGCACAGGTGGCTTGATCAGGGGCTCAGTCTTTGACTGAGCCACCTGTGCTGAAGCAGGGATATTCTAAAAACCTGACCTGCTGGTAGCCCTTGAGTGGAGTTGGCCACCCCTGCGTTAGCCAAATCTGTAGCCACTCCAAGGGGCAAAATTCATCAAGCGCTTTAACAGATTAGGGCGCCCGATTCTGCATCTTCCATTTAAGTCAGTGGTGTATTGGGGGGCGCTGACTAGTACCGGCGCTGGATGAATCGGCTCCCAAGTGCCTTATTGTCTGCGGCCACAACAGACAGGGGAAGGAATTTGGTAAACATATATATACATAAGTGTATATATATATATATATACCCTTTGGAAAGGGTCTTGTTCTTCACTGCTAATAATGTTCTATTATCCAGGTTCCCCCATTCCTATATCCGGGGTGTTTTGTTTCATAGGGAATTTTAAATAAGAAAGATTTTTCTGCAAAAAAAAAAAAAAAAAGGTGTGTGTATATATATATATATATATATATATATATATATATATATATATATATATATATATATATATATATATATATATATACACACACCTTTTTTTTTTTTTTTTTGCAGAAAAATCTTTCTTATTTAAAATTCCCTATGAAACAAAACACCCCGGATATAGGAATGGGGGAACCTGGATAATAGAACATTATTAGCAGTGAAGAACAAGACCCTTTCCAAAAACAATTCCTGAACCCCAAAACTATTTCCAATAAATAATTTAAGAGGGGGTATGGGAAAAGAGCACATTGCACATTCTACAAGGCCTAAGTTAGAACACGGAGATTGAAAGTAAAGATTTAAACTGAAGCGGAAACAATTAGCCGAGAAGATAACCTGTTCATTAATAGTAATCATACTAATACTTCTAATAATAATAATTAATAATAATAATGAGGTGCTGGTAATTAACTAGGAATCCCAGCGCTTATACAGTATATTCCGAAGCGAGCGTGCAGCCGTACCCAGGGTGCAAACAGGAGCTATGGTGACTATCTTCTAAGATTTCTAACCTAAGGGAACATCAAGAGGGGAGTTCAAATGATTCCTCCTCAAAGAAGACAGGATAAAATGAGGCACAGGGAGGTAAATATATGGACTCAGATAACGAGTTAACAGTAAGAGGTTAGGTCAAGACTGCACATGGATAATATAAGCGTGCAGCCACCTTTTGGGGTGGATAAGCAAGCAAAGGTGTACAGTTCTTTCTAGCAACGGAGGGCCATTTAGTGCCAGTTGGCTCCTAAGATGTTCAGGTTATAGAGCAGGTCCTATCCAGTGCTGAAAGGATCAAGCACATTGGAAGGAGAGAACAGTAGACAGAAATAAACCCAGTGCCTGAAGAATCAGTTAATCTCATAGGTGCCAACTTTTCCTGAGCTGCAGAAAACGTACAAAAAATACTGTCTGCCGGCAGCTTCCCAGCTTCTCTCTGCACGTAGCAAGGAAGGGACAGAGGGAGCAGAGAGAGTAACAGGACGGAAAGGAAGTCACAGTGACAAGGAGCAGAGGGGTCAATGAAAGAAGAACATAGACATGGACACTAACAGAGAAATGGGACACAGAGGAGTTAAGAGACAGTGACAGAGATATTGGACAATGACAGGGGCAAAAACAGAAAAACAGTAACAGAGATGACCTGTAATGTTGCAATATGGGGGGTTTAGTTAGTTAGTTAGTTAGTCCCTTCAGCATGAGATACCCTAATGATATTCCTTCTAGCACTGAATGTGGGGTTGATGGTGGAGGAAGCTTGTTTTGGGACTGTCAATCTCCTGCACCTACTGTACAGTACGTGCCCCCCTCTCCCTCTCCTCTATGATACTGACACTACCTCAATATTTATGAAAGGAGGGAGAGCCTGAATGGTATTGCTAAAAGTTGGCATCTATGGATAACCCCTCATCCTGCAGTTTGGTTAGGCAGCAATCCAAGGTGTGGGGTTAGAAGTGGGATGGATTTAATGTCCATAAAATGCACACACACTGCCCTACAACCAGAAGAATCTTTCTCCACATCTACAACCCACAATAACTAGAAAGCCCATCATTTATATGCAGGCTCCAGTGCCACATAACAGAACATATAAAGCAACAACATAAGACCATTTACCTATAACAGCTACCACTCTACCACCACCCATGGAACAGCTACCCAATGTGTCGCAAAGCGTTGCTGACCTGTCTGGCAGAAGAGGGGTTAACACCTTTTTCCGCATTCCAAGTTGCAGTCCCTCTTACCAACCTACATTATAGTAAAAGCAAAAGCACTCCGCTACAGCATTTCATACCATGTTTACCATTCATTTTAGACGTTGCAGTTAGCTTTTGGAATGTAGGCTCGGTTTTTGGCATAGCACAGGATATGGAACACACGCTGTGTCACAACGGGCTACATAGGAGATAAGAGACAATGCTATGGTGATAACAAAGTTGCAGTGGTCGGGGTTATAAAGCCGTTTTTTTTTTAAAGAACAACAAAGGCAGTTTTTTAATGAAGAGACATGATGGCGTTAGTACTTTGGACTGCACATTTGAGATATAATTCATGTGAGGCCCGTCATATATCAATTCAAGTGGACAATGAAAAGTAGCATATAATTCATAGCTCACTTTGGGGGTCTCTTTATCAAAGTCTCCCGGCTGCAAAACCTGGGGGCAAAAAACAGCACAAGATTTATCAAGGAAAAATAATTCCAATTAAACCAGTGGGATTTTCTACACATGGCACAGGATTTTTTTTTACAAGTTCTGCAGCTGAGAGACTTTGAGAAAAAATCCCCTTTGTTCCCTGACCCTTTCAGGGTTCCCCCAATTGGTGATTATATGTGTGTCATGCTGTCCTGATCCTTTGGCCTTTTGTGATCCCACTTCTCACACCATCATGCCTCACTCATAACTGTACCTCCTCCTGGGCATCCCAAGATAAGTACCCACCACCCCTTACAACAGGTAGATTTCCATGTCTTCACACACTATTACCCCACATGCAACATCCCATAAAATGAGCATGCTGCATTGTGTGCTGATACTGTGTATTGCCATACAATTTAAAAATCCTTTCTCCTGTGAGACATCAAAAATGATTGAAAAATACTCCCACTGATTCTTTATGGGCAAAATGTATCAATCACCTTGCTTTAACCTATTAACCCTCACTTTAGTGTACTTAGGACTTTAAACCCATTCTGCCCTAAAAAAGGTTTAAAAAAATAAATAAAAGAATTTGGCACAGTGTTTCTCTGTGGTCATGTTCCGTACTGCTTCACAAGGCAGCATGGTCATCTCTTGAGTTTCATCCGTTTTGGGGCTGGGGGTGCTCTGACCATGAAATACTGTTTTAACACTTATGGTGCCAGAAATGCCCCTCTGGCACGGAAGGGATTACCTAGCTCTGCCCTTTGAAGAGGAGGATTGTGGTGATGGAGGTTAGTGGGGTAAGAGGGGCCCTCCCCGGAGTTACACAGCTGTGGTCATTTTTTTTTTTTGTATTTTTTTTCAGTCTTTTTTTTTCTTAGAATAATCTCTAAATCTTCTCTATGTATATATGTATAGTATATGTACAGCACGTACAAAAGGCTAGTGTACATTGTTCACTTCACAGTCTGGTCTGGGCCTCGGGGATGTAAATCTCTATGCTGTCAGCACTCTCCGTGGCAGAGTTGTGCCGGTATGAGGCGGCCCGCTTGGCCGCTAATAGCCTCTTCCTGGCCTCCTGCCTCTGGCGGTCCACGGAATCCAGGGAGCGGTCCTTCACGGGGTACACCTTCTGACGGAGGGGCTTCTTTGGTATGGGAGGAGGCACCTTCTTCTCCTCCTGAGACAGAGACAAGGGCACAGAGAGAGAACGACGCATTAAAACACACTGATGGCCAGAGAATGTATGTTTACCAGAGATGTGTACATTGTATCAATGAGACAATACACAGACGCAGCTATGTATCAACAGCGCTGCATGTCAGAGTATGGACATATAGTTTTTCAACCTAATCTACTGTATAACTATGTATGCATACACTGTGTCAAGGAGGTTATAAACAGACACAGCTATTTACAGATGTAGCAGACTTCTTGGCTCCGACTGATAAAACAATGTACTGCAGAATATCACAGAGTTTCCATAGAACTTAATGGCAGTGATAAACCAGAATATCCCACCATAACACGCCAGCAGGAGAAATAACCTTTGCTGCATCTATATTAAAGCAGCAATTCCCCCCAGAAGCCTATATGAGATCAACTGATATACTGTTAGTATCTTGCCCCCTGAGCATATGTTGTTTACCCCCATTCTTTTCTAGTGTTACAAATCATGATTTTCTTAATTGCTAGTTTCTGTGGGTTACCATGGTAATCGCGTTGATTTCTGCTCCAGGAACTCCATGCTTCCCAAGATAATTGCCTCGGTGGGTGATGCCGGTAGGAGCCCTGGCTGGGTTCACAATATGGTGGTTTAAAAGTCCTGGGTCCTGTGGACCAATAGGAAGCCGCAATGTCATCTCTTGTGTCTTTCTATTGATTCACATGACCGGGAGCTTTAAACTGCACAGAGATTCCGGAAGCACCTACAGGGGTTTGTATCTCGGGATGCAGGGGCTCCCCAGAGCTGAAATCAACGTGGTTCAGCTCTGGAGACCTGCTGCTTCAAACCTATTTAGAAAAAATAGTGTCGCTTCGAGTGCCTCTTTAAATAGAAACAAATGGAGCATCTATTGCTTTTTGGGGGTTTTCATGAAGTCATTTATAAAATGTAAAAGTTCCTGAGGCTTGTTATATCTGGAAACTTTCACTAGACTATTGCCACTTCAGAGCATGTAACCTCCACACATCCATACCAGTATCCACTATCCATATCAGTGAGACACATAGGGGCCTATTCTATAAGCCTTGATAACCCACTTATCGAGGCCTTTTCGGCCAAAATGCCTACTGCCACTCAGAAAGCCTCGATAAGTGGGCGATAAAGACATGAATCGCCAATTTTTTATGTCGTTCAAAACACATCGCCGGGTGAGCCACTTATAGGCAGGTTTTGAAACTCGTGCAATTCTAGTAGCCCTGATTAGTTTATCGAGGCTAATCGCGGCTCTAGAATAGCAATTGTCTCCCAAAATCCTCACGCCGGGAAAAGTTGGCGTGAGGCTGGGGAGAAGCTGCTGAGAGACGACAAGAGAGGGGCGTAGAAAAAAAATGTATTTTCCTGCATCGGATTGATGCTGGGGGTCTCCGGAGCTGATACCCATTAATATCAGCTCCGGAGACCCCCAGCATGAATCCCATGCAATAAAAATGCATTTACAGGCAACCTCATTACCTTAGCAGCTAACCGCTAAGGCAATGAAGGGGTTAACTATGAGTGCCATGTTTATTATGGGTAGCGGGGGTGGGTGAAGATGGTATTTGGCCCTTGGCGGGTGTTCAGGCCTTGTGGGGGGAGGGGGTTGCAGGTGGAGTTAACCCCTTCATTACCTTTGTGTTGTATTTTTTCATGTGCTCTTGATGCCAACGGAGGACATGGACCTGGAGTATGCTGACGAGGACGCCCTTCATGATGGCAGGTGTAAGTAGAAAGTTGTATTTACATTATTTATGCTGGCTGGCTAATGTTTGATTTTGAATGGGCAAATTAGCTTTTATCCATATCTGGATAATAGTTATTTTGCCCATTACTGTACTGTATGTGTTGGGGGAATGGGGGTGTTAGTGGGGTAGAGGAGGTGGGTAGTAGGGTTGTTGTGTGTATTTTGTTTATTGTGGGTAGAGGAATTGGGTGAAGGGGGTAGAAGCCCCAAGGATGGATATTTAGGTATACCGGGTGGTAGCGGGAGGGGTTAACCGCTAAGGTAATGAAGGGGTTAACTCCACCCGCAACCCCCCCCCTCCCCACGCAAGGCCTAAACACCCACCAAGGGCCAAATACCGCCTTCACCCACCCCCGCTACCCACAATAAACCAGGCACTGATGGTTAACCCCTTCATTGCCTTAGCGGCTAGCCACTAAGGTAATGAAGTTGTTTTAATAAACATTTTAATACTAGTGTACATGAGTAGGGGGTCCTCGGAGCAGAACCGCATTGATTTGAGGTCCGGGGACCTCCTGTTTCCTGAGATACAGGCCCCGTTAAAGGGTGTTGGTATCTCCTATGCATTTAAATGCCACGGTCACGTGACGCGAGACATTTAAATGCATAGGAGATAGTAGCACCCATAACGGGGCCTGTATCTCAGGAAGCAGGGGGTCCCTGGACCTGAAATCAACGCGGTTCTGCTCCGGAGACGCCCTGCTCACGTACACTAGGATTAAAAATTGTATTAAAAGCCTACGATCACTGGTGAGATATGCGCAGGGAGAGGCGGCTCTCTCTGTGCAGCTCTCTATGCAGCTGGGCCAGATCATTGCAAATGCTTTCCAAATGCACAGGTCTTTTCATGCAGCTGGTTGTGACAGATCCAATGCAGATAATTCTTCCTGTAATTATACAGGTAAATAAGAAGTTTAAGTAAATAAGAAGGTAAAGGGGGTGAGAAAGGTCCTATTCCAGGACCGAAACGTCGGATTGGGTGACTTATCTTTTCTATTCAGATGCCCAATACAGTTTTTCATGATTACTGAACCGAGTGCAGTCTTTCTTTACCGGACGAGAGAATGGTAATGTTGTTTATATATATATATATGCAAGAAGAAGGCACTGAACAGTGGTTCAGACCACATACAACTGCCACTCTTAGAAACCCTGAGTTTACAGTGACGTCTCTGAAAACCATCCAGAGATACTGCTTCAGGGTAGCTACCATAAACGTCAATGGCATGAGTGAATACAGTGAATCATCTGCTGTAATCGCACCTGCTGAACGAATAGGTAAATGCAAATATATTGAAATTTTTAGTTGCTTTCCATTTTCAATAGTATAAACACTGTGTTAACTATAATTCATTTTATTAATTTTATTAGAAATCCCTGATCTTGAGCTTTCTGATGATCTCAAGAAGATTGTTACAGTCAGAGCTGGTGGTTCTTTACGTCTCATGGTATCTGTATCTGGAAGACCATCACCAATAATCACTTGGAGAAAGGAGGGCGTTGACCTTGCAAGCCGTGGCATTATTGATATTACAGACAGCTACACCTTACTTGTTGTAGAGAAGGTGAACCGTTATGATGCTGGAAAGTATACCATTGAGGCAGTAAATCAGTCTGGCAAGAAGTCAGCAACAGTTGTCGTCAAAGTATATGGTAAGAAATATTGTAAAACATTAATTTCTCTACAATATATATGTGTGTGTGTGTGTGTGTGTGTGTGTGTGTATGTGTGTGTGTGTGTGTGTGTGTGTGTGTGTGTGTGTGTATTTCACTGTGTATTTTTGTCATATTGGATGTAGTTCTGGGCTCCCTTTGTGTTTCATCTGTACGTATCAAACAGCTAGAATGCACAAAGGTCTATGCACTGTATCAAACAGACAATGAAAATACGTCTATGTATTAGTAGTAGAAGGGTCACAAGAGTATCGTAATATAATTTAGGATGCATTGAAATACTGTAAAAACTTGCAAAGTGTTGAAGTATAATCATTTTTAACATCTGTACCATATATATAGTATGTACATTACATTACAAGTGAGTTTTCGTGTGAACACAATTGCACTTACTGTAGCTGCCTGGTCAACTTCAAAGAAATTAGAAGCAGACAGTGCAAGGTTCACTTTAAGACCCTTTGCAGGCCACCAGTTAAAGAGCCCTGGTCTATACGTACAATATGCACAATATGCTAAAATGTCTACATACAGTATAAGGCAGAAACAATGAAGAAGCGGGGAACACACTGATGAATGAATGATAATAAGCATTGTGCTTTCTCTGCATTGAACTACAAAGCAAACACAATAACACAACTCAAACAACAGGCAAAGCATTAATCCAGGAAGGGATCTGATTACCATTAACTGGAGTCTGGAAGGAATAATTTTTTCCTGTATGAGACATACTGTAATGTTGGCAAATGTTGCACTGGGTCTTTTAGGTTTGCCTCCCTGTGGACCAACATAGCTGTAAATATAGGATGACTATCTCATCCAGTTACAAATTAGCAGGTTAAGGTTAAACTCGATGGACATATGTATTTTTCCAACCTAAACTGCTGTGTAACTGCTTGTGTGAATATCTGTGTGGGATGCCCCCTCTGAGCTCCACCATACCTTGCATTCCAATAGCTTCCACCCGTTGTTCTTCAGCTGCTGAAGCTCTGCAAACTTCATGCCCACGTCTTCGAAGGAAAGCTGGAGGAGGTCCCAGAATCCAGCCAGGTCCTGAGAGGTGGGCAGCGGAAACGAGGTGGGATCCTGAGAAACAGGAAAAAGAGGAAATTGAGGGGGTGTGAGGCACGCAGAGAGAGACATGCAAAGTAGCGCTGACACTTGAGCTGGGTGGAAATACATTTTCCACCTGCTGCATTCTAGTGAAATGTTGAGTTTTGTTTTCACAGTAAGTCTGAAGACATTTAGTTGACTTTTGTGGAAATGGGAATTGTGGGATATTGGCATTTCTAATGGAATTTTTAACAAGTTCAGGAAAACAACCTGCAGGCATTAAAAGTATAAACAAAGAGATTAGAGATGATCTGGTGAATGAACTCTTCAGAAATGAGCACACACTGGAAACTCAGCACTTTATGCGACCAAGTGTGGTTGTGAAAATTTGCAAAAAAAAGACGTGCAACAAGGACTTATCTCTCCTTAAATAAAGCTGCCTCTAGTGGTCTGAGAAATCCTGCAGAGAGCGTTTAATTGCAGCAAGTCAATTAACCAACTCCACCTGGGTAATCAAAGGAGGGTAATAAGCCCTGCTGGGGACAGGCCGGGAGACTCCTTAGCACAGACACACTGTGCTGACATAGGAGATGAAGTCTTGAGCACACAGAAGGGCTGTATGCTGAGAGTAAGACACCAGGAGATCAGAAATATTCCTCGACACAGAGGACCCAGGAACCTGCCAGAGGCTGGCACTCAACAGACACCCAGCTAGACTCAGAGACTGCCACAAAGTGCCCCTGCATACAGGTACCTCTTGAGACGTTGGGGTGATAGGTGGGTATGGGGCTTTGGGGCCTCCCCCCCCCCAGTCTAGCAGATAGGGACTGGGGAAGTAAGTTAGCCCTTACAAGGGATAGGTGTTTGTTTCCTTAGTATATACAGTATGTTTTGCCTTAAACTGCTGGTTTAAAGTGATAGGCTAAATAAATCCATGTTTAATTTCCCCCAAATCAGTCTCCCTGCGTATACCTCTGTACAGGTCTCTTATAAGACGAATGAGAGAATTTTGCAAAAATTTATAAATTTTGCGGAAGTGGAAATATCTGGTTTTGTGCAGCTCTAATCTAGATGACACTTATCCCTAAACCATCCACGTACTGTACATCTATTCATTTGATTGATGCTGGGAGGTAGTGAGATGAGCCATTATTTATCCAGACTGTAACAGGGACTTATCCCTGTTGAAGAAACTATCTCTAAAATCCAGCATGGATCTGGTTAAGTGCAGCAGGCGATTAACCAGACTCCACCTGGCTAATTAAGTCTGTAAGAAAAGCCACCTGTTGGAAACAGGAGAGATATTTCTTAGCTCACATTTGGGCTGACATAAGGAGAAGGAAGACTGCAGAGATTTCCTTAGCCCACAACTGGGCTGACCTGAGGAAAAGATGATGTCTTGATGCACACAGAAGGACTCTATGCTCACAGCAAGACGAGGGGACAAGACCTCTATATCTGGACACAGAGAGTGCCATAGCACACAAGGATGCTGACCCAGGAGAACAGAGAGGCCTTCCCCTACAGCTACAGCAACAGAATCAGATAAGAGACTTTCTTGTTGGACTGTTGTGTATTATATATATATATATATATATATATATATATATATATATATATATATATATATTTGTTTGGGGTGGTAATCAGCCTAGCTACCCACCCAGTTAGATAGGGCATATACAGTACTGTCTAGTTATTCTCCAAAGTGGAGCAGGTATTTCTTTTATGTTTACATTGTTAAAGGAACAGGCAATAAAGCCTTATATTCATTTCACCCTAAAACGGTCTCCATCTGCACACATCTATGCCGACAAAGAAATGTGTTGTGATGAGAATCTCCTATTCCTGCTCTACGTCACACCATATCTAAGAAGCTTGTTAATAAGGTTTCCTGCGGATTTTCTTGGCTCCCGTAGCAGCCTGCAACGCTTTACCAATTAGCACACCCAGGCTAACCCTTTTACTAATCACTGTAAAAGCTAGTTGATCTCCATCATGTATTTCCATATTGCCCCCTTGTATCCATCCAAAACATATGCAAAGCAACTACACAATCCTGGTTTGCACAGAGCAGAAATAGATCAGGAATAACTTTAAAGGATCGGTAGCAGGGTCTAAACCATGTTAATTTCCGCTCCTGGGACCCTCTGGCTCCTGAGATATATACCTGTAAACAGCGGCGAATTTAAACATCCGCCGCTCCTAGGCACTTAGCTGCTGCGGCCGCGTCCTTACCTGCCGCTCCAATCCTACTTCTGAACGGCAGTGTCAAATGACGCAGCAGACGTCACCAATGTGACATCGCACGGCGTCACGTTGCCATGGTAACGCGACGTCATGACCTCATTTGACGCTGCGATGCCGCATTGTCATGGCAACGTTGGTGATGTCCGCGGCGTCATTTGCTGCTGCGGTTCAGGAGGAGGAGGGCAGCAGTCAAGGAGCCGGCCACAACAGGTAAAATGACTTCCCATTAGGTCCGATAAGCCCGAGAGTGCGGCAAAAGAATACGGGAGCGGACATTTTTGCTGCTACCAAATGTTGTTGCCCTAACAGGTCTAATGGGAAATACGCCCCCGCCTGTAAAGGTTGTGCCAGTGCTGTCCCTCCAGGTTAAACAACATTGAGATTTAAAAGTCCCGCGTGACGAGGAGGATTTAAATATGCAGAAGTACAGGCGCTACTTTTTTGACTACGTATCTCTGAAACCATGGGATCCCAGAGCAGAAATTAACGTGGTTCAGACCCCCTCCTTCCCACCACTGGAAAATAAAGAGGTGCAGGGGGTGGAATGCACCTTTAACCAGGACAAAGAAGGTGTTTATACAGCAGCACCAACAATGCACGCAGCACTTTACAAAACAGACAGTTGTATACTAAGAATTATAATACACTAAGCATATCAAACATACGAGCACTGGGTAGGGAAAGGAATTCCTAGACCGCAGAGCTTACAATCACTTACCATGTTCTGCTGGCAAAGTCGGAAAAACTGTTGTACTTTCTGAGACATGAGCAGCTGGGAGCTGCCCACTGCGCTGCGAATCTTCTCCAGGACTGTGACGAGAGAGAGGGCGAGAAGCAGAGACAAGGAATCAGTCCTCTCCTTCCAACACACGGTAACTCACATGTAGCACAGAGGAAGATGGCTTTCTGTGATTCAGAGAATTTCTAGTTGATTTATGTCATTCAAAATCCGCCCTGTCTGCTATAATCCATTTTGCTCCCCGGACTCTATTCTGTAATGTTCGTTTAATAGTGTAATTTAAACATTTAATTGTTTATGTAATATAAGTTGGTACATACAGTGTATCCAAGGTTTGCTTTCACCGGTGCACAGCGCTCCCTGATTTTTCTACACCAATCCAAGGTTTAGATAAGAATATGGGCTGTATGCCCAGGCTACCCAAGGATGAGAATGTGTTTTGGTTTTATTATTTTTTTATAATACGCAGCTCCAATTGCCTAATAGTCCATGCATAGGTTAGCTTAGTAGCTCAGAATTAGCTATATGAATCCTGTCTGCCTCTGGAAGAATAAATGATTTGGAACTGCAATAAATCTGCGTCGGACCAATTCAATGGGACAAAGAATCTGTATTTTCACTGTGGAACGTTCATCAGCGACCCACGGCCAATTTTGTGTCACCTTCCCTACGGACAGTGACACTGAGGGGGAATTAAACATCCTTAAATATGGTGACATAAACGTTTTAAGTGTGGCAATGCATTTCTTATTGCTGCATGACAGCATGCATAGCTTTCAGCACCATCTTATTTCATAGGTTATTACTATTTATTTGCAAACGGCACCCAGTTGGCACCCAGGCGGCTGAGGTTCCCAAATCAGAAGACAAGAGGTTCCTTGCAGTGACCGGTCTTCCACAACAGATCCTGGACAGCCTGCAGGAGCAGCTGATAGTAGGTGGGATTGCCCCTCTAGAGTATGCCCACGGGTGAGAGAGGCCTGTACATTTGGAGGTTCAGGCCTTGGATCAATTGTGACCCCTGTGCAGCCAGCCCCAGTTTCAGAGGATCGGAGGAGTGACCAATCCCTGCCAAGATCTTCGGCTGCTAATCTTTATGCCGTGGAGGAGCTGTTAGGATACCAGCAAGGCAGATCTGGGGAATTAGGAGCTCATCTGCCTGACGCAGCACGAGACAGCGACTGCTGTTTGCTGAAGTGAAATGCCTCACCCCTATCTTCGCCATGGCCTATGAGGATCCAGGGTGAGAAGTCTGTGGATCCGGGGAACCATTCCTCATTGAAGCTCCCCTCCCTGGCTCACCATCAGCAAGGATGTCCACCTGATGGTGTGCTCTGCCCAACTGCTTTCTCTCTGGATCAGGCAGCTGAACCAGCAGAAGTCACTGGGCACCAGCCAAGGAGGCTGGGCGCTCCTGCAGCCAGTCAGCACGGAACAGCAATATCCTGCTGATATTCCCAGTTGGGACCTCCCAGAGGGAGAGGTAACCAGGGTATAAGAGGGTAGCTCTTGGGTGTTTCCCCCTGTGGTTCCTGTTGGTGGTGCTACTATCCTTTTAGGTTGAGGCTAGGATAAGTTTTGTGAGTTTGGGCACCTTTTTTCTATAACAAGGGCGAGAATCCCTTGCGGTCAATAGGACCAAGGCACTATGCCGGCTGGTAGAGTCTAGTAGGACTCAGTGTACCAGCGACCTTCCGCTTTTTAGGTTCCGACGCGCTGAAGTTCCGTCACATCTACATGTTATTTTATCGCTCCACATGTATTATATGGTTCTGCATGTTATTGCATGGCTCGGCACTGTATTATATTGTTCTGCAGTGTGTCGCTGGCCCTTCTGGCAGCGATGTGGTTAGAATTTGTGCTTACCCATATTTACTATTTCTGTGAATGCTGCAGGAGGACAGGCCTGCACTTACTTTCCTCCGGGAGGTCAAACTCCTCTGCCTCCCTCTCCATCTGCTGGCACCATCCCTCCATCCTCTCCACCTCTGCCTGCAGCATCTTAATGAACCACTCCCCGTCACGATGACACGGAGACGCTCTCCCCGAGTCCGGGAGGCTTCGGGTGCCCCTCTCCATCCAGGATTCAGGACGGGCTTCCTCTGCCGTGTCGTACTGCATCTGGTAGTCTTCTCTATACGCCCACTGGCCCTGTGTGTGGACGGTCTTGTAGACGGAGTATTGCTGGGCGGAGTCAGAGGGCTCTGAGGAGTGACGCTGGAAGGAACGTCCGAATTGCAGTCCCTTGTCTTCCGTAGGGACGGTCAGCCCTGGGAACCCCTCAAGCTCTAGGTCAGCCTGGACTCCGGCTGTCACGCTGTTGGAGCGTTTAAATCTCGCTCTCCTGCAGGGGGGAAACCGGTGATGGTACAAGGGAGTAACCACATTATGCAACAATATAGAATGTTATATAGGTTATATATAGCAATAGGAGTGGTTATACAGAGCAATAGGAGGAGTTATAGGGAGCTGTTATACGGAGCAATAGGAGGAGTTATAGGGAGGGATTATACGGAGCAATAGGAAGAGCTATAGGGAGCGGTTATATGGAGGAGTAGGAGAAGTTATAGGGAGCGGTTATATGGAGGAGTAAAAGGATTTTAGAGAGCGGTTATATGGAGCAATTGGGTGAATTATAGGTACGGTGTATGAAGTTAGGGTGGAGTTAAAATCAGTTTGGTACAATAGCTTCTAACCTTGTTACACACTCATTCAAAGGCATTTTGGGTGATATTATTAATAAATAGCAATTTCTTACCCCCTCAGATTCTTACTGACATTGCTCACTCAGACTCAAGTTTTTAACCCTGTTGCTCACAGAGGGGCCTGCATTGCTTTGCAATAGGGTTAAGGTAGTAGTAATGAGGAGGGGCTTCTTAGGGTCTTTGGATAACCAAAGTCCCTAAAAAGCCCATCCTCATTACTACTACCTTAACCCTATTGCAAAGCAATGCAGGCCCCTCTGTGAGCAACAGGGTTAAAAACTTGAGTCTGAGTGAGCAATGTCAGTAAGAATCTGACGCATGATAATTCGAGTCATTATAACGCCTCATAACTGCTGGCTCCCTCCCTCCTAGGTGGGTCCTGTATTGCATCAGTCTAGTTCTTCTGCCTTGAAAAGGGATTGGGGTTAAGGTGCAGCGTCTACCAAACTGGTACGTCAATATTTTTTCTTCTCAGCATCTGGCCGATCCATTGCCATGGTAACATGCCAGAGGTGGGCTTTCGGTATGAAGCTTCAAAGGGTCCTTGTTAGGATAATTCTCCATGGAGATTGATGGACACAAAGAACTGAGCAGGCAGAGTCTGTCACCCTTTATGCATCCATCTGTCTATCACTACCCTGTACAGGACCTTACTTCTCCATGCATGCCTGCTTACCTCCAGCTCCCAGACAGAGCAAATGTGTATCCCCTCTACTGCCAGAGGGGCCAGCAATGTGTTTTATAGCAATAAAATAACATGATATAGCGCTGCATGTTATTATATCGCTCTGCCTATTATTACAGTATATCATATCACTCAGAATGTTATTATATTGCTCTGCATGTTATAATATCGCTCTGCCTATTCTTATATATTATATCAATCTGCCTATTATTATATTGCTCTGCATGTTATTATATGATATCACTCTGAATATTATTGTATCGCTCTGCATGTTATTGTATCATTCTGCCTATTATTATATTATATCTTTCTGTCTGTTATTATATTATATCTCTCTGCCTGTTATTATATTATATCTCTCTGCCTATTATTATATTATATCTCTCTGCCTGTTATTATATTATATCTCTCTGCCTATTATTATATTATATCTCTCTGCCTGTTATTATATTATATCTCTCTGCCTGTTATTATATTATATCTCTCTGCCTGTTATTATATTATATCTCTCTGCCTATTATTATATTATATCTCTCTGCTATTATTATATTATATCACTACATTTTATGACATTGTTCTGCCTGTTACCATTCTGCTCTTAATAATATACAGAGCTATAGCATACCATGCAGAGCGATATTATAACTCACTGCAATATAATACCATGCGGAGCAATACTATGCAAAGCAATACACTACTATGCGGAGCGATAAATTACCACACAGAGCAATATAATAGTATACAGAGCAATATAATACCATGCAAATTAATATAATAGCATGCAGATCAAGGGATAAATGGTGCACTGTGGAGCTCAAATCATTATGTGCATGCTACCTGCCCCTTCTCTCTCTAAAACATGACACCCCAACCCTCCTGTCCCAAAATATCCAGCCGAAATAAGAATAGGCACCTTCTGTCATCTTCTACTTGAACCCCGATGGAGTGGAACTCTCTCCGGCTCTTTCCCTCTGTGTCTGAGTCTGAGATAGTCTCCACCTATGAATAAATCCGGGAGAACCTGCATTAAACCATTGTTACTTGTTATTCGGTCCTCCTGCTGTGCTGCGCACAGGAGTTATCAACACATAAAGGTGTGCCAATTTTGTAACAGTCAAATATGTTAAAGCAGAAATCTGTTCTTCACATTTTTATCTGTATTATATACAGAGTATAAATAGATATATATTTTTTTGTATTACCGGAACTTGGTTCCCAAGACACTTGCTAGGTGCAGACAAAATGGCCGCCGGTGACAACTTCATTCTAGTAGACAACAGAAAGTCGCAATATACATCAGGAGATGACCTTGCGGCTTTCTACTGATGACCTCTCGGCCATGTTTGTATTATTTTGGTGTCAGAACCCGTCACAAAAAACTACAAATATCTCAGAAAATAGGGAGGCTCAAATATCAGGTCTAGGCCAACATTGACCAGCTCCGGAGGAGCCTAAATTCAGTTAATATAAAAAATATATATATATTGTATATATATAGAAAAAAAATAGGGATTGTTTCTTTAACCCTTTGAGTGCTTGAGGGTTTGTTGCACCAGAGTGCCGCAGGCTCTCCGGCACAGCATGGTCACGTGACCGTAGCGACCTTTAACCCAGAAACAGAAGACGAGTCCTCTTCCATTTCCCTTCACTGCAGATTGCATCCTGCACTCCATGGAAACATGGAACGCGATGAAAGCTGGGGGGAAAAAGCACTCTTTGGAGTTCCCGACCCTGTGTCGTGGTGACTACGTCTTGCGGCCCTCAACGGGTTAAACCACAAGTAATAGGGAAAGCTTTTAAAGGGCGAGTCCCTACTAGGATGAAAGTAAACTAATGGTAGTGACATGTTTAATAGGTTACATGTAGCTGACTGACACCTTTTATTATTACTTAAATTATTATTTACTTAAAAATAATGTTTTTAACTTGTAACTTTTACATTGTAAACAAAAGCTTTTGAATCTTTATCTGATGTATTTTGGTGATAAGACTGTCTGTCAATCCTCAAATCTACAGGTAAATAGTTTTTTTTTCTCCTTTGTTATTATTTTGTAAAGTTATTTATCAAGCCTTGGTTAGTCAAACTAATAAACATAACTATCTTATAACCAATTAATTCAGGGAACCAGGGAATTTAAAAAAAACTTAATTTTTCACAGGATACATATAAGGAAAATTGTTACTCTACAGTAAGTGTTCCTAAATCTTTCTAATGGAGCAGATTACACTGATAATATACATATTATATTGGAGCGCCCCTTCAAAGCAGCACTCCTAGTTTGATTTGTTTTTTAAAAATAGGATTGAAGTAGGGGGTCTCCTGAGCTGAACCGTGTTAATTTCAGCTCCTGGGACCCCCTGCTTCCCGAGATACTTACCTCCGTAGGGGGTGCCGGTTTCAGCTCTGGCTTGGGCTATCATAATGGCGGTTTACATGTCCTACATCTACCGGGCCAATAGGAAGCCGTGACGTCATCCCTTGCGGCTTCCTATTGGCCTGCGTGATTGGGACATTTAAACCTGCGGCGGTCTGTATCTGTATCGGTCTGCATGAGGTCCCCGATGCTGAAATGAATGCAGTTCAGCTTCAGAGACCCCCTGCTTCCCACTAGGGGTTGAAGAAAACACTTGGGAGAGCATATGCTCATTAAAACGGTGTAGCCAAAGACATGTAAGACGCTGTATCCTTTCCGAGAAGCAAGAAAGAAATCTGAATGCAGCTTCTCCTTTACGCAGGATAAACGTTTGTTTCCTGCAAGTGTCTATTAGTGAAATTGTGTGGAACATTGTATTCCATTAAATAAAGAACTTTCATAAGTTTAACTTGTGTAGCAGCAATTTACCAGAATAAGCAGCATTTCAATCACCCATATAGTAAAAGAAAATTACTTACCAGAGACCTATGGAAAAAAATAGATTATACCATGGAATATTACCATGGAAACACTGAAAGCTTCAACATTATCTAAAAATACTGATATTTGTCCGATTTGTCTTTTAATGCGTTAGCTACATTTAATCTGTTTAACAAGCCACTGCCATTGTTTCACAGAGATGTCACGTTGTCAACCTTCAATTACAAAAATCAGTGACATTTTGGAGGTTCTGACTCACAAACAGGCTTTTTAATGGACAAATATTTATCAGCAAGACTTCGTTGAAGTGTATGACACTAATGTTACACATTAGTGGGAGTAGACGAGTTTAGAGTTCCTATAGGAGGGACTGACTAATTGTATAGAGTCATTCTTACCTCAGCATAGAAAACCACTATTATTATTATTTTTGTACTTTATGGGGTTTATGTCTCAATTTTCACAATCAAGAGCATTGCTCGAAAAGCAGGTGCAAAATGGTGTCCTTGTGATACTTTGCATCAATGTATGAAGATGTTCAATTTTTCCAAGGGGTTGAGAAAGCATCCAGATGGATTTCAGACAACCATCCTGTTTGTTCAAACATTCGCCAAGCACCCTTGAGTCCCAATTACAGGCACAGTGCAGCTGATTTTAATATGTGGTGGGACTTGGGAAGGTAAGAGCTTGCACCAAAAGAGGAGGCTGGATCGCTCACTCCATCCTGCTGTTGACTGATGAAGCTTCTCCAAGTTTAGGCACCATAGCACCCACATCCAAAGCACAGAAGAATACCCTCGCTGCATGATCTCACACATCCAGAAGAAGAGCAAGCTTCCTCAAGTAAGACTCAGCTGATCCAAGCATAGGATTCTTGTGAACAGCACCATTTGTGCTGGTTGTGGTACTGTCTATTTGCTCAACATACAAAGTCTTCATAGATTTTGCAACATTGACTTCTCAAGACCACCAACGTTTCTTCTTTCAATGTGATTGTAAGAGCAGAGATATTGTGATCATTTAACCACATGTGTAGCAAACCTTTAGGAATGATATTTATGAAAAACTTCCATGTTTGTCAAAAAAAGGAGAGACTTCTAGCAATATTAGCAACTAGACAACAACTCTGCAACTGGGAGAACCTTTAAAATGCTATGACAATTTATGCACAGCTGAAAGACTATAACTTTATAAGCTGCAATCTAGCCTTCAGTGCTACAGTACACTGCCCTCTCAGGCAATCATACTCCTTATATCCTGCAGTACCTGGGAACTCACTCCTCCTATTGCTTTTTCTGTTTGCAGTTTCCTCACTCATTTGTAAAGATTTGTGCCCGGACACTGCACCACGTTTTACATACTCTGTCCCAGCTACTTCTGCACACCTCAATAAAAAGCACAAATCCTCTTCTTACCTCCTCCATCTCTTCCTACTCCTCCTTCTTCTTAACTGCCGGGTATATCTCTCCTAATCCTGGACCTGGCCATATGTACACCTGCCCTCGTCCACGCCTCCCTGCCTCCTCCTCCCTCCTATGGGTGTTAACGCATTTAACTTAACACCTATTCCTTCTCTGGGATGTCTGCTCTCTGAATAATGAGGCTCTGATTATACATAATCTCTCATTCTCTTCATCTTTTTGCTCTAAAAGAAACCTGGCTCTCACAACATGACTACTGTGGACTCTCTCTCACACTCCACACCCCAATGGCCACACCCCCCACTGCCAATATCAGCTCCAAACTATACCTCCATCCGTTTCTCTCTCTTCCTTTTGAGTTTCATGCCGTCCAGATTTTCTACCCTCTCTCTCTGCACATGGCAGTGATCTACCGACCGTATACCTCCACCTTCCTCTCTGACTTTAAATCCTGGATTTCCTTCTTTCTTTTCTCCAACTCTCCTATCTTTTTAGTGAGAGACTTTAGGTATCATATTGACAATCCCTCAGTCTCCTGGGCATCTCGCCTTGTTCCTTCAACCTCCTCCTTTGGCCTACACCAATGTACCAATTCCAGCACCTACAAGTATGGTCATTATTTAGACCGGGTCTTTACTAAAAACTGTTCCCTTTCTGATTTATCCATCAACCCTTTTGCTTTCGGACCATCACTTCCTATCATTCACCACCACTGGTTCCCATAATCCCCCTCCTACCAGTTCTACTCGCTATTCTGGAGACCTTCACTTCATTGACCTCTCTCTGCTCTGGATCTACCCTGAACACTAACCTCTCTTTTCCCTCCTCCTTTAAGCAAACAGTGATCACACCTAATCTCAAAAAACACCCTAGACCCTTTGTGCTTCACTAACTACTGCCCTTTATCCCTCCTGCCTTTTGCCTCCAAACTGCTGGAACGTCTCGTGTTCTCCCATGCTATCAACTTTCTTCATTCCTATGCCCTCCTGAACCTTTTACAATATGCTTTTTGTACAGCTCACTCAACAGAGACAGTGCTCACTAAAGTAGCCAATGATCTACATGAAGCAAAATCCCATGGTAATTTTTCCTTACTTATCCTACTCGATCTCTCAGCTGCCTTTGATACTCTTGATCACGCTTTTCTCGTTCATATCCTAAACTCTCTTGGTATCCACATCAAAGCCCTATCCTGGCTCTCATCATACCTCTCCCATCACATATTTTCGGTCTCTGGGGCAAACATGTCATAGTGTTGATCTGTCTATTGGTGTACCTCTCCTTTTTCTGCACACACTATCACTTGGTGACCTCATCAACTCTTTTGGCCTCAGGTATCATCTCTACGCAGATGATACGCAGATATATCTATCCACCTCTACCCTCACACCTGCAATCCAGTCCCACGTCTCTGTCTCCTGGCTATATACACCTGGATGGAGCTCGGCCACCATAAAAACTTTATATGTCTAAAACTGAGCCCCTCATATTTCCCCCTATACCTGACCTAATATTCTCCTTTTCCATCACAGTAAATGGTGCTACCATTTATCGTGTCACCAAAGCACGATGCCTCGTAGTGACATTTGATTCTTTCCCATTCACGGCATGGCTAAAATTTGTCACTTCTTCCTCCGTAACATTGTCAAGATCCACCCTTTCCTCTATCAATCTATTGCTAACACTCTAATGCAGTGGTGCGCAAACTGGGGGGCGCAACCCCCAGGGGGGTGCGAGACTGCCGACGGGGGGGGCGCGGGGTTTACAGAGGCCCCGCGCGCTTCCCGAAGGCACTTAAATTAAGTGCCGGGGGAGCTGCAGGGCCTCTGTAAACCTAACTTACCGTGGCTCCGGCGGCTTCCTCCCTGCGTCGCCATGGTAACCCGGCGTCAAAATGACACTGCGAGGTCATGTGACGTCACGTTGCTATGGCAACGTGACGTCATTACGCCGGTGCGCGGGTAAGTTGGGGTTGGAGGGGGGGGGCGCGGGAGTGAGGGGACAGCTGGCAGGGGGGCGCAGGGAAAAAAGTTTGCGCCCCCCTGCTCTAATGCATGCCCTTAACCTCTCCTGTCTGGGTTTTTTGTAACATACTGCTAACAGGCCTCCCTGTCTCACAACTTTCTCCTTTGCAAGCCATCCAAAATTCCACTGCTAGAATAATTTCTCGCAAAACAGTCTCTGCTCATCTCCTCCTTATATCCCTCTCCTGGCTTCCCATTACGTTACGGATCACCACCAAAGTCCTCCTCCTTAACTTCAAGGCTCTTCAGTCATCTGCTCCTCTCTACATATCAGCTCTGATCTCTCGTTGTGCCTCTGCTCGTCTCCTGCGCTCTACACATAACTATCTCCTTTTCCCCCATTCACTTCTATTGCTCTCTCGCCTCAAAATGTTTCCCTCACTGCCCCTTACCTGCAGAACTCACTCACACTCAGTATACGCCAAGCACCTTCTTTCCTCATCTTCAAGTCAAACCTTAAAACTCACCTGATCAAAAGTCAAGACTCATGGCGACTGTCCCACGCACTTATTCTTTCACCTGCTGTCTCTGTAAGTCTCCCAACATACCACTTAGATTGTAAGCTCTCAGGGGCAGGGATTTCCTTTCTTATTATCTGATTTTGTTTGTTGCACTTATTGTATTATAAGTCCTGTACAGAATTGTCTCTTTGGTAAAGCGTTGAGTACACTATGGGCGCTATATAAATACAAAATATACATATTATAGGGTTAGCCAACACGTACATTGTCCAGGTCCCTTTCTGCAAAATATACCCAATGAAAGTTCTGATAAAGTACATAAATGAATTGGTATTGCTAAGGGAGGGCATTTTTACTGGTGTCCTGGTTCTAAAAGTTTTTCTGTGTTTTGGTTTTGCCAGAACTCAATTGGTTTTGGATTTGGAAAAATAAATAATGGAACAAAAACACTCACAACATGGAGGATCATTTTCCAAGTGTTTTCATTCGTGAACCCAAAAGTTCAGGCGCTGCGCCTTGCCTGGGTTTTGGATCATGCTGTGCTCGGGACTCCGAATGTACGTCAACGTTTTCGATTTCAGAGCCACAAACCTGCTCATCCTTATTACATTTGCTGGACACTCTGAATTGTTAAAACTTTGCGGGACATAATTTGTATAAATCACCTTTTTCAGAAATGCTGATATTGCATGGCATTCATTTAACAGTAATAGTGTGGCATGTAGCTTGTGTGTTCAGCCTGCACTTCCTAACTCCTCTGTGCTATGCTCCCCTCATTTTATATTGCTAAAATTCTTTGCAACAGCTGGGAAGCAATACAATCACAAGCAATATCAGTGTTAATAAACTGGTCCCTTCAGGGAATAAATCACATCCGTTTGTGTAAAAAAAAAAAAAAAAAAAAATGCACAGTACTACATGTTTTATTGCTTTAAAGCTGCAGTTTTTGTTTTTTTTCCCCCATTCAATATGTGCATCAATACAATCTGCACACTGACAAGAAATTAGCTAAACTGCAGATCGATCCTTTGTCCTGTAATTAATCGCTTGCTCTGCGTTATTTAATTCAGTTCTTGCAAAGCATTCTGGGCAATGTAGTCCTGGAATATGATTGACTGGGCAGTTACTAGATACAATTGGTGCACTGCTAGAGAGAGGGCGGGGCTCAAGAGCCAGAGACTATCAGAAGGGGGAGGGAGCTGTCACTTTGGAAATGCTTCCTACATTAGAAACATTAAAAATGTCTTTAAAACATTTTTTTTTTTAATGTTTATGCTACAAGTATTTTCTCATAGTACAGAACTGATTTATTAGAAAAAACAAACATGTAGAATATTGCTTGAACTGCTGCTTTAAATCACATCCAAATGTACTACTTTTAGATAAGTGGCAAAGAAAGTTGCTCACTGGTTCTTATGAATCATGCTTACTAATGTAGTCCGTCCATAAGCACAGCCTCTCCTCAGCCCAACCTCTATAAAAGGGAGCTCCTTCTCATACACAGCCCAAGTCTGAAGCCTGCCACAGTCCTGCTATTGGCAAGAACTTGCTGTACATAGAATGACAGTGCTTGCTCAGACTTCTTAAACATGTATGTCGTACTGCTTCGGTAAAGCTACTAAATGCTATAAATATATTAGTACTTAAAAATCCATGTCGGTGTGCCAAGGTTCTGTTCTACAGGTAGACACAACATGTTTGCAGGGTCAGGCTTGCTCTGGCATCCAGTAGAATGACATCATCAAGAAAGGACGTTGCAACGAGGGCCGCCGCCTGCTTTCCCAGGTTATTGATTGTTGGGTGGGGGGGAGTGGGTGTGCTGACAAGTGGTTGAGCAGGCCAGTCCAGGGGCCCTAACTGTTGACTGGAGGTCCTAGGGCCCTAGAGGATGACCAGGAGAGTGGGAGTTCTCCCCTGTTAGCGGCAACCTGGCTGCGCCTCTCTATTGGCGACCCGCAGCCCTGTTTGTACGTTTGTTCACAGAAAATACTAAAAATGTGAAGTCTATATTATTGGCAACTGGCGGGTCCCCGGAGGTGCTCCAGCGGATCCCAGGGTTCAAGGAAGTTTAAAAATAAAAAAACCTTGGTGGGGGGAGGTGGGGTTTGCGCTTTAACAAGATTCATACATCTGATGCAGGCCCAAAGTGACACACATCATATTTGCTATATTTGCTATATTTGTTATAAAGATAATTGCTCCACTTGCTATACAGGGGTTTGCTTACTAAAGTCTCCCGCCTGCATAACTGGGGCAAACACCAGTGCAAACGATTTGTACCAGATCTATCAGAAGAAAAAAATCCTGGGGTGCCTTCTAATTCATAAATCTGGTGCTGTTTTTGCACTTGTTTTTCGCCAATTTTGCAGAAGGGAAACTTTAGTAAATAGACCCATGGGGTCTAAAGTATCAGTTCTGAATAAAAGCATAGGGCAACAGATTCATCAACTAATATACCCTATTGATTCCAATTGGACTTTGTTTATATACAGTATGAAGCACATTTGTTGCCCCGAAATTGCACCACTGTTGCTATAATATATATTCCCCATTGAGTGGGGTTTGCCGGCTCCTCACTGTTCCAGCTGATTGAGGATAGATAGCTCCATTTGTAATGCGATGTTAGCGACAGTAACATACCTGCACTCCTATGGACGGGCGCCATTTTCTCTGTCGGGTGCCACCTTTCAGGTCTTCCCTCAGCGGTAGGGCTTTGCTGATCACAGTGGGAGGTTTGGGAGAAGGTCTGTGCTGGACCGACGTCAGGTCCAAAGACAGCCCTCTGGACTTAGCGCCCTCCAGGTTCTCACTGGAGTTGGAGTGGCCTTTGACATCTTTGGACCAAGGCAACCGCGTAGGCTCATTGTGCAGGAAGGTTTCATGGGTGGATTCTGTGCTACTTTGGGCTGTCACGGAGATGAGGGGCTTGGAGAGGAGCCTGGGCGGGATGGGCGGTGGGGCTTTGCGGTAAGTGAAGGCTGTGGTGAAAAAATTGATTAAGAACACTCAAGACTGTTCATCAAATGGACTGTACAATCACTGGCTATCTCAATTGTCACCCCCCCCCCCCCCCTCCCAAAAAAAGCATTTCCTTATTACAGTGATCAAGCTGTAACATAAAGTAACACTGAGTATCTAATCCTAGAACTTGCTCTTCCCAAAGATTCAACTTTAGATTGGACCCATTCCAGTAATAATAGAAGCGGACCCCATTACCCGTCTCTGATCCCCAACACAACAAACACCAGCACAGACATACATACTGTGGGAATGACTCTGCTGGTGGTAAATAAGGAATGTCAGTTATAGGGTAACAAAGAATACCACATGATCAACATGACAGACCTGGCATGGGTTTATGCATTGGTGTCTACTTTAGGATGTATTTATTTAGGGAGCTGGATGTATATACAAATACTTAACATCACTGTATAGTGCATGATATGCCCATTCAATCATCAAATTCTACTTTCTCTAGTGTGACATGGAGTTTTATTATCTACCAGCTCTACAGTATGATTGCTTTTTCACTAAAAATATGTGGCAGATTTCTACAGCACTGACTGGATAATAGTTTTTGTGGCATGAGCCATAGAGGAGGAGTCTACAATAAACCATAATAGAATCCACCTCGTTGGTTAATTCACTATACTGTAACCTTAATCTACCCCACTGGCAGAAAGGGGTTTAACTAGTGTGGTCCTGACCCGCCTCCTTTAGTTATTCTTATTGGATAAAGGAAGGAATTAAGACTTAAGTATCAGGAACCCCCAGGGCCCGTTTTAGAATTTCACTGCCCATAGGCACTTACCTTTTTGCCGCCCTGACCTCCTCCTCAAGCAGCGCCCCGATGTCACATGGCGACGCGTTTCCATGACAACGGGACGCCATGTGACATCATGTTGTCATTTGACGCTGCAGGAGGAGGTAAAAGACTTTTACAGAGGCCACACGCTCTCCCCCAGCAATCAGTTTAATTGTTATGAGGAAGAGAACGAGGCCTGTGTAACCGCAGCACCCCCCACCCCCCCCCCCCCCCGCCCAACATTTGCTGCCCCCCTATGCCTAAATATAGGCCTGTGAGCTGCATGTGGTTGGAAGCAGGAGTCTCCCAATAAAGCAGCGTACCAGGCTGCTCGTTGTTTGTTTTTGTACAGTATGGGAACTAGGAGGTTCAATATGTGTCCTTTTCAGCTCCGGTGACCCCACGATTTCCTGAGATACATGCTGGTGTAGTTACTCGTGTTAAATTTTCCCTCCAGGGGAAACAACATGGCGTAGAATTTCATGGGTCCCGCAAGTCAATAGGAAACTGCAACATCATTGTGGCTTCCTTTTAGGTGGCCATTTAAATCCCCGTGAGGAAACATCTGTACTGTAACTACATCGGTAAATAACTTGGAAACTGGTAGGTCCCTGGAACTGAAATTAGCGCGGTTCACCTCCAGACGACTCCCCTCTCCCCCGATTCCCATCATGTAAATTAAAAAAGCAGTGCTGCTTTTATGTCTGGAAATGCCCTTTATTTTGGAATAGAATTTTCCACTGGTTCTAGATTTTCAGGAGATGGTGTTTATATCCCACACCTAGGACTACTCATATAGTTAGAATGTATTCCATCTGCATCTGCACTGAGGCCTAAACAGTGTATTGGTGGTTGAAGTGATTTAGCGCAGGATATGTGGCCAATGCAGCCAACCTTGTGGATAAACAGCAGACATGAAGCCCAAGTAATGACGTCTGGTTTGACATGGAATGTGTCTCTGGGGAAACACAATTAAAGCTTCTCCTGAGAGGTCTAATTATGTGATGTCACTGCCCAGGTGAAGACATTATTTGGATGGATGACATCTCTAAAAGAACCCAATTGACTTCAAATCTCATTGTACCGTACAATAACATAGGTAGTCAGGACACTACAGGTGGTAGTCAAGGAAGCCAGATCATGGGCAAAATACACAAATTCACATGCTAATAATCCAATGTTCCAGCCTCTTATTGAGCCATGGGCTCACATTTTAGGTTTCTAGAGTCTGTGTATGTGAATGTGTGTCTTTGAATAGGGACATCTTTCACTGCTCACAAGTTAACACAACGATTCATTTCTCCCAAGTATTGAAGATGTTCCCGACTTAACTCTCTCATGATGCTCTTCAAAGTCTCTGAGTTTTTACAATGCATGGACCCTGGTTGAGTGGAGCAACTGAGAGATGTTCCAATTTTTGCATGTGGGTGTGTATACTTTACCAATAAATTAAACAACACTATTGAACTCGCCCATCCTATGTAAATGCATCAGAGCAACAGTGTGTGATAAAAATGCTATATGGTCAGAAACCTGCGCTCTATTCACTTACCTGACTTTGATTCCACTTTACGCTCCTCCCTCTCCTCTGCTACAGACCCTGACAACCTGGTCAGGAACTACAACTCTGCCTTGTCCTCCTCTCTTGATCTACATGCCCTGCTTTCTCTCTGCCGCCCTCGCCCTTCTAACCCTAGACCCTGGCTAAATTCCCACACGCGCATGCTGTGTTCCTACACTCGTTCCTCTGAACGCCTCTGGAGGAAATCTCATACTCTCGCAGACTTCCTTCACTGCAAATGTATGCTGTCCTGTTTCAACTCTGCCCTCTCGCAAGCTAAACAAACCTACTTTTCTTCACTAATCAACATGCACAAGTCTAACCCATGCCAACTGTTCTCTGTCTTTGATACTCTACTCAAACCACCCTCAGCTGCCTCTCCTTCCTCCATCTCCGCTCAGGACTTTGCTGACTATTTTAAGGAAAAGGTGAAATCCATACGTCAGAACATCCCCTCTGTTTCTTCCTCCCATCCTACACCTCTTCCTAACTCTCCTCCTGCCTTCCTTGACTCTTTTTCCACTGTCTCAGAGGAGGATGTGTCGCTGTTGATCGCCTCTTCTCCCTCTACCACTTGCCCTCTTGACCCCATTCCCTCCCATCTCCTAAAACCTCTTGCTCCTTCTATAATCCCTACGCTCACAGACGTTTAACTCCTCCCTCTGCTCTGGAACCTTTCCATCCTCCTTCAAACATGCAACAGTCATACCATTACTCAAAAACAGCAAGCTTGACCCTACCTGTCTTTCTAACTATCGACCTGTCTCCCTCCTGCCTTTTGCCTCTAAACTCCTTGAACGTCTTGTATTCTCTCGCTTGCTCCATTTTCTCAACACCTATTCTCTCCTAGACCCTCTACAATCTGGCTTCCGCACTGCTCACTCCACGGAAACAGCCCTCACTAAAATAACTGACGACCTCCATGCTGCCAAAGACAGAGGTCATTACACTCTGCTCATATTACTCGACCTCTCTGCAGCATTTGACACCGTGGACCACCCTCTTCTCCTTCACATTCTCCATACTCTTGGTATTCAGAACAAAGCTCTATCCTGGATCTCATCCTACCTCTCCCATCGTACTTTCAGTGTCTCTTCTGCTAACACCTCCTCCTCCTCTATTGATCTCTCTGTGGGTGTACCCCAGGGCTCAGTCCTGGGACCTCTTCTCTTTTCTCTGTACATCCTCTCTCTAGGTGACCTAATAACAGCTTTTGGGTTTAATTATCACCTCTATGCTGACGACACACAAATATACTTTTCAACACCCGACCTTACACCTGCTGTACAAACCAAAGTTTCTGAATGTCTCTCTGCAATATCATCCTGGATGGCCCTCCGCCGCCTTAAACCCAACATGGCTAAAACAGAGCTCCTACTACTTCCTCCCAAACCTGGCCCTACTACCTCCTTCCACATTACTGTTGGAACTACGATCATTCACCCAGTAGCCCAAGCACGCTGCCTAAGGGTCACACTCGACTCCTCTCTCACATTCGCCCCTCACATTCAAAACATTTCTAAAACCTGTTGCTTTTTCCTCCACAATATAACAAAGATACGCCCTTTCCTCTGTTGCTCGACTGCAAAAACTCTGACTCAGGCCCTCATTCTCTCCCGTCTTGATTACTGTAACCTCCTGCTGTCCGGCCTTCCTGCCTCTCACCTCTCTCCCCTACAATCTATCCTAAACACTGCTGCCAGAATCACTCTACTCTTTCCCAGATCTGTCTCAGCATCTCCCCTCATGAAATCACTCTCCTGGCTTCCGATCAAATCCCGCATCTCACACTCCATTCTTCTCCTCACTTTTAAAGCTTTACACTCTCCTGCCCCTCCTTACATCTCAGCCCTAATTTCTCGTTATGCACCATCCAGACTCTTGTGTTCTTCTCAAGGATCTCTTCTTTCTACCCCCTTTGTATCTAAAGCCCTCTCCCACCTTAAACCTTTTTCACTGACTGCCCCACACCTCTGGAATGCCCTTCCTCTCATTACCAGACTAGCACCCTCTCTATCCACCTTTAAGACCCACCTTAAGACACACTTGCTTAAAGAAGCATATGAATAGAACTGTGGATATTCTGAACACATGATACATAAAGCTTGGCCCCCTGCAGATGCACTTACCAGAACTCCCTACTACTGTCTCTGTACGTTCTCCCTACCTACCAATTAAACTGTAAGCTCCTCGGAGCAGGGACTCCTCTTCCTTAATGTTACTTTTATGTCTAAAGCACTTATTCCCATGATCTGTTATTTATATTATCTGTTATTTATTTGATTACCACATGTATTACTACTGTGAAGCGCAATGTACATTAATGGCGCTATATAAATAAAGACATACAATACAAAATATGTTATATGGTTGTCAGAAATACATATGGTCTTAATAATCAAATAATTAAGGATTTAATAATAATAATAGATTATTAATGGCTATCAAAAAGCATTTTTAATTCCCAATAGAAACCTTCTTTCTCCACAACAACCATCTCTACTGTTTTTTATTTTATTTCTAGCTATAATTAATTGCGATGTCCTATTTCATGTTTATTTGGATGTGAAAGTAAACAGATTTTCCCTAATAGCTCACAAGGGTCAGGGGAAAATATAGGAAGCGAGATCCCACAGCTGTTCTTATGCTTTTGGCCTCGTCGTTATGAGCGTGATTAGGGATTCTGCATTGTAAATCTGGTGGCTGCAAACAGGCACAGTTAAGTTATGGTGGAGAGGAAGGTGCAATGTGTTTGTAGCACTTTGAGAACCTTGCAAAATTGACCATTGGTTTCGAGAAAAAAGAGGGGGAGGAGGAGAGCTGCTGCCCTGAATGGGTTCTAATCCTGTTGGCTCTGACACTGGTACCCCCTTCATCACAAGGGTCTTTGAACGGATTGGTCTTAAGGATATATTTTAAGATGTGGGACTCATTTCAATATACTTTGGATAGACATTAGTATATCTCCCATGGTACCGCAGGTATGTTAATTTTTCAGCATAGGTATCTCCCTAATTTATTTGAAAGGAGGTATGAGGGGATATATACAACTGGAAATACCTATCAGGTTAGGAAATTCTCCTCCTCCTCCTCCTCGCAAAAAAGCATATTTCAGACTCTGAAGGGAAATTGCACATTCAGGTTATTTCGCTTGTAAAGCAACAACAAACTGGGGAGGTATGTCATTTGTGCATCAAGCGAGATATCGTACTGAATACCGTTTTTACACAAATGTCATCCAGTGCGGTTGAGAAAAAGGGAGGATGGCTGCTGCACACCATATAAATCAATACACATACATAGTTACCGGTGCACTTGTGTTGAAAGATGTCCTGCTGGAAATCCAAGTCGTACACCTAAAAAGGATATCACAAGGCGCTGCAGATTTTTCTTATGCTATTTAATGAGCCAAAACTTAGCGACATTTCAACCAGAGCAGTCTTTTTCTCAGTGGCCACTCACCACTTGAAAAAGACCGGTCTGTTCGAAACGTCGCTAAGTTTTGGCTCATTAAACAGCATTAGAAAAATCCGCAGTGCCTTGTGATATTCTTTTTTAGGTATACAGTATGGTAGAAACATGCCAACACGTTCGATGTTGTAGTGATAACATCGAAGCTACCTGAATAGGCCCCAAAGACTGATTTTCTGATTATTTTTTTTAAGCCCAGTTTCGCATTTAAAATAAATGAAATTAAAATAATGTTGCGAACACAGTTGGAACAGTTTTCGCACATCTCCTATGGTGGGTAGATAGTGATTTGCATGTTATTACCCAGAATCCTTGTCTGGAGCTTAACCACTGTCTGATATTACATGTTCGGGTCCTGTGGAAGACCTGCAGATACTCTCATGTGTTTTCTGCCTTTAAAACACGGCAAATATTTAGATAAACTGCTAACTGGTTGTAAGACGTTCATTTACCGTGTGTCTTATATTTTACACAGATCGTTATCCAGGTGTAGGTTCAATAAGACCAAGCAGAGATATTTTGACAACAAGAAAAACAAAAACACATAACAGATATATATATATTACTGTTACATAACTGCCCAAAATGTCAATAGGAGACACAAAGGAAATGCCATACGTAATGGCCAAAAATGCTGTTTTGTGCCCTTGATACACAGACACTTCACTAACATACTGTAATATCCCACCTTGACATGAATGTGTCAAAAAGCTTTGTGCTTTATAAGGGACAGGAACCATTTTCCATAAGGAGTCATTATAATGAGTGGCTTCTCATTAACACACCACTGCCAAACATGTTCTATGTCATCTTAACCTGCAATAAACTGCGAAGCAAACTATTGCAGCTTTCAGTTTATACCAATTCTATATCGTCTCTTAGAACAGGCCCTTGCAGGCTGGGTACAGCATACAATATATTTGTTACTGATACTTACATTAGTTCCATCTCTCTATATATGTCTGAGCTATACTCTACAAGTGCTGTGGGCCACAGATGCTGAGTAGGCACAAGTAAAGGGATGACGTATCCAGCTCAATATGCGAGCATGGATTCATCGAGACGCTTTAGCATCCTGTGAGACAGTAAGCAATTTTGGGAGTGCTCCATGTAGGAGATATTCAACGCAGCATCTTAATAAGATAATTCACCTAACTCCCTTATTTAACATTTGGAGCCGTCTTCTCTTGCATGGCAAAATCTAAGCTCTATTTATTGAAAGTGTACTGCAACCTCTTGAGCAAGGGAAAGCCGGCTTAATACTAACGGGGCTGAAGTCACCCAGCTTTAAAACTGGGGCAAAACCAACACCAAATTTATCCAAGGACAAGACTCTGATGAAAGGAATGGGATTATTTCCTAACTTCGGTGCAATTCTTCTGCCCCGTTTTGCAGTTGGCAGGTTATAGTAAACAGCTCTCTATTTTTTTCATAGGGATCCGAAACCAGATTTGTTTTAATTTTCCGTACGTAAAACAAAACTTTCCAACACTAGTAAACATTTCTGATTAACGACCCGTGTTAAGTATAAGAACCTTGATTATAAGATACTTTGGGGGGGGGGGGGTGAGGTTAGCAGAATAGAGCATTTATACATCTTTCCCCCCAAAATAGCCCCCAGAAGCATGAAGAAATAAGGCTGCCCATAATAAGGGAGACAAAGAAAATCACAGCACGAAAGACTTGTGAAGGACACTGTAGATGCATCAGATAATTGTAATTGACACCAGCTTCCCAGGGCCTCAGCCGGTATCCGAATGGCCTTGTATTCGCTGGGGATTGCGGTGAGAGGATTGACGCACAGCTGTGGATTAATATGCCAGGTTCTGAAAATTTGGGAAAGGTCAACGTATTCAGATTTCCCCAGCCCATTTACTTCTCGCAGTACATATTGATTCAGCCCATCTTCAGCCAACTTTTATGTTACTTATCATTGGTTGACTGTAAATTGGACTTTTAATCAGAGAGCAGGTGCATCCCTTGGGAATAGCTATGGAAACCTGCGGTCTCGTGGCTGCATAAATTTACGATGCCATACTGGTAATCCCTCTCTATTCATATTTAGGGACTAAACTCTCACCTGGGTGAGTTTTCTTTTCTTAATCCTAAGGAATACAACGTTCAAATCAGGATAGGAGGTTCAGGGGCGGAGAATGATAAGGGACATACACACTGCAAAGAAAGAGGGTGTCAAGTGACAAAAAGACAGAGTGGTTTAGAGAAAGTGACAAAGAAAAAGTTTCAATGCATCAATTAATATATTCTACTAAATAGAATCAATTTTGTTTTCAACTTGATTTTTTGGAGGTGGTCTAACCCTCATATCTCATGGAATTTCTTTGCACACTGATTACAGGGTGGAGCTTCCCAAAGACACTTTTTGTGGGCCCAGTTTAAAAAAGATTTGGGAACCATTGTGCTAGAAAGAGTTGTTTTTCTGCGATAATAGCGCTTGGCAGCAAAGTGAGCCGGGGTGATAAGGTGGTGTGGACGCACACAGAGCGATCAGTCAATCGGAACCGAACACTTACAGAAGCGTTTCATATATCAAATATATCTGAATAGCAAAGTAACCTCAGCTTGTAACTTCCCCCCTTCGGCAGCTAAAATCTCGCTGTAAGCTCGTTGAGGTTCTGATTTGTCATGTTGTACAGTGATATGTTTATTAGCAAAGTATAAAGTATTGTTGCTATTACAGTATTTATATAAAAAAGACACGTACTGGAAGAGATCTCTTCAACATCTTCTTTATTGTTGTAAAACATGAAAAAGGCCAGTTCTTCGTCATCCATGGGTATCCCCCATCACTGGTTTGGGGTGCACACGGGGGCGGCCGCGAGGTTGTCCCCTCCTGCGCAGAGGGCCGATCATTCGGCTACCTGCCCAGGTGGGGTTCTCACTGCTGCCCCTGGCTATAGTGCTTGGCATAGAAGACCCTGTTCTGGGGTCCTGCAGAAAGAACTGGGCAAAAGAGCAGGGGAGGGTGGCAGAGACAGAGGAAACACGGGTTCCCCGGGGGCGTGTCAATCCCCCCCGAGCCCTCCGGGAGGTGGTGCTATTGCTGCATGGCATCCCCCTTCCCTCGGGGCCCTGGCTGTCTTGAGTGATTGCCCGCTCTTGCCTCCTCTTTCTCAGTTCATCTCGGATGTCACCCAGCACACCCAGGAGCTGACGGTGGAGCTCCCGGTCCCTTGCCCGCTCCTCACGTTGGCGGGTCATCTCCTCTTCCTTCAGGGCCAGCTCTTGGCGGTAGAGCTGATCTCTCAGCTTCTCTAGCTGCAGCAGGCGGTGGAGGCTGGCCCTCCAGCGAACTCTCCTGTCATCCTTAGCACGAGGGCGCCCCAGCCGCCGGGGCATGGTGGCACTTGAAGCATGATCGCCCTCTGGATACTCGGAGGAGAGGAGGGATTCATTGCAGCTGTGCTCACTGCGCTGAGAAGATGCCAGCTGGTGGTCATCCTCCCCGTCATCATCCTTCCTGTGATCCTGCAGCAAGGGCCAGACCATCCCACCAGGCAAGGAGCCGATCTCTGTCTGCTGGCTTCCCCCGTCTCTTTCCGACTGGGTTGACTCTGCCGACTCTGGTACTCTTTCAGAGGGGGGTATGTCGGAGTCACTCTCATCCCCCCACCCTGTGTGCGCAGACAGGTAACAAAGGGGGTCCTCAGTGGAGGAAGCCATGGGCCCCGGGGACACACGCCTGAAGGACTGCTTGATTTGCCGCCCCACAGTGAGAGAGACGTGCACTTCCTCCTTGGCAGGGGACCAGTGCTCAAGGTAGGGGTTTATAATCATCCCTTGGCACCTCCTCCCTTCCAACTCCTGATCTTCTGTATCCCCCTCCACTGACGTAGTGCTGTAGGTGACCAATGTGCCACTTCTCTGTGGGGGTGACAGTGCAGACATCATAGGGGACCTTTGATTTGGCAGTGATGAAGCTGTAGGGACAAAGAAACAGCATTTAAGAGCTGTGTGGGTGCAGGGTAAGAGACCATCTTTATTTATAATCAAAGATTCCTCTCCTATCTGGTGCCCGCCCCAACCTCCTGCTAACACCTCACTCAGTCTAGCCTTTGGTGCCAAATGTCGTGTGTTTGGGGCGTGAGTGTGATTATCTCCTGAGTGGTGGTTGGGAATTTGGGATGGCAATTTCACCCTACATGGGGACACAAGTCTGCTCCAGATTTAGAGAGTGAGCCTCCAATAAAGATACTTTATACAGTACTTTAACATATGAAAGACATCATTGTGAATTTTAATACAAATATAACCAATAGGTTTAGGTTGAGTTGAGTTACCAGTGGGTGGTATCAGCTTCAACAAACACTCATGATAACCCAACTCCTGAGTGCCCACTGTCTTGTGGTTGACTGGGGACAAGGGTCGCCAGCTGGCTCCAGAGTTTAGGTTTCCCAGTCCAGGTCTTTAACTGGTGATTGGGAAGTTTCACAAACCTGTAGAGGGATTCCATCTGCCGTCCCCAAAACTGTATCCATCCCCTACTTTAGACTGGAAGCCTCAGCATGTCGCTTTTCAAATCTTCTATCCCACCATTAAAGTCCCAGACTGGCTGAACCTGTTCTTCAAAATCTGGAGCCAATTGGAAACCCTTATAGAAGCAACAAAGTGTTGGCCAAGCTGGTCCCAAAGGTCTGTATCTCTGCAATGCACATGGTATGGTCATGCTCTGTACAACAGGCCACAGTGACATGGAAGCAGTATGGGTTTGGTGCAGACTTGTATTCCCCATGCAGGTGCCTCAACTGCTCTGCATTTTGCTCTCTGCTGTTGCCTACAGAATCCAGAAGTGGGAAGTTTAGGGGGCCTCGGCTATGGACCTTGGTGTGCAGGACCTTCAGCAGAAGCTAAAGAGGAGGGCTGCCTGGAAGAGCAGTGTCCGATGGGGTGGTTGGCGTCATAACAAAAACTGAGGTTCTGACCCGGAACTGGGAGAAAACAGCATTAAGGCAACTAAGAGACTGGTGAGTGCCTGAACTACTTTACTCACTGAAGGATACATCATTATATACGGGCATCTAAAGTGTGAAAGGTAATCCACAGGTCATAAAAGAGGGGATTACATAGGACTACAACCTAATGGGACAATGAGACACCCTACTAGACTAATGCAATGCTGGGTGTAAAACAGAGAACTATCTTGGCCCTATTGGGGCACGATAAGAAGAGGTTTCCCATGCGGGAGATGTGCTTGCAATTGCAGGAAACCACATTTAGGGTCTCATTCTGCAGCTGAGGGTTGTTTAGTTGCACTGTGATTGCTCCTAAACCCTCTTTATGTCAACACATCCTTCAATCTCAATTAGTCTACCCCAAAATGTTATTTAATGTCACTACATCCTGTGATGGGTTTGGGTTGTGGACCCTGCTTCTGGCCGGCACCCCACTGACATGCTGGCTTATTTTCCTACCTCCACTTAAGATACAAATGTGTCCCTGAGCACAATCAATTATATTGAAGTCCATTGAGCTTACCTGGATCAGCTTTGATGCCTTCCAGCTCACCCACCATCCTGCACAACATGCAAGAAAGGAGGTCTCCCATCCCTCTTACAGGGACAGGGGGGAATGAGCAGGGTGGCCCCTCCTGGCAGCCCTGATGGGGAAGCTTCTCTTTAAATCTCGCCGAAGGTCCAGGCACCCAATGTCTTGTGTTGAGACTCTTGGTACATCATGCATAGCCGAGGCCTCTGGATCTGTGTTCACAGCTGGGGCTCTCTTGCTTTTTTGGGGGGGGAGGAGGGGATTTATATATAGGTTTTGGTGGGTAGGGGTGGGAGGGCAGAGTCAGTTCGCTGAGGCTTTAGAATAGGATTCGGTTTACCTAGCAGTTAAATTTGTTTTTCCGGCCAAGAGCAATGACCAGCTGGCCAGAGATCTGCTGTTCGGAGTGTTAGTAAAAAGGGGACTGCACCCATGGGTGATTCTCCAGTTGGATATTCCTGCTCCAGACGAAATGTTATGTCTCTGTCTTCCTTTTGCTACAGATGCTCTCCAGAGTTAAAATAGTGTGGGAAAGGTACTTATCATGCTAGCAGGAGGGGAGGTGGCAGGGACAGTTTCTGTCTGTGTGTGTGTATGTGTGTGTGTATGTGTGTGTGCATGTGTCTGTATTTAAAAAGTTGTTTTGCTAACCAAGCTTTCAAAAAACATGTGCTCCTGTTTATATAATTCCATCCCGGACTAAATTGTGTGCACCACGTATCGATACAACTCAATCATTCTGCGTAGTGCTGGAAAAGTATTTTCCCTTCCCAAATGCCCACAAAATGTTACCATAGAGAATAAATCTGAACCTATTAATACCAAGCATAATCACCTAACCATACAGCATACAGTATGTTAATTAGGTTTTCTGCAATCAGTTACAATCCAGGGACACATACGAAGATAAGCAATATACAAATAAAACATAATAAAACTGCGATTTGAGCTTAGTTTTAAAAGGAGTTGGATCTGTTAAGGCAGAGGTTCTCAACTCCAGTCCTCAAGGGCCACCAACAGGCCAGGTTCTCAGGATATCCCAGCTTCAGCACAGGTGGTGCAGTCTTTGACTGAGCCACTGACTGAGCCACCTGTGCTGAAGCAGCGATATTCTGAAAACCTGAACGGTTGGTGGCCCTTGAGGACTGGAGTGGAGATCCCCTGGGTTAAGGACATGCAGAGGGAGCTGGGACGTTATGAAACAGATACAGGACAGATTTTGAGGGCATAAGTACAACAAAGGTGTTAAATAGAACTAGAGGTGTAAAAATACATAATTGGAAGATGCTAATAAATATTATAATGTCATAAATGCCACAGAAGCAAGATGAAAGGTAAGCGAATGAGGGAGGAAGAATAGCCCAGCTCTAAATTCACCTGTCATCTTGCAAACAATTAACTTGATTGCAGATAACGAGTTTAACACCCCATTCAATCCTGGCTCTTATCCCTACGTCCATCACCGGCATTTTTTAAATTCCTTTACTGCATTGTCCTTTACCGCATTGTCCTTTACCGCCTCCACTGGGACACTGTTCCCTACATGCACTACCCATTCAGCAAATAAGTATTTGTTCATGTTCCCAAAAGTGTGTGTCCCTCCAGCTATTTCTTGACTACCTTTACTGCTAACAAATCTAAAGATACAACTTCAAACCTATTCCTCTACTGCATGTCTTGTGTTGTGTTTCATGCTTCCACCCACCATACCCCGGCACCTCTAGGACTCTGCAAAGTAATTGATTGATGTATTAGCAGTTGAGTGGTGGTGTGAGAGAGCCCTTCTGCCTGCCGAGGCTTAATGCAGAGCAGAATTCAGATGAGGAGGGCTTGGTAAAACCTTGCCGGTGCCTCTATGAATGCATAAACGGGCGCTCCTCTCTGAGATTGGAATCCCTGCTCCCCGGGTCTGCCATCCCCCCACGTGCAGCCCCATTTACACACTGCTTAAAATTCATTGAAGCGCAGGGCTCTGTGAAGAGCGAGCGGCGCCGGGAGTCTGCGGCAGCAAACGTGCCGGCACGGCAGGGACATGTGCCAGGCAGCACGTTCAAGGCTTCAGAGTATCCCAGGCAGGCGGAGGTTGCATTAGTAGTGCGTGGGTGGCCCGCCTTGGCAGTGAAAGGGTTAAGAACTCCAAGCCAAATCAGCGAGCCAATATTTCCTACTTCGCCATGGCATCGGCTGTAACGTTTCCAGGCTGTCTGTTTTGGCATTAAGCAGACACTATAATATTTTCATATAGCTATTGCCAACGTTATTGCACCCGTTAACGGAACACTTTGGGCCCAGGCTGGTGCGTTCTTTAACGCCAGATTTGATGTGGCGTCAGAAACAAATGTTGACCCAGCGCTTTTACAACATTGATGCGTTAACGGGTGCATATAATGTTGGCCACGTCTCTATGCATCAATGTGTCTACTGCAGGGGTGGCCAACTCCAGTCCTCAAGCGTCACCGACCAGTCACGTTTTCAGGATATCCCTGCTTCAGCACAGGTGGCTCAGTCAACAACTGACTCACTGATTGAGCCACCTGTGCTGAAGCAGGGATATCCTGAAAAGCTGACCTGTCCGTGGCCCTTCAGGACTGGAGTTGTCCAGCCCTGGTCTACTGAGTCTCGGGATCCAGCCTGGGCTCTTATTCACTGTGCAACAAAGACTAATGAGCAAAGTTCAAGTTATGCCTCGTCAACCAGGCGATGGTGTCTTCATAGCATGCTAAGTAAGGGACGGTGCGATCCTGTTCTCTGGAGAGCCAATTATTCATAGCAATCTATTGTTTTCATTTCCTCCGTTTCAAACACAAGCCAAATCAACCATGTTCAATACAAATTAGACTGGGAATTAATGGGGGGCTATACATAAAATGTCACAGTCCCCATGCTCCTAACACGTGTTTAAAGTGTCACGGCAGTCCTGCTACCTTTTTATATGCAATCCTACACTTGCACTCCATTTTTCAATGAAAGGGTATTTTTCCTTCTCTGCTTTTAAAACATAAATAAATAAAAACCATTTGAAAATGAGGTCCATGGGGAGCATTTTCCCCTGCTCAGAGAATGTCAACCACTGGTGTAACCCATATAACACTATGATGTTGCTACCATTCAACAAAGAAGAAGCTGGAGTAGAGGAGACAGGTAATGGAAGTTAGGGGAACGTAGGGCAGCATTTCTATAAAGCATTGAACAGTGTCTTAGAAACAGCTCGATCTAAAGGTCTGGGGAGGTGGGGTGGGAAGGGGGGGCTCACGGGTTGACCATAAAATGCACAATTATACATTTCTAATCAGGGTGGATCCTACAGTTAGGATGGGAATTCATCAATAGTCTGTCTTTTCCTCAATCCTTCAAAGCAGCGCGGGCCTGAATGCAGGGAAGCAGCATGTAGTGGCATGAGTCAGTGAAGAGATGTGTGTGATAAAGGAAGAAAGGAGCGGGGGAAGATCAAAGTAAAAAGGGAGACAGGAAAAGAAGAGAGAAAAGATCTAACAGACTTTCGGGGAGAGAGGAATACACACAGGAGCAGCATGCTGAAATATCAGGGATGATCATACACAGAGATAACTGAATTGAACAAGTAGCGGATAAAATTAACCCCTTTGCTGGCAGAAGGGTCAGCAACGGTGAAAACAGCAGCAAGTCCCAATTACAGAATATCTTTATAAATACACACTAAATGATTCCCACCATTTAAACACAAGTCCTTGTGTTAGCATTGAAAGCATACAGATACATTCCATCTATAGTCATTCTGTCTGTGCTTTGCAACGTCACTCAAGCCTATAGCTTCTCTCTCTAGACCGGCAGATATGCGAGTTCCATGTTGTCACAAACCAGTACAGTTGGGTGTTACCAGCAAACATCAAAGACATTAAGTGCCAACAACTCAAAGGTGAAGCCTTGAGCACAGGCCACGTAACTGTGTCATCATAATAAAACATTTGGAAATGTGAGACCTCAAAGAATCATATATACTGTAGGAATAAAATTGGGATTGTATGAGAAACACAGTGGGGCCCAATGTACTAACATTTCTCTCTACATTTTATTGTGCATCAACATTTCTGCGCTAAAAAGTAATATGAACCTTCAAAAAGATGTGTGTCGTATGTATGAAGACTTCAAAAGTCAAAGTTCAAAATAATTTGTTACATATTGAGTGCTTGATTGATGCAATTCAAGTTTAAACAGAATTGTGTATTTTTTTAATGTATAACTAGTATTGGTAAACATTAGTTAATAGTGTAACATTATTTATAATATCCATATTTCAAAAATAGTAACTACTGTATATAATGTAACCTCTGTGCTGTGTCAAATATATTTCTGGGTTGATACACACCAACTTAATTCTGCACTAATGCTATTAAGGGTCTTTTTATTGTTTACACCACGTTTAACTTGGTGGTCGATTTTGACGCACTTTTAATTGATTTTGTGGCGCACAGAAATATTATTCTTGAGTACATACCCTTGACATCTGCACAGCAAATGCTATTTATATATGCGTCAAAACAATTGGAAAAGTCATTTTCAACGCAGCTGGAGGAATTTGAGGTTAATACATAGGTGCAGACAAGTGCAATTAAAATTGAGTTTGACATGCCCCAATTTTGTGCCAAAGAAAGCAGTTTTGCATCGCTTAGTACACAGATCCCAAAATTTCATCCTGCACATATACAGATAGGAGGAAAAGTAGAAAGAAAAAGAATGAGAGGGAAGGAGGAAGAGCGAAAAAGATTTGAAAGAGAGAGGGGTGGGGGTGGAACAGAAAAAAAACAGACAAAATGAGAGAGGGAGAAAGAAGGAGAGAATGTGAGAGAAGGCGAGAGAGAGAGAGAGAGAGAGAGAGAGAGAGAGAGAGAGAGAGAGAGAAAAGGCGAGAGAGAGAGAGAAGACGAGAGAGAGAAGGCGAGAGAGAGAGAAGGCGAGAGAGAGAGAAGGCGAGAGAGAGTGAAGGAGAGAGAGAGAGAAAGCGAGAGAGAAAGCGAGAGAGAAAGCGAGAGAGAGAGAGTGAAGGAGAGAGAGAGAGAAAGCGAGAGAGAAAGCGAGAGAGAGAGAAGGCGAGAGAGAGACAGAGAGAGATAAAGGAAAACGAAAGATGAGACAAGGAGAACTGTCCAAGAGAACAGCACATGGTTACATGTAATGTAGACAGACAACCGAGCATTGGTGGTAAAAAGACTGTTGCAGGAGTACGAGCGCAGTGTGCAGCTGGATGCGAGAGGCACTTACAAGAGTTGGGCTTGAGGATGCCGCTGCCGAGGGCTGGGACCGGAGGGGTGGACAAGGAAAAGACGGAGATGCAGTCGTCATCCTGGGAGCATCCAGCTTGGATGGCACGGAGGTAGCTGTGACTACGCATTCGGAAACAGCCGGGGAGATCCAGGGCTTCCATTGCGTGAGACTCCACCTCGCTGAACACCGATTCACACAACTGGTGATTGAGTGCCCCTTTTATCTGTTTAGGGGGGATACAGGGAGTCAATAGAGGATCCATCGCAACAGTCCTGTCCCTATGATGCCAACAATATTGCAAGGGTATTTACCTCCAGCCTTAATGGTAGGGTGTCCCACACATTTTTACAAACCTTCCCTTTCTATATCAATTATATATATATACAAAAATTATATACACGCTGTATATTCAACCCTTTGTACTGTGCTGAAGATATATATATATATATATATATATATATATATATATATATATATATATATAAAAAGAGGTTTGAACCCGCATCCACAGGACATACAAATAAAGGTAACCTATAGAAACTGACAAATCATATACACATCAAAAATGTCAGCGGTGCTACTGGGCAAATGAAAATTTGTAAGAACAAGAAAAGAAACCCAAATTGTTGCACTCTGGTTTACCATCAATCAATTATATTATTATATATATTTATAAATATATATATAATATTAAATAAAATATTACAAGAGACTTAACTGGCATTTTATTTTATGAATATTTCTTTAAAAAAAAAAAAAAAAAACCTACTTTATTTATTTGTATTTAAATATATATTTATTTTATATTCCGCCATAATTCAAAACTAGAACCAAAATCACGACCCAAAATTTCAAGTGAACATCTCTCTCATGCTGTGTGACCTGGAGTTTGCTGGGAGGTACGATCATAAGGAAAATATAAGCAAAGCACATGGCAGAATCTCACCAATGGGAAAGTGAGTTAATAATGCATGCTGTAGGCAAACACAGAGTTTCCATGGTCTGCAGAAGTGACTATATAAGACACAATGAGTCCTAATCTAAAAACTTCGATAACTAACCCATCAAGGTTTTTGAGCACTTCCCAAACAATTTGGTAAGGTTGCTATTCAGAAGGCTTCGATGACCTGCCAAACTTATTTGGGAAGTGCTCCTTCCCGAGCGGTAGCGCCGCAGCCCAAACACACTGAGCGGGAGCTGAAAAACAGCTAAAACACGCATTTTTTCTAAAATCATGCTATGCTAGTAGCTCCAATGAGATCATCGGAGCTCTGAACAAGCGAGCTTATCACAGATCTCATCTCGCCAATGGGATTTGCGAGTAGGACTTACAATTAATTTTTGCGAGTAGGACTTACAATTAGTTTTTATTTTTATTGCATCGGATTGAAGCTGGGAGTCTGTGGTGCTGATACACATTAATACCAGCTCCGGAGACCACCTGCTTCAATCCAATGCAATAAAAACACATTTACACACAGCTTCATTATATTCGCGGCTAACCGCTAAGGCAATGAAGGGGTTAAATACTATTGCCCATTTTTTTAGTGGGTACTACTGTTAAGGAAATAAAGGGGTTAACTCTGCCCGCTACCCACCCGGTAGGCATAAACACCCACCACGGGCTAAATACCACCTTCACCCACTTCTGCTACCCACAATAAACATTAAAACACAAAACTAAACAATAGACCCGTTGATTGCCAATGTGGTTACCTATGCCCTCAATGGGAGCAAAGATAACCCCAATGGCAATGAATAAGCACCCCCTCTACCCCCAACAACCCCACCCACGCCCCCGCAACACATACAGTACAGTAATGGGCAACATTACTATTATCCAGATCTGTAAAACATTATCTGTAAAACATTATCCAGCCAGCATAAAGTAAATAAAAGTTCTATGTACCTCTGCCAGGATGAAGGCCATCCTCAACATGTCCATGTCCTCCATGGGCACAATAAAAAAAAAAAACTAATGGTCACTAACTCCTTAGTCACCTTAGCGGTTAGTAACCGCTATAGTAATTAAGGGGTTAACCCCCCCTCCCCTGCTACCCACCCGGAAGGCCTAACCACCCTCCCTGGAGCAACTACCCCCATCCTCTACACATTGATTGGCACAGTGGTAAACCATGCCCATATAATATGGGCATGATTTGCCACTGTGGCAGTCAATGGGCAACATAAAAAAATAAGCACCAAATAGACACAACAATTAAATCAAACCAAGCGCCAAAACTACACAACAATTAAATAAAAACAAGCCCCAAAAATAATAACAAGAACCAAAAATACAAAACATAATTAAACATGCATTGCCTGTCACTGTATTTATCTATAGCCCGAAAGGGGCATAGATAAACACATTGGCAGTCAATGGGCAACCTAAAAAAAAAAATACACAATTAAATAAAATACAATCAATGTTTTTCTTACCATTGATATCTTCACCTCCTACGCGAGCACCAACTCTTGACCATCAACGCAATGCTCCTCAAACAGCCGATGCGAAGAAATCTGTGATCAAATCTTGATTTAAGAGATGTCTCCCTGTTGAGTTCTTTATTCTTTTCTTCTGTCTTCTTTACTTGTAATCCAATGGGCGGATGTTGTAACGTTGACTTCTTAAGCTCAAATGAGACGGGACAGGCCATATATAAGGCCTGTGACGTCACATTTGAGTGCCAAATGGTACACCCCCAATCCGATTGGCTGGTGTACCATGTGACAAGGTTTTTTTTTTGTTTTTTTTACGGATGTGATGTCATCTTATGTATATCACATCCTTAAAAATGGCTGCCATCACATGGTACTACAACCAATCGGATTGTGAGATATACCATGAGGCATCACATGGTACACCCACAATCCGATTGGTTGAAGTACCATGTGACAGCTTCCATTATTTTTAAAGGATGTGGCATCATCTTTAAGGGTTGATGTCACATCCTTTTTTTTTTTTAAATGGCTGCCATCACATGGTACTTCAACCAATCGGATTGTGAGATATACCACGTGGAACACCCCCAATCCGACTAATTGAAGTTCCATGTGATGGCAGCCATTTTTTTTTAAAGGATGTGACATCATCCCTTTAAAATGTCACATCCTTTTTAAAAATTGAAACTGTCCATTAAAAAATGGAAAACTGATACTTCAACCAATCGGATTGGGGGCTTACCATGTGATGCCTCACTTGGTATATCTCACAATCTGATTGGTTGTAGTACCATGTGATGGCAGCCATTTATTTTAAGGATGCGACGTACCTCCGTTTAAGATGACGTCACATCCTTTAAAAAAAAAAAAAAAAAAGAACACTGTCACATGGTACACCAGCCAATCGGATTGGGGGTGTACAATTTGACACTCAAATGTGACGTCACATTCCTTTTATAAGACCTGTCCCGTCTCATTTGAGCTTAAGAAGCCGACGAGACAACATCCGCCCATTGGATTACAAGTAAAGAAGAAGAAAAGAATGAAGAAAGAAGAACTCACTGGGGAGATGTCTCTTTAACCAAGATTTGATCACAGACTTATTTGCATCGGCTGATTGAAGAGCATTCCGTTGAGGGTCAAGAGTTGATGCTCGCATAGGACGGGGTGAAGACATCAATGGTAAGAAAAACATTCATTGTTTTTTATATAATTGTGTTTTTTTAGGTTGCCCATTTACTGCCAATGTGTTTATCTAGGCCCCTTTGGGGCTATAGATACATATAGTGTGAGGCAATGCATTTTTTGGCAAATGCTTGTTTTTATTTAATTGTTGTTTTGTATTTTTGGTTCTTGTTTTTATTTAATTGTTTTGTATTTTTAGAGCTTGTTTTTATTTAATTGTTGTGTAGTTTTGGTGCTTGGTTTATTTAATTGCTGTGTAGTTTTGGTGCTTGGTTTATTTAATTGTTTTGTCGTTTTGGTGCTTGGTTTAATTGTTGCGTCGTTTTGGTGCTTGGTTTGATTTAATTTTGTATTTTTGGTGCTTGGTTTGATTTAATTGTTGTGTCTTTTTGGTGTTTTTTTTTAGGTTGCCCATTGACTGTCATAGTGGAAAATTATGCCCGGTGAACACCTATGCCAAACAATGGTTAGAGGGTGGGGGTAGTTGCCCCTAGGAGGGTAATTAGGTGTCCCTGGTGGGTAGCGGGGGAGGGGGTTTAACCCCAATTACAATAGCGTTACTAACCGCTAAGGTGATTAAGGGGTTAGTGGCCATTAGTTTGTTTTTTGATTGTACTGTTGCTGCCCACGGAGGACATGGATGCGGAGGACGGTGATGAGGATGGCCTTATTCCTGGCAGGGGTAAGTAGAATTTTTATTTACTTTAGGCTGGCTGATGTTTTAGTTTTAATGTGCAAATGCGTTATTATCCAGATCTGGATAATAGTAATTTTGCTCATTATTATACTGAATGTGTTGAGGGGGGGGGTTGTTAAAAGTAGAGGAGGTGGGTAGTAGGGTTGTTGTATTTTAATGTTTCTCGTGGGTAGAGGGATTGGGTAAAGGGGGTAGTTGCCCCAAGGGTGGGTGGTTAGGCCTCTCGGGTGGGTTGCAGGCATGGTTAACCCCGTCATTACCATAGCAGTTACCACCCGCAGTCTTCCAGGCAGGCCTATCCACCCACCCTGGGGCAACTACCCCCTTCATCCACCCCCTGTACTCCCAACAAACCGGGTACTCAGGTTTAACCCATTCATTGAATTAGCAGCTACCCGCCAAGGCAGGCTACGCAAAGTTTTCTCCCTGTGCCCCCCCTCCCCCTCTCTCCCCCCTCCCCCCACTATGCTCTCCTCTCCTGCTAGCGCCCCTCCCCCCCCACCTGCTCGGCTCCGGCACCAAAGATGTCACGCGGTCATGTAATGTCACGTTGCCACGGCAACGCGACATCATGTAATCCCGCAACGCATTTGCCGCCGGGTTGCCATGGCGATGTGTCACCCAACAACAAGGTAAGGATATTTACAGAGGCCTCGCACAGTCCCCCGGCATTTAATTTAAATGCTTTCGGGGGAAGTGCGGGGCCTCTGTAACCCCCGCGCCCCCCCCGAACATCTCACGCCCCTTTGTGCACCCCTGCGCTAAGGTAATGAAGCTGTTTTTATTTACTTTTTAATACTAGTGCACGGGAGCAGGGTTCTCCGGAGCTATACCGCATTGATTTCAGCCCCGGGAACTCCCTGCTTCCAGAGTTACAGGCCCCAGTATGGGGGGCCGGTAACCCCCTGCAATGTTTAAATCTACCGCGTCCCGTGACCGGGACATTTAAACGCATTGGAGATACTGGCACCCCATACCGGGGCCTGTAACTCGGAAAGCAAGGGGTCCCCGGGGCTGAAAACAATGCGGTACTGCTCTGGCATCAATGCGGTACTGCTCTGGCATCAATGCGGTACTGCTCTGGCATCAATGCGGTACTGCTCTGGCATCAATGCGGTACTGCTCTGGCATCAATGCGGTACTGCTCTGGCATCAATGCGGTACTGCTCTGGCATCAATGCGGTACTGCTCTGGCATCAATGCGGTACTGCTCCAGCTCCTGTACACTAGTATTAAAATGTAAATAAAAACACTGCGATCACCTGTAAGAGCTGTGTAAGAGAGATGCAGCTCTCACTGTGCAGCTCTTACAGACTGCGGCCAGATCGCACGGGGGAGAACTTTCACAAAGGCTGAGATAACATCGCTGCTGTCCCGAGCGGTATTGGCATTTTCCTACCTCACGGTTTGAGACTTGTGGAGATGGTTTCAGATTCTTTCTGAATGCTGTGATAACACAAAGGACAAACCGTTCGGTGGGAACATGCCAAACCAACGAGATGGCAGCAAAGTTATGAAACCTGGTAGAATAGGCCACAATGTTTCTTTACAGCCCAGAAGTTGAGCGCAACATCCATGTGGAGTTATAGGGAGCAGTTATAGGAGCAGTTAGGGGTGGAGTTATAGGGAACTGTTCTAGGAGCAGTCAGGGGAGGAGTTATAGGGAGCGGTTACAGGAGCAGTTAGGGGTTGAGTTATAGGGAGCGGTTATAGGAGCAGTAAGGGGAGAAGTTACAGGGAGCGGTTAAAGGAGCAGTTAGGGGTGGAGTTATAGGGAGTGGTTATAGGAGCAGTTAGGGGAGAAGTTACAGGGAGCGGTTATATGAGCAGTTAAGGGTGGAGTTATAGGGAGCGGTAACAGAAGCAGTTAGGGGTGCAGTTATAGGAGCAGTTAGGGTAGGAGTTATTGGGAGCGGTTATAGGAGCAGTTAGAGGAGGAGTTACAGGGAGCGGTTATAAGAGCAGTTACAGGGAGCGGTTATAAGAGCAGTTACAGGGAGCGGTTATAGGAGCAATTAGGGGAGCAGTTATAGGAGCAGTTAGGGGTGGAGTTATAGGGAACTGTTCTAGGAGCAGTCAGGGGAGGAGTTATAGGGAGTGGTTATAGGAGCAGTTAGGGGTGTACTTATAGGGAGCGGTTATAAGAGCAGTAAGGGGAGGAGTTACAGTGAGCGGTTATAGGAGCAGTTACGGTGTAATTATAGGGAGCGGTTATAGGATCAGTTAGGAGAGGAGTTACATGGTGCGGTTTATGATGCGTTAGGGGAGGAGTTACAGGGAGCGGTTATATGATCAGTTAGGGGAGGAGTTAGAGAGCAGTTATAGGAGTTGTTAGAGGAGTTACAGGGAGTGGTTATAAGAGCCATTAGGGGAGGAGTTAGAGGGAGCGATAAGATCCGTTAGGGGAGGAGTTATAGGAGCAGTTAGGGGAGGAGTTACAGGGAGCGATGACAAGATCCGTTAGGGGAGGAGTTATAGGGAGTGAATATAGAATCAGTTAGGGGAGAAGTTAAAGGAAGAGGTTATGGGAGCAGTGAGGGGAGGAGTTGTAGGAGCAGTTAGTAGGGGAATTATAGATAGTGGTTACAGAGCTATTATGGGAGGAGTTATAGGCAGAGGATATACTGTAGGACAAATTAAGCAGGAGTGATAAGGAGCGGTTATTGGAGCAGTTAGGGAATGAGTTATACAGAGCAGGTATAGGAGCAGTTAAGGTAGAAAAGAGCGGATATAGAAGCAGTTGGGGGAGAACTAATAGGGAGTGGGTATAGGTTCAGTTAGGAGGGAGTTATAGGGATAGATTATAGGAGTCAGGGGAGGACTCATATGGAGTGGTTATATGAGCAAAATGGCATTACATAAGCAGCGGTGCGCAAAATGGGGGCACGAGATTTGTCTGGGGGGGCGCAGGTGATTGCAGAGGTCTCGCGCTCCTCCCCAATGTATTTAAAGGAAATGCTGGGGATCACGTGAGGCCTCTGCAACAGTAACAGTTACCGGAATCCAGACGTGTCTCCATGGCAACGCGGCGTAATTTGACGCCGCAGGGTGATGTGACGTGACGTCACCAGCGTCAAATTATGCCACAGGTCACGTGACATCACGCGACCCCGGAGCATCATTTGACGCAGCTGGCAGGTTGGAGAGGGGGTGCGAGACCGGGGGAAGCCTGGCAGGAGGGGCGCAGCTTCAACTGTTTGCGCTCCCTTGATATAAGGATCATGTGATCTGAATTTAGGGTTATGTGGTCTTGAAATTGACTTTTAATGCTTGGCAAAATGTAAACATTTTGTGGGGGGAAAAAGGCAAATCTTGCCTGGTTCATGAATTGTAAAAGAGATTTATGTTTCAAAGTGATCATTCAACTCCTGCTCTGTTTACAACCCATACATATATAGGGGTTAGAAAGATAATGTAGTTGTGTGTAGGACAGCCAGGCTTCTGCAAAAGCATAGAGTTCAAAGAGAACTTGGGTGGACATGCATTTCACCAGCATTCCATCTACCGGCATGCCATCTACCGGCATGCCATCTACCGGCATGCCATCTACCGGCATGCCATCTACCGGCATGCCATCTACCGGCATGCCATCTACCGGCATTCCATCTACCGGCATGCCATCTACCGGCATTCCATCTACCGGCATGCCATCTACCGGCATGCCATCTACTGGCATTCCATCTACTGCAGGCATCACTCCCATGGGTAAACATGCAGTTCCAAGGCTTACCTGACCCGCAGTGATGGAGAGACCATAGCCATGTCCCCTGGGATGGATTTTGGGTGGAGTGCAGCAGCTGGGACAGTTACAGATACATGAGTCAGAATATCTCTTACATGGAAACCTAGTGAAGAGCGAGGAGAAGATGGAGCTAACAAAGGCAGCCAGGGGCACTGAGGAAGAAAACAGCAACATTGTGTTCATCTATTCATCATCAAGAAGAACTCAGTAATGTGAGAACTGCTGGTCCTCAACTACACAAACAAAAAAATACGGTCTTCATGTCCCGATCCCTGATGAAGGGGATTTATTGTGTCATCAAAAACTGCTAAAACATGAGGCAACATAAATATATACATATATATATATATATATATATATATATATATATATATATATACACATACACACATACTGTCAATCGACCAGTCTATTTACATACATAGGGAGAAATGTATTAATACATATAGATGATAGATAGATCTATCTACAGATATTGATCTATATGTATAAATAAATATATATCTATACAAGATGTAGATTGACCGATAGACAGACAAGAGTATGCACACAGGGAGAGATTTATTTATATCTAACAATCTATGTTTACCATGCACACACATATAGAAAGACAGATATAGATGGACAGATAGACAGACATGTACATAGTTAGATATAAATAGATAAATCTATATCTATATCAATCAAGCACACAGATATACTGTAGATATATAGATAGTTAGGATAATTACTGTGCTGAAATGTAAATAAATTATCATTTAGGGAGATGTGCATGGCATAGCAATAACCTTGTTATACATGTAGATTAAGGGAATATCAGCGCGTATGTCCATGCAAATGTAACAGTATGCCTTATGTTTTCAGCAGTATTTATGTGTGCTTTGTTTTTGTATATATATATATATATATATCATCACACAGGTATGCACCAGATGAAGGAACACAGCACCGTGCAGGTAGGTAGTTGTCACGGGAGACCAGGTTATTTACACATTTTTACCAGGATCATTCATTGAGCAAAACAAGGTAATGAAATAAATTGAAGTTTATTCGCACAAATTCGCTTACACGCAATGATACACAAAATACAGACTAAAAGACACACTTACTTTGGGACTGGGGTTGAAAACTAGACTTTCCTTGGTGCAGGGAACTCAGTAGATGAGTTTTACCCTGACCGGGACTTAACCCAGAATTCCCTGAAACTCAAATCGGCATAAAGTTCCACACGCCACCGATCCCTTCTCTACTGAGAACTCGGACTTTCTTGACCGTGAGTTACTCCAAATCCTCTGGAACTCAAATCGGCATAAAATCCCAGCCGCGTCCACTACATTCGATTTTGAGAACTTGGGCGCAAAAGTCGGGACTTAGACTCTGGCAGGCAGGCTTCTCAGGCTTGAAATTGAAGCCGGTTGCTCTGCTATTCGCGCAAGAGCAACTTTGATAAGCCCGCCCGCACTGTTACTACCGGAGAACTACAATCTGATTGGCTCACAGATTCTTACAGTATTCTTGGCTCACAGATTCTTACAGTATTCTGAGTTTCATTCACAAAACTCAGTAGCCAATCAACGCATGGGAAAACTTCCAAGCAACCAACCAAGCAAACAATCAGAGCCAAGTCAGCTAGAAAAGTCGGGTCAGCGGGAAATCTGAAATAGCCAAGGGACATGCGCAATTTTGCCACCTTCGTCCCTGGCTATCTCAATGCCACCTGCTGGGACAGGTCTGGCAGAGCAAGTGGCAGCCCGGATAACTGCCATTGATCTCCAGACCTGGTACTTCGCCTTTCCCCGCTGACCAAATGCTATTCTCACCTCTGGCATCCTCTGATTGCTTTGAACTCCAATGTCCAGCAGACCTACCGGTGCCTATGGGTTAGCTCAGGCAGCCTGTTTGAACATCGGTTCAAAATGTAAAAGCCCATTACATTACATTATTAAAGTATATTTTAATACATTAAGGTATAGTTTAATATACTACTTTAATATACTTTTGAGTCTCGGGGAACAGGGGACAGAAAGAGAATAAGGTTGTAGTTTTATTTCTATCTGCCTTATTCCCTACACACTATCTTTTGGACTCAAACTGGTCTCTCCGAGTCTCCCCTCAACCTTATATACGGTTGGGGCAGCCACAATCCCTATATTGGTTGTGGGTCACCTTGGCACTAGCTGGGGTATCCCCACTAACCTAGGGATTCCCTCAGCTAAAGGGATACCTATTCATCCCTGTGCTTCATTCTCCTTTCTGGGCTGTGCTGAAGCAGGGTACCCTGGTGGTGAGTCGCGCTTGCGTTTTCAAGGGGAGATATTGCCGGGACATTGTGCCTACATATATCCGAGAATCAGGCAGGATTCCCAGGTACATTTACATGGGAACCAACAACTCTGGACCCCAACCTCCAAGGCACATTCTGTTAACGGATCCTCCGCAAAACCCCCCTTGAAACTCATACCCTAGCAATCCCTGCCTGCTGGCATGCCGGGAAAGGGAAAAACACGAAAAATACTTTTATGACCGGCAATACATTTAAAAGATACAATATTACTGGGCTCAAGAGCTAACTCTCTTGGACCCTTATACACAAATCAGGGGTAACCAAAACAACCTTAACCTTTATTTGAGAGCCTAGTTACCCCCTACCGTCATAGTAGTATCAAAATCAGTGTATTAGTGTCCACATAATCCAACGTTTCGATCCCTGCCTTCATCAGGGCTCCTTACGGGGACTGAAACGTTGGATTATGTGGCCCTAATACAATGTTTTTGATACTACGTACCTGCATGGAGCTGTATTCCTTTGTTTGGTGCATACCTGTGACGTTTGTCCTGGATACGTGCCTGGGTGATGTATTTGTTTAACACTACAGTTGATACACGCACATGCCAAATTACACCAGTTATACTTATTAATGAGTGCCTACTCTCTGCATATCAAGCTGACGTTTTTAACTGAACAAGTTGTGTGTAGTTTGCACCAATATTTCCAGCAATTCCTGTTGCTTTGCCATCCTTTGTATGAAACATGCCAAGCACATTTCTTACATATACAGCAGATACTAAAGGACATACACTTGTATTATTCAATGCATAGGGACTTCACTTGATAGATAGACCTCTTTGCTTATTGCAAGGTCGAGCAAGAGATCATTTTGTATCACTAACGCGTTCCTTTATGAAACTTGACAGATTTGTAGTTATTTCAGATACAAAAGACATTGAAGGAGAGATGGCGACAGAAGAAGGGATGGATAGAGAGGAGAGATGGAGGGAGAGGAGAGAGAGCAGAGATGGAGGGAGGAGAGATGGAGGGAGGGAGAGAGTAAGGGTGGGAGAGATGGAGGGAGGGAGAGGAGAGATGGAGGGAATTAAGGAGGGAGAGAGAGCAGAGATGGAGGGAGGAGATATGGAGAGAAGGAGAGAGGAGAAATGGAGGGAGAGAATGAGAGATGGAGGGAGAGAATGTGGGGGGACGATAGGGGGAGAGAATAAGGAAGGGTGAGAGATGGAGGGAGGGAGAGGGAGATGGAGGGAGGGAGAGAGAGGAGAGATGGAGGGAGAGAAGGAGAGAGAGAGAGAGCGCGAGCGAGAAAGAAGAACATTCAGAGGTAGAAAATGAAGAAATAGTGCAGCTGGTAAAAGAAGAAAGAGAGAGCGGAGGAGTGAAAAAGAGAGATTAGATGCACAAATTCAATAAATTCAGAGGGACCGAGAGGAAAAGAGAGATATTGAGGCCCAGATTTACTAAACAAACTTAGCCAACAGAATTTAAAGTTCACTTAATTTAGTAATTAATGGTCTAAATTCAGAAAGAACAAGATCAACTAGAAAGACACAAAGGGATTATATTTTAAGCATGTTGTTGATAATAATTGTAAGGCCAAGACCCTTATTCAATATGTTGTGATGGTGGAGAAGAGATCACTTACAGTGTATTCAAATGAATGGGACTCAAATCTTCTCCAGCGCAGGGAAGCAGTTTCACTGCATACTGAACATGGCGCCTGGGAGAGGCATTTTGATCATGTGTCTTAGTGTTAATGTATCAAGTTTCTGTTGCTGCTACAATGTTTTGTGCATCTGATTTAGGTTTGGGAAGTGTTAACAAGGAGGATTAGAAAGGAGCTGTATGTTACAGCTGGCGGGATGTATCAAACTCCGCGTCTCTGTGTGACATGATTTCACTTCTCTGTACGTTACAAACATCAGCCACATCTGAAGTGGTGAAACTACGATCTCTTTGGCCAATGTAAGGATATTGATTAACAATATATTGATAGATCTTTAACTATGTACATAATGATGTTATACATCATAACAGACTTTGGTACAGTATGTGTCAAATTACTTGATACATTGACCCATATGTATAACTGAATATAAGAAATTGGCCAAAGAGTTCATAGTTTCACCACTTCAGATGGAGAGAGAGAGAGAGAGAGAGAGAGAGAGAGAGAGAGAGAGAGAGAGAGAGAGAGAGAGAGAGAGAGAGAGAGGAGAGAGGAGAGAGAGAGAGAGAGAGAGAGAGAGAGAGAGAGAGAGAGAGAGAGAGAGAGAGAGAGAGACAAGGGGAAGAGAGAGAGAGAGAGAGAGAGAGAGACAAGGGGGAAGAGAGAGAGAGAGACAGGGAAAAGAGGAGAGGTAGGGGGAAGAGGGAGAGGGAGATGGAGAGTGAGAGGGATAGAGGGAGGGAGGGAGAGATGGAGATGAGAGGCATGAGGGAGAGAGTTGGGGAGAAGAGAAAGAGTGGGAAAGAGAGAGAGAGACAGTTGGGGTGGGGGAGGTAGAGAGAGGAAGAGGGGAGAGAGAGAAGTGATTGTACGTTACAAACATCAGCCACATCTGAAGTGGTGAAACTACGATCTCTTTGGCCAATGTAAGGATATTGATTAACAATATATTGATAGATCTTTAACTATGTACATAATGATGTTATACATCATAACAGACTTTGGTACAGTATGTGTCAAATTACTTGATACATTGACCCATATGTATAACTGAATATAAGAAATTGGCCCAAAGAGTTCATAGTTTCACCACTTCAGATGGAGAGAGAGAGAGAGAGAGAGAGAGAGAGAGAGAGAGAGAGAGAGAGAGAGAGAGAGAGAGAGAGAGAGAGAGAGGAGAGAGAGAGAGAGAGAGAGAGAGGAGAGAGAGAGAGAGAGAGAGAGAGGAGAGAGAGAGAGAGAGAGAGAGAATGTAGTATGTGTGTGAGATGCAGGGCACTCCTGAACCTCTGGGACAGCAAGTACAGTAGGATGAGGTCAGGTGAGCTGCTGCACACAGTAAATACATGAAATATATCAAACATAGGCCTATATCCACAAAAGGGTGCTAAGCGTTAGCACACCTTTACTCCCAGTCATATGAATGGGAGCCGAGACGCGCTGAAGCTTCGCACCTTTTTTTGGATCTGGGCTATTGAAAGCAGGCTCTTCAGAATTTCTTAGTGATGTGTTTTATTTTTTCAATATTTTAGCTCCTGATGGAGGCTTTGACATTTTTGACACACATATATACATACACACACAAACACACAGTATACAGCAATACAATATATGTTAATATCCCTCATCAGATCTTAAATGACACCAAAACAGATTGAGGGTGTGTTGAAGAATAAAATATCCACCACTGCTACATTCTTCCAGCAAACTCATACGTTGACTAGCACTCTTTGTATCCTTTCGCAGTGAAAGGGTTAAGTGGAGCTATGGCTTAGCGGTGTTTAGTAAACCTTGGCCATAAAGAGAGTGAAAGAGAAGCAAAACAGGAAAGGATGGAGGGCTCTGGGAGACATACAGAATGAAAGGAAAGGGGACAGTATTTATATAGAGTTGTATACTTCATTCTGGGATGGTCAACGCTTGAAGATCTTCGGTACCCATCCCGCCGTGTGGCAGCCTTGGGTGACATTTTGGTGCTGGTGTCGGAGTCCCCACTGTCATCATCCCCCCATGGCTTTGATGTAGCTGCCACTCCTCATTTCTCCTGCAGGGTATCTCCCCCTCTTTGCCTGGTGCTGGGTAAGCCCCCCACTCATCTAGCGGTACCTGGACCCACAGAGAGAGGGTACAGTTACAATAGTAGAGAAGTGGTTACGCAGGTGAGTGCTTTCGCCTTGGTTACTTCCCACCTAATTTTGGAAGGAGCACAACATAATTTTCGAAAACTGCAGAGGTGGGAGCTCTGTGTGCGAAAGTAGTTGAACGTTGTCAACATTGGAATGAATGCATAAGAGCCAGACAGCAACTTGGGAATCACTGCACTATAAAAGGCCACACCCTGAGTATTGGCCTGTGCAGGGGAGTGATCCCACTAAAATCCATGGGTACATGGAACTGTGCCGGATTGAACGTTGTCATTGTGCGGGTACCCCCAGTAATGCTCACTAGCACAAATGCAACATGAACATGTGTACCTGTGTTATATGCAGTGTTCGACAAACCTATACATTTGCACGCCCCGGGCGAGTGGATTTAACATTGTGGCTCCTATTGGCCCAAGCAGCACACGTGTGGTACTAGGTGGCGAGTAGATTTTTTTTGTTCGGCGAGTAGATTTTTTGGTGATTTGTCAACCACTGGTTATATGTATATGTGTACGTGTACAGAAGTACATGTGTATACATTTAAGTTAATGGATATACAGGTATATGTCTAAGTATATGTGTACGTGAGTGTATATATGTGTACATGTGTATGTAAGTGGATGTCTTTGTATGTGCATAGGTGAGTAAATGTTAAACATATGTGGTATAGGACTATGTATGTGTCTATATGTGTATGTAAGTGGATGTATTCGTATGTGCATACTGTATGTGAGTCAATGTAAACTGTATATGTGTATGTGACTATATGTATATGTATTCGTATGTGTGTATAGGTGTGCGAGTATGTTTATGTATATACAGTATGTGTACGCAAGTATACGTTTCTGTGTGTGTATGTGTGAGTACATGTATACAGTAGGTGTAAGTGAGCCTATGTATACCGTATGTGAGTGCATAATTATGTGTGTATATGTGTACGTGAGTGTATAAGTACGTTTGTACGCGTATGTGAGAATATGTATGTGTAGGTATACATGTGTATATGTGCAATAATGTGTGCATTTATGTGTATATGTGAATATGCAGAAGTGTAACTACATGCAGACACCTGTGTGAATGTGTTAATGTGGTATTATTTACAGGATGTGATACTGTACCTTTTATTAGACCAACATGAATATAATTATTGGATGTTTTCAAATATATATATATATATATATAAATAAACATCCAATAATTATATTCATGTCGGTCTAATAAAAAGGTATTGGTATCTAATAAAAGGTAAATGGTATGACAATGTCCAGGGAGGGGATAACCAAATCTTGGCCAAAGGTCCTCAAAAACGTCCACCAAACACTTGGGGGTCTTCAAACTGACTATTGCTGGGTGAGCATTACAATCACTTTGAAGACCCCCAAGTGTTTGGTGGACGTTTTCAAGGACCTTCAGAGATCAGATGCATTTTTAAGAACCCCAACCCTATTTAATAGTGCGTCTGAGATTAGATGCATTGTAAGGAACCCTAACCCTCTCTAATAGCACATCTGAGATCAGATGCATTGTAAGGAACCCCAACCCTCTCTAATACCGTGTCTGAGATCAGATGCATTGTACTTCTGTATTTGGTACAATTTTCAAATGACCTGCAAATTGCAACGAAACCTTTACCCACTGATATATATATATATACACGCACATACACACACACACACATACATAGTGCATGATCTTTGAGGACTGCAGAAAGTAATTTCCTCATGTGTACATGTAAATACAAGCACCTCTTAACCTCATCGATAGCAGAGGAAGGGTTAATGAGCTAATTTCCCAGACGCAAGCCATATCCCTCTCTGACATGAATTGCGATGGGTGAATTATTTTAATCTGGAAAACGAGCAATACAAATCCATATTCACGGGTAGCTCGGGAATGTAGCATGCAGAAGGGCTGCTCCCGTGTATGTGCTGCCTCTGTACGACTTACTCACATATGCCTTTCTTCATCAGAATAAAGCACTTAACGCTGCAAGGAGATGAGCATACAGTATTTATTAAACTGTCAGAGAGGTTAGACAGAAAATCGTTTAACTGCTTCAGTGTTAAACGTGTTAAGTTCATACAAGTTTTAAATTAGTCACAGCATACTGTACATGCATATGTGTATGCGTATGTGAATGCATATATGTATGTGTGCATGTATTTGTGTGTGTGCAGGTATACTGTATATGCGTGTATGTGTGCAATTATATGTATGTGTGTGTGTGTGTGTGTATATATATATATATATATATATATATATATATATACACACACACACAAACACACTACCCGCTAAGGTAAATAAAGGGTTACTGTACAGTAGGTGGTGGTTTAATGGTTGAGCATCGGCCCTTTATTGGATGTTGATGCTGCGGAGCATGAGGACAGTCCTCATCCTGTCAGGGGTAAGTACTAATTTCATTTACTATAGAGTGTCCATTGATTGCCAATGTGGCTATTTATGCCCCTGTTGAGGTCTGAGGTAGCCAGAGTGACAGACAATGGATGAAATGACCAGAGTTTGATTACTGTACAGCATGTTCTTATTTTATTGTAATGTGTATTTTATTTCATGTATATTTGTTTATGCTTTTTAATGCAAGTGCAAGTAGCCAGATTTGGCTAACCAGGCTAATGCCCGTTACTGTGTGTGTTGGGGGGGGGGTCCTTTCGTTGGGTGTATAGGGTGATAGTTGCCCCGGGAGGGTGGCTAGGCACGGGCTAACGGTAATCCCTTCATTACATTAGCTGATAGTCACTAAGGTAATGAAGGGGGTTAAGTAATCTACCATTGATAGCCACCTTGGCAGTCGAGGCCACATTAAGAGCCTGGGAATCCACGGTACTGATGAATGGCTTTATGGTTTAACATTTATTTTAAATGTATGTTTACTGGGTTTTTTTTGTACCTTTAATTTTATTTTTCTACACTGGATTTAAGCAGGGGGTCTCTGGAGCTGAAGCCAACTAATGTCAGCTCTGGGGACCCCCTGCTTCCAGAGATACAGGCCTCCCTCGAGGGTGCCAGTAGCAGCTACGGCTGGGCTAGGTTCCTATTGGCCCACGTGACACAGGAGCTTTAAACCCCAGCTGGAACGGTTACCCGCACCCTATACGGAAGCAGGGGATGCCCAGAGCGGACAATATTGGTGTTCAGCTCCGGAGAGCCACTGCTTCAATCCTGTACAGAAAAATAAGTTTAAAAAATACATTGGTTTGCTGTAGAGTTGCTCTGGGGAGACACAGACACTGCTTCTCTCTGGGATTCCTCTGCGCAGCTCTTACAGACTCGTGACTTGCTTGGTAGGATTAACGCTGCGGGGGACCCATTCAGAAGTAGGGACCCCCGCTGAGTTAATCCTCCCGGGCCACTTTCTGGTTTCTGGGCCATGATCGAGTGCGGCTGCACACGAAAGCAGCACCAAGAACAGTAAGTCTGGCTACATCTGTATGTGTATGTATGTATGTATGTATGTATGTATATATGTATGTATGTATGTATGTATGTACTTTTGGCAAGGTGCATTTCGACGTTTCGGCTCCTGATGGAGCCTCTCTCAAGAACAGCCAAAACATAGTGAAGTAAAACTGCTTAACTGTGTGGTCTTACCCGGCGGCAACAAAAGTGAGCCCACCCAGGGTGGCAATTCGGTGGGCTACCTCTTCTGTCGGGTAAGGCTGCGCTTATAGTGCCGGCGACGGTGACAGCGACATTGCATCAAAACAAATGCATTTCCGCCATCGCGTGCGCTTATAGTAAGCGCGACGGCTTGGTCGGGATCGTTGGAAGTCATCTCAATTTGATTTTTCCAGCGACCGTAGCCGGACGTCGCGTCGCCAGCACTATAAACGTACCATGGGCAGGCCCCCAGTTGGTGAGGGGTCTGTCGAACTGTCAGAAAACACAGTTGCAGCTGCTAAAATTAAGTACCATGATGGTATTCCGGCACTTGGGAGGGTGTATCCCTGAAAGTCGTGGGCCCTGGTGCAGCCAAACCGACGGTAGTTCTGCCACTACGTTGGATTTAACCTGCTCTCAAGCTAACCCAGTGCTGTACTCTTAGTATGGAATTCTATTGCATACCAGATGACCATCTTTTATGTGGTCCGGAGTCATGGCAGATTTAACTATAATCTGGGCCTTGGACTGTTGACATATCTCTGGTGACTGTGCTCATAGTTGGCTTGGACTGCAACTTAATTGCTTTCCAGATGATGCGTGGATTTGTATCTGCTATTTATTTTGATACATATGATTTTTTTTTTGAAAGTATCTTATGATTGTGTCTTTATGTTTCTTCTCTAGGTCTAACATATACTGTAAGTGATGTTTTTTTGTTTTTTTACTTTGGATTCATACGTTCTGCATGGGTAGTATTACAATCATGAGGACGTCATCGATGTATTCGCATATTTTGGGCGCCGTTTTGCCTGGGGAGAGGGCGAGAGATTTAAAAGGGTTTTACTTCACTGTATTCTGGCTGTTCCTGAGAGAGGCTCATTCGGGAGCTGAAACGGCAAAATCATTTTTGCCAAAATGAGAATCATGGAGTACCTTCCTTTTTGTCCTAAGATTGATACCTGAACAGTATCTAGGCAGTATACACCTGAAGTATATTATTGACCCACTAGCTTGGAGTGTGTAGCTAGATAGATATGTAGATAGATAGATAGATAGATAGATAGATAGATAGATAGATAGATAGACAGACACAAACACAGATGTAGTCAGCTTTCTCTTAGGCCGCGGTTATAGTGCCGGCGACGTCGCCTGAAAACAAATACATTGCCGCCACCGCCGCTTATAGTGCGCGCGACGGCGACAAAGCGACAGAGCGAAGTCGCCGTAGCGGAAACTGGAAGCCGGCAAAATTTGATTTTTCAAGGGCTGTCGCGTCACGTGACGGCCCTTGAACAAATCAAATTGCCGAAATCCTGTGACCCCGCCGCCCGGCGAAACATAACTTTTGCCGGTGGCGATGGCGACGGGTGACGTCACCCGCCGTGTCGTCGTCGCCACTATAGGCACGGCCTTACTTACTGATAACGCAGAATATCACATTATAACGCAGAATATTGCAGATTTTCCCTAAGATTTAAAGGTAGCAATAACGCAGAATATCCCAGACTACACCACCATAATGCGCTAGATAAAATAACCCTAACTACACCTGTATAAATACATAAACACATATAGCCCTCTCTGGGGACTACTAATTCTATAAGGGGTTGATGGCCTTAATGTGTTAACGGACAGGCTGACTCTGGTATTGCCCCTCCCCAGTATGTCTTGTGACCAGTGATGTTCCCATAGGGAGATAAGAGTATATACAGCTCCATCCACTGTTCTAGAAACAGGTTCTTCAGAGTTCTGACTGGAGTCCTCACCATGAGTCCTGTAAATAGGTTTGTGTGTATAGTTAAGTGTATTAAGAAGTGTCCAGTCACTGGTTTTTGTTTCAGTTAGGAGTGTGCCCTTTAAGTAAGTGCCAGTAGTAATGGTCCGAAATTGTTCTCACTGTAGAATAGGAGGAAGCATGCATTTGGAAGGAGTTCTCGGCATTGTAACTACAGAGTATGTTTGGACAGGCCCAATCGGAAGGTCCCTAGTGTAATCCTGATCACGTAGGTATGGAAGAAGTATGCAGTACATAGTAGCGGGTTGCTAAAGCCGAAGCCCAACGTATATTCCAGATAGGCCCATTCAATATGGGGAATTACTAACTCTATGCAAGAGATTGACAATGTATCCCTTACTACAAGTAACAAGTATAAGTACCTCCTCAGTGTAGGAGTAAGAGCTGCTAGGGGATGAAGTCTAGAGTAATATGTTTTGCCACAAGTTTCTGTCAATTGAGATGTATGTCAATATATGTTTTACAATATATGTTTTACAAAAGCTCCTGGCAACCAACCTTGTTCTGTCTGCTTATTTACGCACAGCCTGCGCCTACCCCGCACCCTGAAAAGGTATGAGAGACACTGAGCACTGCCAATGGGTGGATGATGGAGGGGTCTGTGTGGATATGATGGGAGTGAGGATTTGTGTGGGTATGAGGAGAGGATAAGTGACTTTTTAACCTAACTGGTGTATGTTGGTGAAATTGTTCATATACAGTTAGGTCCGAAAATAATTGGACACTGATACAAATTTTGATATTTCGGCTGTGAACCAAAATACATTCAAGTTACAGTTAAATAATGAGTATGGGCTTAAAGTGCAGTCTATCGGCTTTAATTTGAGGCTATTCACATCCAAATTGGAGCAAGGGTTTAGGAATTACATCTCTTTAATATGTAGCCCCCTCTTTTTCAAGGGACCAAAAGTAATTGGACAATTGACTCAAAAGCTGTTTCATGGACAGGTGTAGGCTATTCCTTCATTATTTCATCATCAATTAAGCAGGTAAAAGGTCTGGAGTTGATTCCAGATGTGGCCTTCGCATTTGGAAGCTGTTGCTGTGAACCCACAACATGCAGTCAAAGGAGTTCTCAATGCAAGTGAAACAGGGCATCCTTAGGCTGCAAAATAAAAATTAAATCCATCAGAGAGATAGCAGGAACATTAGGAGTGGCCAAATCAACAGTTTGGTACATTCTGAGAAAAAAAAAAAAGAACGCACTGGTGAGCTCTGCAACACAAAAAGGCCTGGACGTGCATGGAAGACAACAGTGGTGGATGATCGTAGGATCCTTTCCATGGTAAAGAAGAACCCCTTCACAACATCCAGCCAAGTGAAGAACACTCTCCAGGAGGTAGTCATATCATTATCCAAGTCTACCATAAAGAGAAGACTTCACAAGAGCAAAATCAGAGGGTTCACCACAAGGTGCAAACCATCCATAAACCTCAAGAATAGAAAGGTCAGATTAGACTTTGCCAAACAATAACTAAAAAAGCCAGGCCAGTTCTGGAACAGCATTCTTTGGACAGATGAAACTAAGATCAACCTGAACCAGAATGATGGGAAGACAAAAGTATGGAGAAGGCTTGGAACGGCTCATGATCCGAAGCATACCACATTATCTGTAAAACATGGTGGAGGCAGTGTGATGGCGTGGGCATGCATGGCTTACAATCGCACTGGGTCACAAGTGTTTATTGATGATGTGACAGAAGACAGAAGGAGCCGGATGAATTCTGATGTGTATAGGGATATATTGTCTGCTCAGATTCAGCCAAATTCAACGAAGTTGATTGGGCGGCGCTTCACTTTACAGATGGACAATGACCCAAAACATACTGCGAAAGCAACCCAGGAGTTTTTTAAGTCAAAGAAGTGGAATATCCTGAAATGGCCAAGTCAATCACCTGATCTCAACCCTATCGAGCATGCATTTCACTTGCTGAAGACAAAACTTAAGGCAGAAAGACCCACGAACAAACAACAACTGAAGACAGCTGCAGTAAAGGCCTGGCAAAGCATCACAAAAGAGGAAACTCAGCGTTTGGTGATGTCCATGTGCTCCAGACTTCAAGCAGTCATTGCCGGCAAAGGATTCTCGACAAAGTATTAAAAATGAACATTTTATTTATGATTGTGTTAATTTGTCCAATTACATTTGAGCCCCGGAAATAAGGGGACTGTGTATGAAAATGATTGCAATTCCTAAACGTTTCATACGATATTTTTGTTCAACCCCTTGAATTGAAGCTGAAAGTCTGCACTTCTATTGCATCTCGGTTGTTTCATTTCAAATCCAGTGTGGTGGTGTACAGAGCCAAAATTATGAAAATTGTGTCAGTGTCCAATTATTTCCGGACCTAGCTGTATATATATTTGGACTTTGGACTGTAAGACCCCCAATAGGAGACCACTAGAAGAGAGAGACTGAGTAATAGAATGATACTGTACAATCATGAACCAGCAAAGGATGGGTTAATGTTTTAATACAGAATGGGGTTAGTGGGAAAGGTATAGGTAAACACCGCTCCATGAAACTTGCAAGAGTTACACACGGTTTATTGCCAAATTGACCTTGCCTGCAGCCAAAGATGTTTGCAACACGATAATCGTGACCAACATAAAATCTGCCAAACACAGAAACAAGACCACCTAGCCCCGTGGACACAAAGGCACAGAAGAAAGATAACAGAAAAGAGCAGACAGAAGATAAAGCCAGGGCACGGGAAAATTAAATATGCATGACTGAGTAAGAATGATGTGAGAATAAAGTTGGGATACTGGTTTTGTTTCCAAGTATATATATATATATTTTTTCCACTGGTGCTTTAGGAGAGATTCTTTGTCTAGACCAGTGTGCTTGTTCTCGTCACAATGAGGCAACACTGTAGTATTTATCCTAATTGGGTGTTGTGCTATTAAATAAAATCTACTTTGAGAAACGTCTTCTTGCCAGTACCTTCATTGGTGACCCTGACGTGATTGGAAAAAGAAGCCAGATTCAAGGAAAACTGGGTGAACAGAGACATGAGAAACAGATTTCAGGAGGGGTTGCAACCCTAAATTGAGGGACTGGGATAGTCGATGGAGTTGAGTGTTCCACAGCAGATGGAGGTAGGTGCCAGCAATAACCCTTAAAAGCCTGATATCCCCAGTGATTATACATTAGAAGCAGGGCTGGCTACGAGTTTTGCGGGACTCAGGACAGTGGAGTTTTGGCGGTGCCCCTTACCTTCTTTGGAGCTGTATCTCCTCCTACGATGCAGCATCATCAAGTCGCCGTGCCATGTGATGTCACGTTGTCATGGCAATGCGGTGTCATGTGACGTCACAGCGCCATGACAATGCAACACTAGAGGAGATGCCACTTCGGAGAAGGTAATATACACTTACAAAGGCCTTGCGCTCTCTCCCAGAAATCAGTTTAATTGTTGTGGGGAAGAGCATGGAGCCTCTGTAACTACAAGGGTCAATGGCACCACCAACAGGCCGGCACTGATAACTAGAGTTCTGGGATGTGAGCAGCGATAGGTTAATAGGGGATGTGGGATCTAAGTGTGATAATTTCCATGGGGTATTTATATTCAAGGGCATTGATCACTCATGTACAATATAGACCTGTTTCATAAATATGTTTGTAACCCCTCTTTCTCTTACCCCCCAGACTGACACCTGTTGCTGAGCTGGGGGCCCGAGTACTCTATTTCAGGCTGGTATGCCACAAGTGGCGTTAGGTCAGACAACGGAAAACAACTACAAAGATGTTTTTATAACAATCCTCTTAAACGTTGCACGGGTCTTTGTCAGAGTCTGCAGCCACCCAATCCTAGGTATTCAGGCCTGTGTGTTGGTGCCGCACAATGTTGGAGCTCTCATTAACTGTGGGTGTAATCGTGGCAGGCCTGTTCATCGCAAATCCTTCAGTACCCTTGTCTGTAATGAGGATCCCCTCCTGTGTTACTCACAATGCTTGGAATCCGGTCCAGACCTCCAATTAATTGTCTCAGCTCTCTCTCTCAGGGACTGCTACCACATAAGTCTTTGCAGTCCCCTCTGCTTTCAAACGCTCTGCTGGGCCTCCAGCCAGTGTGTCCTGAGATCACTCAGGCTCTCTCCAGGACTAGCCCCACGGGCTCTCCCAGACCCTTCCATCGGCTCCTCTCTCTCCTAGTCCTGCCTCTTTGACAGCCTTTACTATTGGCTGCTTCTACGTACATCAAGAGTCACATCCTCCTGTACGGTAAATTGCTCCCTGCTGCAGCAGCACAGCAAGCTGGAAGTTGTAGTTTCCTATTGCAACCCATGTGTGTAAGCTGCCTGCACTTACAAGAGGGTTACAAATTCAAAAGTACAGTGCCTGTCAACTCACAATGAATGCAACATCCACGGTAATTAATCCGTTTGTATCTTTGTGACAAAAGTATAAAGAATGTAATGAAAAGAAAAAGGATTATAAAAACTGGTAACATTCTGTCAATGTTTGCTATGACGCGCTCCAGAGCCAAAGAGGCTAGTTTAAAATGTGCCGAAGAGGGTCGAGCACTCCAAAGCGTAAATGAGGAAGTAAAATCTAAATATTTAAAGGCGCTCAGACAGAAATCAGCAAACAAGGGCAGAATGATGATTGTGACTGTGATGTGATACAATATGAAATTGTAACATTGTGTGAAAAAAAAAGCAAAAGCTCCAGGAGGATTTGGTCAGGCCAAGTCCTAGTTAACGGAGCAAATTATTTCCAGTTTCAGTACTCAGCTTGCAGACGAAATAGAGAAGGGGAGACAGGCTAAGATTAAACATGAAACTCCTCCTGTTCCTGCTGTCTCTAACGTCTTGCTTCTAACAATCGTGTGCCTGCTGCTTCTATTCCTCTTATACCCACTGCTCCACTTACCCTGTGCCCTTCTTCATCTGTCCACAACCAGGGATTCACATATGCAGGGAACACCCACACCTTTCTTACAAACATTGGATATGACTGGGCAGCCTAGCACTAGTCGTCAGAATAACCCTGACCAAGGTAACAGTGAGGGAAATGGGTCTGACAGTGTTGAGTTTGAGATTGCCAGTAATCAGGGATAATTATACAGTAAAGAATAAGCGTATGTCGCTCCGAGACATTACGCAGCTGAGGTTGTTATTGGGTTGTTTGATTCTACTTTGCCAGTTTCGCAGCTCGTGCAGTATTTTGAATCAATTGTTGATCAGTATGATTTGGGTCATAGGGATGCCTGTAAGCAGCTAAGAGCCTATCTATCTACCCAATTAAAATCAATCAACCCAATTGAATCTATCTACCCAATGGAAAAGTCCAGTGGGTTGGCCTTTAACAGTGCACCCAAATAAAGATAAATGTTGAGATAAATGTTGGAGGGTAAAGGAACAGGGCTCCACGGATTTCTAAACAAACTAATTTATTGCCATACAATTACCGGTGCTCCTGGTTCAGGACTAATAATAAATGTTGGGTCACAGCATATGAAAGAATGCAAGCGGTTAAAATAATTCTGGGAGGAGGCCGGGAGTCGATATAACTACTTTAGAATTTATGAAAATAAATATAACAAACTCTCACGCAGAATTTATGATCTGATATTGTGATCTGCATCGCCTAGTTTTTCATACCCAGCACTGTCTTAGTATGAGTCACCCTGGCTTTCTCTCCTCAACAATTACCCTCATGCGATTCTTGGACAGGCCCTTAGTGCCACTCTAAAGACGAGCCCCACATATGAACAATTGATTACAGTCCTACAGGACTGGTTGCATAATCCCGAACTAGACCATCCACCTGGCAAATGTAAAAAAGGTCTCAGCTGTGGCCGTAATGAAGGTGGCTGTGCAGATAGGGTTACAGTAGCGTAAAGGTTTACAATAGTGGTACAATGGGTCATTTTATCATTTAGTCTAAACTACCAAGGCATGATGGAAGAAAAGACTGTAATAAAAGGGACTGGCAAAACAGACAGAGACAGGACAGACAAGATAATAGGGGATAGGTATAATAGAGAAACCAAAAGGGGAATCCATTTATACCCCTCTCCTGCTGGAGTTGGCTAAGTTGCTAAAGCCTAATGGTCAATGTCTGGACTTTGTTGGTTTTAGGGATCTGATACAGGGTACTATGTTTTGTACCATTCGTTTTATTTCTAAACTTGCAGTTCTGTTTCATTTCTGAATAAAATGGATTTCTGTGTTGTGTAATTATCAGACCGAAGCTTTAAAGCTGCAGACCAAGCAATATCCTACGTGTTTTTTTTTTTTAAATAAATCCATTCGGTACTATGACAAAATACTTGTAGCATTTTTTTTGTGTATTATAATGTAACAAGCATTTCTTTTTCTATTGCAAACATTTACGTCACATCCCCTTCCTCTTCTGAAACAGGCTCTAGCAGTGCACCAATTGTATCTAGTGACTGCCTGGTCACATGATCTTCCCCACAGAACTTTGCATCTTTGGTACTCTTCTGCTGCACTGGCAGCCATTTAGTGAACCCCGAGCTGAATCTTTGCCTATCAATCACAGGAGAACGGATCGATCGGCAACTTAGCTAATTACTTATTGTGTGTGTGCATTGTATTGATGCACATATTAAAGGGAAAAATAAAAATGTCAGCTTGGACAGCTGCTTTAAGTGAAGTTCAGCTCTATTCTCCACTCTCTCCCTACCCCCCTTCCCCCCCCCAACCCCCCATTTTGCATTCCTTGAGTGCAGTGGAGGGAGGAATTTCTTTAGACTCTGGGTTGAACTGCAGACCAGTTTTTGTCTTCCTGAAATATACTTAGTCAATAAATATTTGAATTTGTTGAATAAAAAAAGAAGATTGCTTAATTGGAGTAATTAAAATGTTATGATATAGGCACTCATTATGTCCCTCTATTTCAGGAATCCTTTCTATTTATAAAATGAATGAAAGCATGTTTGCTTTTTAAGGTTTACAAGATATTGGACATCATAAAAATGTTTATAAAAAAAAAAGAATATAAAACCACATGGTATCACATTATGAGCTCACTAATACAGTACAACAAATTATTGGCCAGGCCTAGTGTTAAACTGATATGATCTCGAGATAAAGACCCTTGTTCTGCCAGAGATGGGTTCTCTGACATTAACAAAAGATTTTCAAAGCATTCTCTTGAGGGTTCTGCAAGGTTCAGGGGGCGTGGCTAAGAAAGTATTCAACCGAAGGGTGTCTTTATTAAAAATGACAATTATCATGTGATGTGATGTCCTCTGCATGATAAGAGTTACAAATCTGTAATTGTGTCACAGAATGGCATATTCTGACAATACACACTGCATGTTTAACAGGTACTGGCGGAGAGATATTAATTTGTCGCTCAGATTTAGGGGTAAGACCGTCATGCTTATTCTTGTCGCATCCGCCATGAACGCCTGAATTTATCGATCTGACTCACGTGTGTGTAAGTATTAGTTAAGGAAAGTTATGAGGGCATTTAGATATTGAAGAGAAGTTTAAACATAGTTTGTAAAGGTTTTTTTTACTCTGACATAAAACTGTCAATATAGCAGATGATTTACATCGGGGATGGGCTTATGTTGTTTCCATGGAGAAAGAATGTATTTAAGTAATAGCAATGTATTACGAATTTAGATTTCAACAGGGGTGTGTTTAGACCAAATATGTGATTTCTCAGTTCTTCGCCAGTGACCACTCTGGGGGAAAATCCTCATACTGTATCTGGTAACGTTATGTTATAAGGTTTTCTGTTTTTGTTTTTTCCCGTTATTTTGTAATTGTATGTTCTTGTAATTCTTTTTCTGTCATTTATGCACTGTATTTTTATACGTGATAAAACATTTAAAGTGATGCTTTGGACTCTGAATGAACTGTTGCACGCTCTGGAGAGAGTATTTACATTTTCTGATACATTTTGATAGCCAAGTGATAACTAGAAAAATGAAAGATCTATGGAAGGGTTGAGAATTCCATAAGGGAATATTGCATTTGATCTTTTCCAGAAATCCACTTCCATGGAGCGCAAACCACAATCACGTGATCTGTGGGACCTGAATTCATGGATGTCAGTGTTTGGCACCTTAACAATTGGAGCCATACTTGGTATTGGACTCACCTATGTTCTTGTGAAGGAGGACGGCTGTCCTATGAACATTTATGGGACTAGTGCAAATTGTAGCCACCTCCTTACCCGCAAATCACTGCCGTACTGGTAATGACGTCAAGGACACAATCGTGGACACTAATTTCTTTGTGTCGTTTCTTTTGGGAATTAATTGTTCCAATTCACCTGATTTTATTTTATAGATGACCGATGAAAAATGGTTGGAAAACTTTACTACATTTACCTTTAAAATTACTAGCAATGTGACTGGTCAAGTTCATCTAATTGGTGATAATATGAGAGAATACCCCCCCCCCCCCTAACCCATCTTTAGACGTAATTCCATGTGGAAAGTTAATTGCCCAATGTAAAGATTGGGAAATATTTGTTACTTTCACCCCCAATTTCAGTATTCCACAATACCACTAATGTCACAACCTGGACAGGCAATTGCAGAATTGATATATTTAAAAAGTCTGTCACAAATGATATTCTCTTATTGACAAGTAATTGGACCCTAGGAGGAAGCTAGAAATGTATAGTTGGGAACAAGATAGTGACGCAGATAATAGAAAATAAAATGCCGCGCACGAATAGAAAATAAAATGCCGCGCACGCGCGTTCTAAGTAAAACTTGTTTGCATTTTGTCACTGAAATTTTATTTTTATGATTTTGATTGAATGAAAGACTTTTGAGAGTATTATTTTTTCATTTATTTTTTTCAGCAGAAATTTCCATAGTATCAGTTGGAATACAGTACATGATACAATTGACTTATGATATTAAAGTAAGATACATATATTTTGGATTGTAAAGTATCAAAAGTCTTTCCTTCAATCAAAATCATAAAAATCAAAATACAATTTCAGTGACAAAATGCAAAGAAGTTTCACTTAGAACGCGCATGCTTGGCACCCGCCCTCTTTTTATAATCATTACAGTTACTATATTATATTAATCTATATACTGTACATGTATGATTACACACCTTGCATCTTTTGCACTTCTCCATTTTTTATTATAAATGGTACATTTCTTTAAAAATTTGTTATTTGCACTTCTATATTTCTACTCACTGGGAATTCCTTTAAGAACACTGTTCCTTTTGTTTGTGTACACACACACACTTCTACACTTGCGCTAGCTGCGGCGGCCGATTTTGCGCATTCATGATTGGCGTTGCCTACTTCTCTGCATGCATGAATGGCGCTGACCGCTTCTGCACATGCGCGGGAAGAGCTGGCTGCTTCTTCACATGCACGGGTGGAGCTGGCCACTTCTGCGCATGCGTGGACGGTCCTGGCCGTTTCTGCGAATGCCGGGCAGCGCTGGCCGCTTCTGTGCATGCATCAGGTAAGGAGCTAGTGCGTGCGCTCGTGAATGCGCTTGATCGCTGTTTCGTCTCCATCAAGGACTTTTAGTGTTGTGAGAATTTTGAGCCAGCGTGGTTTTCGTCTCCAGGAAGGAGTTTTAGTCCTGAATTTAGGTAGGTGCCAGCAAAGACGTTTCACTTCAAAAAGAATCTGTCAAGGTTAAACAGCAGACTCAGCTTTCTTTATTGGCATTGTACAATCATCCATTTGAGGAAGGAGAACCAAGTCAGGTTAAACTGGACTCGGTACAAAAAAAATAGGAGTCAATGTATGAAACAAATGAATTACCTGGAAGATAAATTTCCAACAATGGAATATTTCTAAATTGAAGCCTAATTGCAGCCAAAATGTTAAAGTAGTGGATAGATCCATCACTAAATAGTTTCAACAGGCTCGCCTGGCACATAGACAGAAGCGCAGTATTATAAGTGATATCACAAAAGGGAAAGGTACTGGGCTGGGCGTTCTTAACACCATCGACAGTGAGGTTGAGGAACGAGCTGGGTAAATTAGCAACGCATACACTAAAAGCACTTGAGCACACTAAAGACCTGGCCCAGGAAATGAGTAACCTTCAGTGGCACATTAAAGTGTCAGTGAGTGCACTCCCACACATTATGATAAAGGTTAAAGTGTTAGTGGAAAGTGTCTACGAATTGGAAGATGTTTCATGCGCACTTCTATGTACAGCAGCGCAGAATGAACTGCCAACCAATCTAAAAATCAGCCTGTAAGAGTTATTGGTAAGTAAATAGCCGGTGGAAAGGCTGTGCCAGTAAAAAAGTTCTATTTCATAATTTACCACAGAGCACGTGTCCTGGTGGACAAATTTATTGAGCCGGTGTGACATAACAATCTGTGAAGTACACTCCTTTGTACCATGGTAAGGGGAGGTAAGGACCATATCTAAAAATGTATTCCTGGGGGTAGGGGTGGCTATGAAACAATTTACTCTCCATCCCAAACTGCTCCATACACGTGGTGAGCATGATTCTGACACTGGGAAATGGAGATTGGTGGACTTGTCGGTCTGTACTTCAGATAAATATATACATACTATATTATGTCGACTATCACAATACAAGGTTGGTGATGAGCAATATTGGGTGAACCATACAAGATGTATCGTGGAGGGTAAATAACATGTTACTGACCCTGTTTATTACCTTGGACATTGATCTTTGGGAAAAACAAAATGTAAGTCATACACACATGAAGGGTAACAGAGCCATCCTCCTGAGTGAAGGCACATGGTGTACTAAGATCTCAGAATAGTACACCAGTCATTTAATTATTCTATTCCCATCATTCAAAATATCACTGCTCAGATTAACTATTATGGAGCAGTAAACTTGCAGAGATCAGATGTTAGATTGGGAATGGGAATAGAATTTAGGGACTGGTTAAACATTTTTGGAAATGAGAACAGATCCTTCAGGAATTACAGAATTTGCCGAAAATCCCCCAGGCTATTAATCAATTGAAGGAGGGTGAAACAATATCCACGTGGGAGGCAATTTTTGGATGTAGCCCAACAATGAATCATGTGATGAGTGTCATGCTTCACCCTGTCATTGTTCTGATCATCATTGTTATCATTTTCTTTCTTGCTCAAATCTTTATGGGATTTTTTAAACATTTTTATTAGAAGTATCAATTGCAAGCACAACGTAAACTAAAGTATAAACCACTTCTGAACTAAATTATATTCAGTATAGTTAGCTGTGTAAAGGGGTATAAATGTGGTGGGTGGTTTTCGTGCTTATTTCTCCGCCCGTGAAGAAGACCAAAGTAAAAAGGGATAGTGACCCTATTTGGGGGGATTATGTTGGACTTTGGACTGTAAAACCCACATAAGAGACCACCCTAAAAGAGAGACTGAGTAATATGACGAGACTGTGCAATCATGAACTAGCAAGGGATGTGTTAATGTTGTAATTCAGAATGGGGTTAGTGGGAAAGGTATAGGTAAACACAGCTGCATGAAATTTGCAAGAATTGCACAAGTGTTTTTGACAAATTGACCTTACCTCAAGAGAAAGATGTTCGCAACATGATTACCTTGACTAAACCCAAACATACTGAACACAGAAACAAGACCACCCAGCCCCCTACACACTAAGGCACAGAAGGAAGATAGCAAAAACGTGCTGACCAAAGATAAAGCCAGGGCGCGGGAAAACTAAATATGCATGAATGAGTAAGAATGACGTGAGAATGTAATAGGAATATACTAGTGCATTAGAAGAGATTCTTTGTCTAGACCACGTGCTGGATCTCATCACACTGAGGCAGCACTGTACTATTTATCCTAATTGTGTGCTGTGCTATAGAATGAAATCAACGTACTTTGAGAAATGTCTTCTTGTCAGTTCCTACACACACACACACACACACACACACACACACACACACACACACACACACACACACACACACACACACACACACACACACACACACACACACGCTGATTTGCTTTAAATATATTTACGCATTGCTTCACATTATATAAGGATACACATTGCTTCACATTATATAAGGATACACATTGCTTCGCATTGTATAAGGATACATATTGCTTTGCAGTAAATAAAGCTCCCCATTGCTTCACATGCTATACTGCTTTGCATATTTCATATACATTGATTGCATTATAGTTGAATAAACATTAATCTGCTTATAGCTCAGCATTAAACACAGAGAAAGGGTGCTTTGCTTTCATCAAATAAATTGATTGCATTATCTATGGATACACAGCTTATGCCCTTCCAAAGGATAACATGGGAAAAGAGGGCCACAAATACAGTTGCAAATCATACTTTACTTATTATAAATATGAATATAGTTTTAAATAGGTCCCTTCATAAGACCGGGAGGTTGGGGAGGAACGTAGAGATCCAGACCTGAATACCACGAAAGAGTCAGGATGACAGCACATTGCTGGACCCAGTGTGGCAGTGTAAGGTAAACCCATTTTTGTTCAGGCTGCTGTCCACAGTGCTGAAGAAGGGAAGCTCTCTTTAAGCTGAACTTATACTGTGTGTGATGGCGGCTGCGCGCACAAGCGCCAAGCACGAAGTGCAGGATCCCCTGGGGCTGCTCCTAGTGCGAGCGCACACACGACGGATTCACTGCGTTTTGAAAATACAAAAAATGTGTCTTTTCAAGCGGCAGCCGCGTCACGTGAGAGGTTCACAGAGCAATGTATTTATAAAATGCAGAGCAATGTATCTATACAATACAGAGCAATGTATCTAGAATATGCAGAACAATGTATCTAGAATATGCAGAACAATGTATCTAGAATATACAGAACAATGTATCTAGAATATACAGAACAATGTATCTAGAATATACAGAACAATGTATCTAGAATATACAGAACAATGTATCTAGAATATACAGAACAATGTATCTAGAATATACAGAACAATGTATCTAGAATATACAGAGCAATATATCTATAATATACAGAGCAATGTATCTAGAATATACAGGGCAATGTTTTTATAATATGCAGAGCAATGTATCTATATAATACAGAGCAATGTATCTATAATATACAGAGCAATGTATCTATCCTATACAGAGCAAAGTATCAATCCTATACAGAGCAATGTATCTATCATATAGAGCAATGTATCGATCATATACAGAGCAGCGTATCTATCCTACACAGAGCAATGTATCTATCATATACAGAGCAATGTATCTATCATATACAGAGCAATGTATCTAATATACAGAGCAATGTATCTAGAATATGCAGAGCAATGTATCTAGAATATACAGGGCAATATATCTATAATATACAGAGCAATGTATCTAGAATATACAGAGCAATATATCTATAATATACAGAGCAATGTATCTATCATATACAGGGCAGTGTATCTATAATATACAGAGTAGTGTATCTATAACAAACAGCGCAATGTATCTATAATAAACAGCGCAATGTATCTATAATATACAGAGCAATGCATCTATTGTATACAGAGCAATGTATCAATAATATACAGAATAATGTATAGATAAAAATCATTTTTTCTTTGCTTAAAGTTCTTGCCACTTTTCCCCTAAAAACGGAATACATCTATTATACACAGAGAAGTATAACTGTAGCATGCAAGCAATACGGATCTATAACAAGTAATCACCGAGCTTCTTGTTTATCTCGCAGCTATTTTTACATTGTAATAATTAATGTTCATAATTAAGAGGCCCTTCAGCATTCCTCATTTGAGCGAAGTATTTTTCCTCAACTATTAGGGATTGCTGATTGAAAGTCAACATGCTTCTGATTTCTAAAAGCACGCTATGTCATGATACTCTCTGATACGCTGTGTGAATCACCACAGTGGTAATGCCTTTGAAGTTCTGGGAAATTACTTTATCTGCCTGTGACACCTGAAAATTAGATTAACCTCTTACCACAAGTGGGGATACATATGTATTATTACAGACACACAGGGCTGAAGACAGATTTCTCAGGGATCACCTTGCAAACTCCCCCCCCCCCTCTCACCCCTTCCTCTTCCCATGTATTTGTCTTTGCCCACCCCCTCTGGTTCACTCTTCCCCCTCTATTCTTAACTCACTTTCCCCCCTCTCACTCTCTCACCTCAATCATCCACCAACCTCCCTCCCACACTCTACCCCCCTTCCGCTATCACTTAATTACTCCCCTCCCCCTCTATCACTCCTCCTCCCCCCCCACACACAAAATACAATACTTGTCCCATCACAAAATACATTATCCCCCACTACACTCACACAAAATACAATACCACACCCTCTCACACACAATACAATAACCCCCCCCCCCCCACACACACACACACAAAATATAATACCCTCCCAACCCCACACACAAAATACAATACTCCCCCACCCAATACACAAAATACAATACACACATAGCTACCTACCTTTCAGGTAGTATGAGGCCTCTGGTGCCCTGGCTCTCCCCAGCTGCTGCCAGACCTCTCTCCCACGCCGGTCTTCCCTCTCTGCCAGACCGGGCCTCTCTCCCGTTGGTGCACTCCGGAACCTGGGCCCGCCCGAAAGTCACGCTCAGCTTCCATCACGCACCAGCAAGAGAGAGGCCGAGTCTAGCAAAGAGGGGCCTACAGCAGCTGGGGAGAGCCGGGCTCGGGACAATTGTCCTGGCCCTCCCTCCATGTTGGTGGCCCGGCTGATATATATGTGTGTGAGTGTGTATGTGTGTATGTGTGTGTGTATGGTTTTGTGTGCCACCTATCTCAATACACCTTATTGATCCATCTACCACTGTGTGCTGTCTCTTTTTTGCCGATCTTCTTTGCGGTAAATATCATCTAACTAAGCCTTATGGGACAAGCACCAACCTCTACAACAACTCACGTGAGTGCAAACTGTTTTATGGATATATATATATATATATATATATATATATATATATATATATATATATATATATATATATAATCCCTTGCTGCAGTGGAAGCGCTGTATGCTGGGCGATAATGGGGAAAGACAAGGTTGCAGACCTGTCTAAGACATGCAAATGAACAAACAGTAATATTTACAGTTTGTATATATATATATATATATTTACACACACACACACTGATCACAACTTTCTATTCTAAGTATATATGCATATATAATATACACACACACACACTATTCATTTTGTAAAACAAATTGGTCTATTTATATAAAGTACCTATAAATATTTAGATGTACCTATATTGCATATATTATTCATATATATATATATATATATATATATATATATATAGTCAGATAAGGCAGTTGGCACTCCAATAGGTGCTGTTAAGCCACAGGTGCACGTCCCATATAGAGAATGTAGTTATACGTTACCGTTCCAAGGATTGGTAAACAAGAGACAGCACTCAATGTTGAAGATCAAAGTGTATTAGTGAAAGCAAAAATACATCCAGAAACCCAACGTTTCGGTCCTACAGAATGGGACCTTCCTCAGGGGGATACCTTTGTATCCCCCTGAGGAAGGTCCCATTCTGTAGGACCGAAACGTTGGGTTTCTGGATGTATTTTTGCTTTCACTAATACACTTTGATCTTCAACATTGAGTGCTGTCTCTTGTTTACCAATCCTTGGAACGGTAACGTATAACTATATATATATATATATATATATATACACATATAAAGTGGCACTGTAAAGTGGCTCACACAGCTGTCTCTCACACATACTTATACTCCTTGTTTTTCCATCCCTATACACCAATAGGGACCACATAGTATCCACACACACTTTTAGTTATGCTACTAACTCTCACATGTCCACACCCACCCACACCATGTATATCCGCTCCCACTCCACACACACCTTTTGTAAAGCACTGTATATACTGTGGGCTCTCCATTCATATTAATTCACACTGATACACATACACACTCTTTCATCACTTGCTTTCAGGAACCTTTTGACACCTCCAGCCATAAAACACATCCACACCGGGGGAAGGACCAGCACAGATAACATTCCAATAGACACTGTTTATAGTATAGCTTTTGCTTGCTTCATTCATTGTAACATCGCCGGAAGAAGAGATCAGTGTATCTCGAAAGCTCGCACAAATAAAAGCATTTCGTTAGCCACAGAACGGTATCATCTATTTATTTTTTGATTATATATATATATATATCATAAATTAATATTAGGACATTCTCTCAGGGCTCTTCACAAAGGAGGGTTAAGATTCTCTGTACTGGGCATATGTTAACACTGAGTTGCTGTGGTTTTGAAGTCCCCACTCCCGCGGTACCCACCTGCAGATAATGATACCCTCGCTCCTTTCCCTTGGCCTCCTGAAGCATCAGCATCTTGTCATGGTGGTGCCCCCCCGGGCCAGAATAGGCTTCCCTGGCCTGGCTGACGGTCATGGTATGCCAAGTGCTCCTCTTCAGGGTCTGTCCGTCCAGGGACATGGACATGCCTGCACAGGCCAGGCACTTTCCCTCTCCGCCGCCACCCTTTAGACTCTTCAAGGTCAAGTCTCTGAAGGCACTTTCTGGGGTGTCCACTCCGAAGGGAGCTCCATGCTCCATGGCGTGACGCGCAGACACTAGGAAGCTGCTGTCGCTATCTAAGTTATCGTCCGAGCTCCACCACCCGGCCATCTTTGAGCGGTGCTTGGGTTCTGACTTTCTGTCTCTGCTCTTGCTCTTCTTGCTGTGCCGAGGTTGGGAGTGCTGGTAGCCATCCCCGCTTCGCCCTTCATGCCTGGTTCCATTGTATTCCCGCTTCGAGGGCGTCTCCAGGGAGTGGGATTTGGCAAAGAGCTTCTGCACGGAGTGCACCAGGTGGCGGATGCGACTGGGACTCTCGCTACGCTGCTCCGTGGTGCTGGTCCGCTGATATTGGAGGGTGTGGAAGCCGTCGTGGTGGTGGAGGGGCAGCTGTTTCTCGAACTGGTCCAGCAGGGTAGGGGGCAGGCGGTTGATCTTGCTGGAGGTGTGAGCAATGGCGGCCATACATTCATCACAGGAGTCATACTGCTGAGGGTTGTGGTGCATTCTGGGGTAGGTTCCGCCACTTGAAGACCGGGGCTCTGGCATGCTCATAGGACCGCCGGGGCAATCTGGGGTCACGCCGGCACTCCGAGAGGGGCAGTAATGCAGGTCCAGGGAGCAAGACTCAGAGGCGCTGCGGGGATAGGACTTGCGGGGGTCCAAGCCGTGATGAGGGAAATCCAGACCTCTTTCTCGGGTTTCGGGGATACAGTGACATGGAGGCTGTGATTGGCTGCCTTCTCCATGGTAACCTTTCATCCTGTCAGTACTGAACCAGCGGCATGTTTCCTGCCCCTCCCAGCGCTGTGGGATTACCTAGGAGGGAAGGGGACAGAATAAACCATTAAAGATGCAACTGATTTAGGGCAGATGTCAATTAATGGCAGTGAAATAATTCAAGTGTTGAATCTTGGGGAGCAATGCACCTAACAATCAATAAATAAATACAATTGGACCAGTTTCCAAGTCTCCTATACTGCTCTGAAAGGGGAGAAGTATTGTTTTATAGGGCCCAATTGTAATGTAATTTTCTTGACAGCTCTTCCCTAGCAGAATCCAACCAAACAAGGAGCGTGGGAGAGAAGTTAAGATGCAGCAAGACAAACAAAAGGCAGAAGATAAGGGAACTAAAACAGCTCAAAAGTCTTATTTTTCTTACTATCAACTTTCACATGCATTCAGAGTTTCCATGAAGATCTACTCTATACGAGGTCCCTCTATTTAAAAAAACAATGCAATTGTAAAAAAAAAATGCTATTTTAACAGAGGAGCAGTGGAGTAGAGGGTACAAAGCACAGATCTTGATTGTACAAACTTGTAGATTATAGCCCATATTTAATAAGCAGTGCTACTTCATATGGCACCTTCTAGCACGGCCTAGTCCCTTACAGTCCATAAATGAATGGACCTAAGGTGTCTTCCAGCCTTATGGCACAACACCTCTTAGTAACTAACGTCCCTTGACCTTAAACATGAATATATATATTTATATCTATACTGCATATAAAAATGATGGCCTCATTGAGCTCAATAGCAGACACCGATTATATCACAAAGATACATAAAATAGAAAAATCGGCGAAACAAGCTTCATTGTTAACAAGAAATGGAGAAACAACATAGCAGAGAAAGAAAAGTCATCTGAAAGACCAGCCAGAATCACCATTATCATTCAGTTGACAGAGAGAAACATGCTTCAAAATATCCTGGCATATGCCCCAACATCACAGACAATGAAGTGGAAGACTCCTACAATTAAATCAACAAACTTTATGGGAGATTTCAATAGAATGATGAAATCAGTTGTTGGGTAAGGTTATAGCCACAGAATGGTAGAGGTTGCAGAATGTGAAAAACGTCTACATCATAAATTCATTCTTTAAGAAGAATCCAAATAGAAAATGGACATGGAGTGAACCCAATGGAATCAAGAACAAAACGGGCTATAGCCAAGCTAACAAGAAACAGGTGATTGAAGACTGCACAGTTTTGACACCAGCATTGATCACGATTGGAATGCTGCAAATTACTTCTTAATGCGCAAATAGAAAGAAGAAAACTGATTAAAAAGAAGACAAAAGCAATCTACATCAAGAATCTCAAGACTAAACGCAGAGAATTTCAACTAGAGCTGAAAAATCACTTCAGCTTGCTCTGGATGCCCGGGGATACTTTAACATACAATTATTAAAAAAAAAAAAAAGGTATGATTGAAGTTTGGAGGAATCGCTATTGCTAGCAAAACACATGAAAAGACAATATCAGATGAGACAAAGCTGTTACTGAGGAAACTACAATAAATGAAGCAATCACAACACACAAGCACTAAAATGTTATATACAGAGCTGTGCAAGATTATTCACAAACGTGTAACGGAAGATGTAAGAAAATTTAACTATATGCGATATGGAGAGGAAGACTATCGAAGACAGCAAAACTTGAAAGAAGTCAAAGCGGCAATTTATGATTAGGAGGAAGCAAATCATCGCACTCAGGGAAGATGATGGATCAACAATAAAAGACTGTGCACTTATCATAAAGAGAGTTGAGGACTTCTAGAAGAAGTTATACAAAAACCACAAATTACACAGGGCATAATCCAGTAGACGAAGAGCGAGAAGAAAACGGCAATCATGTGCCATGCGTCCTTCCAGAAGAAGTTACTAAGACAATACAATTTATGAAGAATGGGAAGGCCCCGTAGAAGATTGAATTACAACTTGAAAGAAGCTGTGGAAGAAGTGGAGAAAATCCTTGCAAAAGGCTTTACGTGCTACTTGAAGACCAGGAACATTTCATAAGAAAGGCGACAAAAATGACCCCGTGAACTACAGATCATATCAGTCTACTTCCAATCACGTTCAAGATTTTTTACAAGGTACTCAATCATCAGCTGCTCTTGACCCTGGACGTTGCTCATCCTAGAGAACAAGCGGGATTTGCAGTGGATACAACGAAATAGGCCACGTCCAAATTGTACAAGTGATTTCCAGAACTAATGAAAATAATCTACCATTCAATCTAGGATTCACAGATTTACCAAAAAAAGCATTTGGTTCTGTTTACACCTCCGGCATTTTAAATGCACTAATAAGACATAGTATCGAAGATCCGTACATTGATATTATAACAAGCATTTATGAGAATCCCACACCAACAATTAGATTGCACGAAGACACAAGGCAGGTAAGGATAAGTAAGAGTGTGCAACAGTTAGACACCATGTCAACAAAGCTTTTCACAGCAACACAAAGAATTGTTTAAGACATTGAATTGGGAATTTAAAAAAAAAAAGAATAAAAATCAATTGTTAATTGTATGATTTGCAGATGACCATGTTATTTTTGCCACAGGTCCAGAAGACATCCAGCAACAAATCAGAGAACTCACCGAAGCAAGTAAGAAAGTGGGCCTCCATATGAATCTCAGCAAGACCAAAGTGATGTTCAACAAATGTATCAACTCTACAGAGATCGAAATAAACGGAATAGAACAATTGAAAGACTATGTCTACCTTGGCCGGGAAGTAACAATGGATGGGAACCGTTTGAATTAAATCAAGAGAATGAAGATGGGATGGAGCGCATTTGGAAGAAACAAGACAATCTTTCAAGGGAAACTTCCATTGTGCCCCAAAAAGAAAGTTTTCGACCAGTGTATTCTGCTGTGCTCACGGATGGATGTGAAACGTGAAGAATTCAGAAGCTTCAGAAAACTCAGAGAAGTATACAGAGATGTATGCTGTGTATTACCCAAAGAGACAGGAAACAGAATGAATGGGTTCAAAACCAAAGTCTGTGACATCATCACGAGTGTGAAGAAATGAAAATGGCAGTGGGCTGGACATATCGCAAGAAGAAATGACCATCGTTGGAGAAAGATGGTAAATCGACAGGTTTCCAAGGGAAATTAAAAGAGGAAGATGATAAAATCAGGCTGTGCTAAAAAGCTGTGTACTATCACGGGCATAAGCTTATAGGGGTCCATGTTAAAATGGCCATGAAGTTTAAGGTGGGTGTGTGTTCATTTGCATGTCATTACCCAGAATCCCTGGCTGCAGTGGAAGCACTGTATGCCAAGAGAAAATGCGGGAAAAGCAGCGCTGCAGACTTGTCTGAGACATGTGAATATGCTCACACGTGGTATTTTTATTTGTTGTTCATATACAACAAACAGCCACAAAGCAGTATATACAATAACAAGGACTGTATTGCCACTTAATATAAATATACCAAAAACATATTTATTAAACCGACGTTTCGGTTCCCATCGGATCCGTGAAAAAAATTCCAAAATTACGGTTAAATAACTTTTATAACTTAAATAATTTTTATGTATATTTATTTTGAGTGCTTGTACAGTTCTTTTAATTTTATTATATAAACACGCACAGTTAGAGAGGGAGCAATTATACAATAAATACATGCATGTATAAATGTATACACAGAGTTGGCAGGGAATGTAGTGGTGGGTGTAGGAGCAGCAGTGAGATGGAAAATGCTCAGATACGAGAAGCGGTCTCTGTCATTCCTGCCCACCTGTAAGAGGTAATTTATATACAGAGAGCGGCTCGCTGGGATAGCTCAGAGGATTAGGGATAAACAGCAGGTTACCCATCTATGAACAGGAGAGAACATGAAGGACAGATTCCAGCTGCTCACTGAAGAGACACACACAGCAGATGCCCCCTTTGCACCCGTGCCGTTGGCAGCTACAGGGTATCTCTCACCCGCTTTGCTGCAACACAACTGCACTATGTCACCTCTGCTGAATTACTTCACATGTTCCAAAATGCCTGAGATAAACAAAGAGCTATTAAGTTTGGGGTAGGGGGGATATGGAGCCGTACATTCTTATCTACCATTATTCAGTGTACAGTACCATAAAACCAACCATTCACTGTCAAAGGGGCCTGCAATGCATTGCTTCTTAGGAGGGGGTGAGAGCTACTTACTGTATGTGTCCCTTAGGTCTGTGTATTAGGAGGGGGTGAGAGGTATGTGTCCCCTAGGTCTGGGTATTAGGAGGGGGTGAGAGTTATTTGTCCCTTATTTCTGTGTATTATGAGGGGGTGAGAGCTATGTGTCCCTTAGGTCTGTGTATTAGGAGGGGGTGATAGCTATGTGTCCCTTAGGTCTGTGTATTTTGAAGGGGTGAGAGGTAGGTGTCACTGATGTCTGTGTATTAGGAGAAGGCAAGAGGTATGTGTGCCTGATGTCGGTGTATTAGGAGAAGGTGAGGTATATGCTGCTAATGTCTCTGTATTAGGAGCAGGTGACAGGCATGTGTCCCTTGTGTCTGTAGTAGGAAGGGGTGACAAGTACAGTATGTGTCCCTAATGTCTGTGTATTAGGAGGGGTGCAAGCTACTGTAGGTGTCCCTGATGTCTGTGTATTAGGATGAGATATAAGTGTCCTTGATTTTTGTGTATTAGGAGAGGATGAGAAGTACATATCCCTATTGTCTCTACATTAGGAGGGGGTAAGAGGTACATGCCCATGATGTCTCTGTTTTAGGAGGGAGGGTGAGGTATGTGTCCCTGGTGTATTCTTTGTGTGGCTCGAGGTAGGTATGTTGTGTGTGCAGTTTAGACCGTCAGAGTAGCAGACTATCCTTGCCAGGCCCATTGGGATATTTTAATGGTGCCGCTGAGTAACTTATAAATACAAGCAATTAAATCTGCTGATTCCAGCTCTTCTGCTAACCACTAATGAGGATGATCAATCAATAAGGGAGACAAAGAGCAGGGTGCCTCTCTTAGCCCTGCAACATTAACCCTTCTGAGCCTCTGAGCAGTGAGACCCTCTGCTGTACCATCTGTGCTTGAGTGGGAGGGTGCACATGGCAGGAAGTGATGCAGAGAGCAGTGGAGGTGTAGTGACATAACTGTGCATCTGTGCGGGATCAGCATATGAACAGCACAAGGTGTTTGAAAGCAGGAGTGGGGTGTAGTTTGTGTTCAGGGGGTGCAGTGTGTGTGTGCAGGGGGCCATTCACTCGCCCCAGTTATTTTCTGAATTTTTAAATATGAATATGTAAACAAAATAGTCCCTTTTAATGGGATTCTCTTTAGGTTCTATTTTATTTTTACTCCACCCTCACCCACCCCCAAACAAAACGCGAAATTGTAAAGATAATTGTGCCTGGGTTTTGTAGATTTTGTTGCATTTACATTCTGAAGATATTTGTGTCGGAGTTCTGATGTGCGTATTCGTCAGCATTGCATTTCGGATTCTAGCGCTTTTTGTGTCTGGATTCGACTATTTGTTTGTGCCTGGATTTCGACCGCATTGTATTTCTGGAGACATGCGTGTAGTTATAATAATAATAATAATTTGTGTCTACATTCTGATCATTGTTTGTGTCTGGATTCTTCCAGCATTGTGTTTCAAGATTCTGGAAGGTGTGTCTAGATTCTGGAGTTAGTCAGAGTGGGGTATATGAGTTGCTCAAGTAAATCCGGATAAAGATACTTATTAAACAAGAATCTTCAATGAAAGTATCAAAATAAATGCAGAGACCCCTCCATCACAGAGTGGGGGCAGTACTTAGACATTTCAAAACATGTACAGCATCTAGGCAAGTGAGAAGTCTTGCACTTTTCTCAATAAAAAGGCAAGTATTTCCTGAAGGTAAAGGTATTGGAGATTCCTAATATTACAAATGTGGTTGTCAGATTTCATTTATCTCTGTTGTATAGTCCGGTCTACGCTCTTTTGCTAGTTTTGTTTTGTTTAGTAGGGTTACTATGGTTCCCCTTCACTTGTACATTCCACTTTTCTGTGCACAGCGGCTGACATCAGGGGTGTGGGGGGGATCTTGTCCGTGTGTGCACGTGCTCGTGCGCATGCGTAGCGTTGTGACGTCATGACGTTTTGCTCGCGAAACCGGACACAAGCAGATATTTAATGGAGATATTTGGGTGTGAAACGCATAGGAGTGTTTGTACCTCTTTTATAGTCATAGCTGATTAATAAATACATTTTCAATTCATCCTTGACCCTGACTCCCATGGCTATGCACTGCTTCTATTTTTCTTTTTACCTTTGGATTCTGGAGTTATTTGTGTGTCTGAATTCTGGAACAGGGTTTTGTGTCTGGATTCTGGAGTTATTTGTGTGTCTGAATTCTGGAACAGGGTTTTGTGTCTGGATTCTGGAGTTATTTGTGTGTCTGAATTCTGGAACAGATTTTTGTGTCTGGATTCTGCAACAGGGTTTTATGTCTGGATTCTGGAATTGGGTTTTGTGTCTGGATTCTGGAATTGGGTTTTGTGTCTGGATTCTGGAGATGTTGATGTCCAGATTGTGGCAGTTCTGTGTGACTCTGATCTATTTTTCTTACACACGAAAATAAAGAAGAGCCAGAGGGTTAAATGAGCTCAGCTTTTCTTACCGCGCTGAGATGGAGTCTAACATCCCGCTGACTTCATGGTCTGTGGAGCTCCAGTCACACAACAAGCAGGATCCCCCGTCACAAGCTAGAGCGAGAGAGTGAGGGGGGAAGAGAGAGAAAGAGAGGTAGAAACGAGAGAAAGAAGGAGGGAGAGGGGGTTAGAAAAAGACAAGAGAAAAGAATGCATGGATATAGAGAGATCAGGGGAGGGAGAGAAAGAGGGGGATGAAAAACGAAGGGAAGAATGTACAGATAGAGAGGGATGAAGAGAGGGAGCGAGATAGAGAGGAGAGAGGGGGATGGAGAGAGTAAGATGGGGAGGGAGAAAACAGAGATGGAGGAGGAATGAGAAAATACAGGTGTGAAGAATGCAGGAGAGATACAGAAAGAGAGAAAGAGACAGCAGAGAGGGAGAGAGAAAATACATACAGTTATTAATGTGTGTGTGTGTGTGTGTGTGTGTGTCCAAAATACAATACATTTACAAAAATGTATTCAATTAGGAATATATCTAGTGTTTAAATATATCCATGAATACACCCCATACATCTAAGACACAAATAACTGCCATAAAAGCACCAACAATTCCAGAAGAGGACAGAGCTGCAGCCTTCCTGACAATAGACATCAGCTTGTATTTCTTCTGGGATGGTTAACAATGGCTGCCAGTTCCTCTGACAGTTCTGCTGCTCAATGATGAACAAACTATTATATGACTTGTACAAATGGAGTGCAGAATATTGTGCACAGGCCTCAAAGCACTACTACCCATCACCATGACAACTTCAAATGCACGAGAGGGCAGCCATCTTGAACAACTCTAATTATGTCAAGTAATTAATGAATGTTTACACGTCTGCTTCCTTTTTTTTTAGAATACACAACAGTACACAGAAAAACCTCAACACATTTTACTTGCGATACAATCACTGATAACCAAATGAATATAAGTATCGCTGCTTACACTTTACATAATAATACTGTATATGTGAAAGAGATAGTTACTGTCCCTGATAGTCTGCAGTCAGGAGGTCACCCTTGCAGAGGCTGAGAGAGGCTGTGCCTGTTTGAGCTCCCACTAGGGGCTCAGCATGGCCTCAGACCCAGGGGGGGGTGCTGGGGCAGGTGAACCTGGGAATCCCAGGGGCTGTGGCCTGGATGTTACTGACACTGAGGATCTTTTGCAAACTACAAAAGAGAATTGAGGAGAATTCAGAGAGAAAAGACAAGAGAGAAAGAGATTGCTGAGCAGGAAGGAATGGAGGAAGAGACACAAGGAACAGGTGAGGTGCTGGTTCTGTCCAGGGAAAGTAACATACAAACCCAGAGCAGTAAATCCCAGCAGCAAAGTAATGTTATAACAGAGGGCAAAAAGAAAAGAGAGGCTGAGCTGGAAAAGACGAGGCGGGCGGCAAGAAATTGCAGGCAGATAAACAAGCCTTATAGCAAAGTGCCCAAACCCAATGCAGAGGCTGAATGTGTAAAGGGAAGAGAGGCTGAGTCCTCAGCACATGGAAACTGAGGCTGATAGCCTCCTACATGAGGGGATTGCAGCAGGAGTCAGTCAGGAGGCAAACACAGGTACATTGCAGACAGCAGCGGAGGCAGAAACAATGGAAAGAGACCCTGAGAAACTTTCTTCTCAATCGGAGCCCATTGCAATAAACTCTGAAGAGGCAATGGAGCTAAACTGTGAGCCAGAAAGGGTTAACGCCCTGACAGATTACACAGGTACCTGAAACCAGCACTGCTAACCTGGAACAGCTCTCAGCTGCTGAGACACACACAGAGGCTGCAGGGGAGTCAGATTGCCAGAGAGGGGAAACCTCACTGAGAGAGGAAAATCAGCTGTACCAAGTGCCTGCAATCAGCACTGATAGTCTGGATCAGGTTTCAGCTGCTGGGGGCTCAGACTGCCAGGAAAATACAGAACCAGCAAAACCCAGTGATTCACAGCAAAATGCATGGAAATCACTGAAAGGTTTGAGATTCTTTCCCACTATTCCCATAAGAAACCCTTTAAGAAGAAGGAATGTGGTGAGACTGACATTTCTGGGACCAAGAGAGAAAGATCCAGGTTTTGATTATGTGGGGAATACACTAATAAAGAAATCTTTGCGTTTTGACCCAGAGGATGTTTACGCCCTCCTGCATGGCCCTTATTCACCATACTACGATATCAGTTTTAAGACATCCACCCACCTTGAGAAATTCTGGGAGAGATACAAAGCAGTGAGAAGCAGCCCTGAGTGGAAGTTTTTTCAACAAATCACAGTGATATCTAAGCCTGAGACTGTGATGGTGAATATTATCTTTGACCACGAATCTATCCCAGTGGCTGAAATTGAGTACTGGCTGAAGCGCCAGTGTGACATACTCAAAGGACCAAGGAAACTCTATAGTGGTGAATACTGGAATGGAGGATATCAGTTTGAGGTGAAACTGGTGTGTGCAGACAACACTGTGACACACTTACCAAACTTCCTATACATTGGAAATGAAAGAGGAAGGTGTTTCTACCGTGGGCAGCCCAAATGTTGCTTTAAGTGTGGATCAAGATCACACTTTTCATCAGGGTGTAACAAGATCAGATGCAGCCTATGCAAAGATTTGGGCACCACCGAAATGAATGTAAGAACAACATTTTGTGCAACTTATGCTCAAGAAGTGGGCATTCATACAATGTGTGTCCCCATGCCCAACACAATCAAGCACAAGAGTATGTTCTGCACCACCCTACAACAGAGGTGGATAAAGACCTGCACTCCGAGACACAGATGCCAGCTGCAGAGAGGAGGGACTCCATGGGTTTGCGTCCGATTGAGGAGGTTTTAAAGGAAATTCGCAGTCAAATCACAGTAGAAAGAGAGGACACCAGAAGTAATCCCCTCCCTTCTCAGACCGCACAGAACAAAGACTCCCAAGAGGGACCAGTGCACCAGGAGAGGCGTGAGATGGAGATGCCCCTTGAAAGCACAAAAGAACAAAGCCAGTAGGCACTCCCTGTACCAGAACATCTAGAAGCAGTGGCTGATGATGAGGAAGCAGGAGGATCCACATGGGAGGTACAGAAGTCCCGGAAGAAAATTCCCACAGCTGCAAAGTCAGCAAGTAAGGACAACCCTCGTGCAGTTGAGCTTGTCCAAGAATTAAAAAAAAATTACCTTACTGCAGTGATTGACCGCCTAAAGATACGGAACATGTTTCAGCCACTACAAAAGTCCTGGGCTGATAGGGTGGAAGATAAGGAAGAAGAGGAACAGCAGGAAAAAGAGGAACCGAGTATCCACGAAGCCCCAGATGCAGAAGCAATGAGGAATTCCCAGGAGGAACCATCTCCTCAAAACATCAACAGGATGGAGGTGGAACAACCCGCAGGATGCACTGTCATAGGTACAACCGTTACCCCAAAGACGGACAGTAAAAGTGATAAACCTATAGCTTCACAGGACGTGGCGATGAAGCCGCCTTCCAACAAAAGAGGGTCATCGCCTGGCAAAGGGAAAACGAAGGGGAAAAAGCACAAATAGAGGACATGTGGAGTGTAACAATATCAACTCAGAATGACACATCCCTCCCTCACCCTTCTAAAAGTAGGGTCTTTGAATGCCAACTCCATAAAAACCAGGAAGAGATGATCGCTGACATATAACGCCTTCAAGGACCTTGATTTTGACATTTTATTCCTGCAGGAAACCAGACTCTCGTCCCTTAGGGAAATTTCGGCAGTTTCCGTGAAACGGACAAGCGGTGCATCTTTTTGGTCCTACGGCCCTGACCTGTGTGATGGGATGGGGTTTCTATTCAAGGGATATGACTTCCAGTGTGAAAAAGTGATTGACCTGAGCCCAGGCTGATGTCTTATCCTAGATGTGTCATTCCAGAATGTCAAGCACAGATTAATTAATATGTATGGCTACCAAACGAAAAAACAAAGAAGGGATTTGTTTGGTTTGGTTAAACCTTTTTTATTTACATCCAAATGTCTCGTTCTAGGGTTGATTTTAATTGTGTGACCTCGAATCTTGACCGTGGCAGCGGTAGAGAAGTATAGGAATATGATATAGTGTTCCTAAATGATATGTGTAAACAGGCTAATTTAAGTGATGTTTATAGATTTCACAACCCAAATAATCTAGGATACACATATGTATGTGGGGAGAGAAAAAACAGAATAGACAAGTTATATGTTAGGAGCAATGTAAATACTGCCTGCTGCAGATTATCACCTGTAGAATATTCTGACCATGCTATTCTACAGATAACCCTACACTTAGATTCCTCTGTGATTCTAGGTCGCAGTGTTTGGAAGCTGAACTCCTCCATGTTACAGGAGGAGACTGTAAGAAAGTTCCCTACAGTTCTTCAAGGACTGCGTATCCATACAAGTTCTGTATCCCAATATAGTGCATTGGTGGGAGGTCACTAAAAAAGACATTAAAAGATTTTTTAAGAAAACCTCAGGTCTAACAAACCAGGCGAGGTACAAGAAATATTTGGCCCTCCGTTCTAAATTGCTGCAATTATATAAGAGAATGCAGAATGGTCAAGAAGTGAATTCTGAGCAGTATAGGTGTGTTAAGGAAAGTATGTGGTTATTACAATATGAACGGTTATCCTCTTTAACAAATGAGAGGATTTTGGTGGCTGTGGGATTTATTCTCCAGATCCCTTTGAAAATTGTAAAACCAGAACTAAAAAGAAGGTTATATGTGGCCTAAAAGATGCACAGGGGGTTTGTGTAACTAGTAAAGATGAGATGCTTAACATTGTCTCTGAATACTATGCAGAGTTTTTTTAGCAAAAAACCTATTGATCCCGTAGAAATGGGCAATTATCTGAGATCTATTAGCGTCCCATCAGTTTCTGAGGATGACCTGATAGGCTTAGACTCCCCAATCACAGCAAGGGACGTGTCTAACGCAATTAGGACCCTCTCAGGTAATAAAACCCCCGGGGCAGATGGAATCACTGCTGAATTTTATAAAGTTTTCCGTGAGGTTTTAGTTGAAATATTGGCAAACGTTTATAATGCTTCTCTGGGAGGGATTGGTCTCTCTCACTCTCAGCGTGAATCCGTTAACCTTATTATATAAGAAAGGGGATCCGAAAAAATTAAAAAGTTGGCGTCCAATAGCCTTACTAAACAATGATTATAAAATCTTAGCGAAGATCCTTATAAATCGGATGAGTAACATTGCTGAGAAGGTGAAAACGAGTTCCCAATCCTGTGCCATTAAGGGAAGGAACATCGCTAATAACTTAATTAACATCAGGGAGATGTTTGAGATGGGCAGGCATGGAGGTCTATCGGGGTACCTGTTAAATCTTGATCAGGCCAAAGCCTTTGATAGGGTGGATCAAGACTATCTTTTTAAAACTCTGGAAAGATATGGTTTCCCAGATACTTTTGTGGAGAAACTGGATCTGCTGTATGAAGGAGCTTATTGAAGACCGGTCATTAATGGCTGGGTAGGGGAATCTTTTCCCATAAAGTCGGGTGTTAGACAGGGCTGCCCGCTGAGCCCCCTATTATACATCTTCTCCATAGACCCCTTTTTAAGACACCTGGAGCAGAACAGTCACATTCAAGCCGTACCCTGTGATTGTTCCCAACACGAGGGGCGAGTTAAGTGCCAGGCGTATGCAGACGACGTTTGTATTTATGTTGCCTCAAAAAGTTCATTTGAAGGTATTAACCAGCAAATAAATAAATACTCAAATGTTTCCAACTCCCTGGTGAATCAGGATAAGTCTGTGGCCTGCTGGTTAGGAAAAGAGGAAAACCCCTTTAGTCTACCTGAGGATATTCAGATAGACAATGCCTCTTTTAAAGTTTTAGGGATTTATTTTGGAAAAGAGAATTCTGGTGTTCACAACTGGAAGGAGAAACTGAACATCTGTAAGGTAAAGGTAGAACGGTGGAAGAAGTGGAAATTCTCTTTTAGAGAAAAAGTTAAAATGATTAAGATCTTTTTGATACCTATTTTTGTGTATTTAAGTTTTGTATTTCCTCCCCCTGCGGAAATTACTGTTACTTTATATAGCCTTTTTTTCCAATTGCTCTGGGGAAATCGTTTGAACATGTTAAAGCGAGACATTACTTATTTGCCGAGAGAGAAAGGCAATTTGGGAATGGTGAACCCTGCATTATTTTTTTCTCTCATTTTTGTATGTTTTAATTTGCAGAATTTTCTCAACAGAGATGACCAGTTTTGGCATATATATTTTAGGAAGTGGGTGTCCCCCCTTAAAAACTGGCTAGATGGCAAACCTGTTAAAATAATTATTGTAAAAGATGTATATATGAGGATTATGTACAAATTCTTAAATATATGTAAAATAACTGCTCTGGAAATTACTTCTGTTCCCAGGAAAAAATTGTACTGGGTAGTATTGAGCAGAATATGTGTCTCACAATTAGATCTGAAACACTGTGATATAGAGGACCAGAAAGAGGCCTTACAGAATCTATTAGACCTAAGAATCCCTCTTGGGGTTCAGGATACCGTCTGGGTGACTTTCCATGGGCGTCTTTATGTAAGAGCAAATTTAAAATATAAAAACATAGCGGATAGGAACTGCCCCCGAGGTTCCTGTGCTGGGATCTTGGAGACGATGGAGAACATCCTCCTGGAGTGCCCCTACGCAGTGGAGATGTGGGAAGGCATGGCCGCCTCATTACGGATGCCAGATTTAAAGGGTCAAAACTATTGTGATATAGTATATGGTGTGTTTAAGGATCACTTGCAGGGTTACAGCGGTAGCACAGTGGTGTTAATCAATGCACTTGTGAAATATAGGTTGTGGATCACCCGCAGTCTTCTCCCCACAGAGCGGGATCTCGTGCCTGTAACCTGTGCAGTTGAACAGGTTATAGAGCAGATAAAGAAAATAAAGCTGAGGGAGAGAGTCAGGTGGGATACAAAGTCCTGGGAGAGAAGATGGGCGGGTGTTCAGATATAAGTGTGGAAATATTTTCTGTATACAGTGTAAATATTCTGAAAAAATTGTATATTTTAATTTAAGTTTGTTGCTTTTGTATTGATATGTTTGTAAATATGTTTTGTTTTTTATAAATTAAAAATACCCTATATTACATACATACAGGTTATAAAGCAGATAAAGAAAATAAAGCAGGAGAGAGACAGGTGCGATATAAAGTCCTGGGAGAGAAGATGGGCGGGTGTTCAGATATAAGTGTGTAAACATTTTCTGTATACATTGTAAATAGCATGTACAATTGTGTATTTTAATTTAAGTTTGTTGCTTTTGTATTGATATGTTTGTCAATATATGTTTTGTTTTTTGAAGTGAAACTTCTTTAGTGGCACCTAGTCAATTTTGATGGAACAAAACTCCTTCATGGAGACGAAAATGTGAAACGGAAATGACGTCACGCTCCTAACGGCCGCCGCTCCCCCCACACGCCCGCTGACATATGCCGCACATGCGCAGTAGTGATGGCGCCGCTGATGGACGCCACGCATGCACAGAAGCGGCTGGCATCGCTCAGTTCTCCGGTGCGCATGCGCAGAGGCTTCTGGAGCTCGGCAGTGCGTCGCGCATGGGCAGCAGAGGAGAAGAGGACACGGAGCACAGACCAACCACCCACCCACACCCCCTGTGTCACACACCCTGTCACACACACACACACACACACACACACACACACACACACACACACACACACACACACACACACACACACACACACACACACATATTGCTGACAACACACAAAGAAGTTTCACTTACTATGAGCGTGCACAGCACACACAGATTTTTTTTTTATAAATATATTTTATAAATAAAAAATACCTTACATTACATATAAACCCAGGACTGCCTGAGCCAGTCCCTGATAATCTGCAGTTAGGAGGTAACATTACATATAAACCCAGGACTGTATGAGCCTGTCCCTGATAATCTACTGCCAGGAGGTCACCTTACATTAGGTATACTGATACACACCCGGTGCACACACATTATAAATACACTAACATTTACCTTTAAAATGTGGTAGAAAGTGCATTTATGTTCAGGGCAACTTCATATTCACCATATGAAGTTTCTAGTTCCCTAAAAAAAACGTGCCAGAACTCAGTTCCCCCACACAAATAGCTGTGTGCATGTCTGTCAGTGGAGACTGAAATGTCGATCATACTGCAATTAAACACTGTTTTCTTCATATCACAAATCGAGAGTGCTGGACATATATATATATATATATATACACACACACACACACACACACACACACACAAATAAATATATAAATATATACACATACATAAATATATATATATATATATATATATATATATATATACTAATATATATATATATATATATATATATATATATATATTATATATACACACACACACACACACACCGGCAGCACTGAACATCTACCCCTGCTGCTGATAGTCTTGTAGGTGTTATCGTGAATTCAGACAGAGTCCCAGGGTTAGAAGGGAAAGTTGGACGGAAGCTAGTGAAATCCTGCAATGCAGCACTGCTAGTTAATGAAATGCTCGTCTGAGCTTATTAACATTCAGCCAGAGGAGCGTCTCTTCCCTGAGACGCAATGTTCTCAGGGTAAATATCACACTTACAGGCACCCAGTCCCACTACTCAGCACCACTCAACACGGCCAGATCCTTAACCCATACACTGCTGCATGGGTCGGAAACGCAGTATCGAAAGGGGTTAAGAAAAAAAGAGTGGTGGCACAGAGAGAGGAGGAGTGTGAGAAAGGAGAGGAGGAGAGAGAGGCAAGGACAGGTGGGGAGAGGGAGGGGAAAGTGGTAAGGAAGAGAGAGGGATAGAAGTAGTGAGTAAAGGAGCGATAGAGAAGATAGAGGGGGGGGGGGAGATAACTAGGCGTGTGTCTACAGCCTTATTTTTCAACCTGGGTTCCTAGGAACCCTTGGGTTTCCCGGGCATCCCTAAAGGGTTCCCTGTCATTTTACGGTCATTCGAACATTGTACCAAATATAGAACAATTTACAATGCACCTTGCCTCAGACGTGCTATTAGACAGGGATAACCCTAAAAAGGTTTCAAGCCACTGGTCTATAGGGTCAAATCTTTTCTTTTAGAGGGGGAATCACAGAAAAATCTACAGGGACAAATTATTTATTGTACAGGGAGATCCCATAAATGTCTATGGGGACTTTTTTTTTTTATTGTAGTGGAAAGTGGGGTCCCATGATCTGCTGCAGATCCTTCTGGCACCAAAGGTGTTAAACATAATACAGATTGCTCTTGCTTGTCTGCTACGGATGATCTCATTAACCCTATCAAACCTGCCCAGCACCGAAGGAGTTGACACTCTGAATGATTTCAGCAGGAAGAACATTCCATAGAATTTAAAAGCGTCTATCCTATGATGATCTGTCCCTCCAGCATATCCCATTAATATGTCCTTCCTCTTGTACTAGGCAGATACTGTAATTGCTTCACATGTGTGACTTTTCCTTGGCATAAGGATAAGGGTCTTGGGCATGTAATCTGGAGGTTTTCACCGCTCCTCAGGCTGGAAGAGATGATCCAAGACTGGTGAAGTCTCTACTGATTAATAATGTGTGGAAACAACAAAGCAAAGGGAAAAAAAACACAGGGCTCAGAGCATCTGAGAGATTCTTGTAAGAGAAGAGAGAGAAGGGTAGGAGAAAGGGGGGAGGGGTGTGGAGAGGGAGAGAGGGAGAGGGAGAGAGGGAGCGAGAGCAGGAGATGGCTAGTATAAAGCTATATGAAAGAGAGCTACAAAGGGAGGGAGAATGGTTGGGAGAGGAGAAAGCCATTCAGTAAGAGAGGGAGGATGACATGTGGAAGAAAGTGACAGAGAGAACGAGTGTTGGAGAGATATAGGTTCCTATGCTAGTAGCCTTCATAAATAAAATCGCCGGGCCGTTTTGGATAAGAATACAATTATTTTGTTTGCAGGAGTTCGGGGGGCGTAGCTACCGGTAGTCCCTGAATTCTATCCGGCGAGCAGGCATAATTTGCCGGTACGCGGGTGGAATTACACCGGGGCTGCCCAGTGTCTCCCCAGACTCCTGGTTTTCGAGACCCGATATCTCAGTCCTATTTCCCTTACAGTCATGAGTCTCCCCAAAGTTCCCCATGTATTAAAATATGTTTTCTGTGTGTTATTATAAATCTCTACGCAGTCAGCCAGGGCATCTGCTTAAGGTGCCAGCAAGTCTGCATAGAGTCTGTAGTTCAAAGACGAGACAGGATGTTGAGAGGTGTCAGGGTGCTAAGTAACCAGGGCAGAGCAGAGTACGGAGTCTGGAGAACAGATACCCCCTGTGCGGAGGACCATCTGTTCTGCCACACTTACTGGAGCCTGTCCAGTAGGTGGCAATGGGTTGACTGGGGGAAGCGGCAGAATGTCGGCGCGTTTCCCATTGGTCAATTCGTATGTCCCGCACACGGGGCATCCCGAGCCGGCTTGGCACGCCCCCTCTAACGTCAGCCAAGAGATGAGCCCCTGTTTCTATTGACTAGTGGGATAGGGTTTCAACGCTCTGATTGGTCGGTCCACCTACCTCCATGCTAAGATTAGCTTAGAGGAGTGTATGTAAGGAGATGGCCGAGGCAAAGAACAAGACCATCCAGTGACTTGTGTAGATGAAGCTAAGGTGGGCTTTTCAAAGTTGCTCAGTTCCAAATAGCAGAGCAACCAGCTTCGTTTTGAAGCTAGGAAAATCTATCTCGCAGAGACTACGTCCCGTCTTTTGCGGCCAAGTTCTATAAATCGAACGTAGCGGTCGCGACTAGGAATTGAAGCTGAAAAGAGGACCAGGAGAGACGGGTGTATATCCCAGTCAGGGTAAGCTCACCGAAGCGGGCGCCCTGCACCTAGGAAAGCCGAAAAGTTTTCCCCAGACCCCAGTTAAGTGTTCTTTTACCTGTATATTGTGTCATTCTTCTTGTTGTACGTGGGTTTACCGAAATAAACTACATTTTGTTTCTACTACCTTGTTTTGCCTAATGCATGATCCCGGTACAAATATAAAAGGTGTTAAAAGTTCCTGGTCTCCGGTGACAGGATTTTTTCTGGTAGCAGTGGTGGGATCATTAGGCTTTGGACTATAAATTCCTGCAGGGGGTTATAATACAAAGAGGAGCTCATAGATTGTGAGCTCTCAAAACAAGTAGTGCACGTACGCATAATTACACAAAGCAGGAAAAGCACACTGTTCTTTAGTCACTGAAGTTTAGTGCCAGCTTTCAATGTTGTATCGGTCCTGGGATCGCCGAGAGTCGGAACCCAATGTGAGGGTTTCGGACTAATGACACACGATCTGGCTAAAGCTCAGCTCGAGGAGGATCTGGAGCACCACGAAGTCGGCATGGCTTCTCCCATCGAAATGGGGGCAACCGTGGCTACTCCAGCCCTGGACATAACCCTAGAGGAAAACGCAGAGGAATCAGAGGGCGAGAGTGAGGTTAGGGCGAGGATGAGCCTGTGGTCCCACTTGCAGTAGCCCCAATGGCTACTGCAGCCCCTGCTGCGGATATCATGGCTATCGTTCCAGCCATGGCTGTTGGGGTCACTTTTGAACAGAAATTGCAGATAATCGTGGCTGCCCAAGGTGTTCAGACTTTCTGACCCCGTCGGGCCCCTGACTGTGTCTCACCACAGCTTTGCCAAGTTTGTGGATGGCACTGATGATATTGACGGCTTTTAGAGAGTTTGAGGACTAGTGTGGACCGTTCCGTCTCCCACCCAGAGACTGGGAGCTACACTTGTCCCCACTGTTAACTTGTAGAGCCCTAAAGCCTTTCCAGGGAATCCAGACAGTGGACAGCCATGACTACAAGCATGTCAAGTCTTGCTTGATCGGTATGTCCTCAATCCAAAGGCTTACTGGGGGCTATTCCGATCCAGGGAGAAAACTGGCCGGGACACACCTGGAATTCGTAGCCCAGTTAGCCCAGCACAGTACCTGGGGGATCAAAGGGTGCATTGCTACCAAATAGCGGGGACTGCTGGACCTCATATTCGGGGAGCAGTTTTTGCAGACGTGTCTGCCTGAAGTTAAAGAATGGGTGATTGACCACAAGCCCAAGACCTACATTGAGACTGCCAGGACAGCGGCCGAGTTTGTGACAACTCGCCCGCAGTATGCCAATCGGGCACCTGCTCCTACCGGGGTCGCCCCGACTCACGTTCCCAAGGTGGCAGAGGTTGCCCACCCTACGCCGGCCTGGAGGACCAAACCTCCTACCGCGGGGAGGGCAGCCAAGCCCACAGAATTTGTGCATGAGCGGCGGTGCTACCACTGTCACCAAACTGGGCATCTGAAGATTGTCTGGATCTGTACCATTCCAGCAACCTCAGGGGCAACGTACCCAAGTGACAAAAGCGGTCGCCTACGTGGGACTGGTACCTACAGAGGAGCACCAAGCAGCTTCCACCAGGTACCGCTGAGGACCCAGGCGGTGGTCCCTACAACATCTACGGCCAGCACAGCTGAGAAGACAGACCGGCATCAAGTTGCAGCTGTCAGGCTGCAGGTCAATGATGTACAGAGGAAGCATTTGCGTCCGGTGACCATCGGAGATTGCCAGGCAGCCGGCCTGATCGACTCCAGTGCTACAATTACTCTGGTGCGACCTGATATGGTTAGACCAGAGGATCTGCTCCCTGGACCAGGGATGCAGGTCACTATGTCAGATGGGGAACCTAGGTAAATCCAGGTTGCCCTGGTGTTTCTCGACTGGGGTGCCGGTCGAGGAGTGAGAGATGTGGGTGTCCTGCCAGGGTTGCATACTGAGGTACTACTCGGTATCAACCTAGGACACTTCATCTGTTCGTTTGCTGAAGAAGATGCTCCTGTGGCTGTGGTCACAAGGAGCCAAAGTCGGAGCCTTTGGTACCCCTGCCCACTGAGGAAATCGCCGCCCCCCTGCATTTGGGACCAATGAATCCTGAGGTCCCCGCGGAGACAGGGCAGGAAAGCCAGACCGAGTCTATACGGAGTCCTGACCTTCATTCCAACATATAGAAAGGGAGGTTGGTAATTTGAGCGGAGCGCTGTGTGTCTCGTGAACATGAAAGAAAAAAATATATATAATGGTGCAGATAGTATAAACAAATGAAGTCTCAAGATAACTCTGCAATGGTGTTACTCACAATTGACAATGTCAATATAAGGCGTATCAGAGACACTTCTCTCTCTGATAGGAGCCCTTTAATGGATACCCCCTCAGAGTGGTGTCTTGATAACGTGTCAGGAAGCTTGTTGGTGGTCAGGGTTTTACTCCCAAGGTTTGTATAAAAAAGAGAGAGAGAACGCACAATAGTATAGTATGGTCTAAAATAGTGTATTAGCAGCAATGAATAGACATATGCATGATGCACTCACATTTCCAATATGTTTTACGTTCGAGGGAGAGTACTGCTGGTTGTAGAGAGTGCCGGTATCTTCAGGAGCGGCAGAGCACTTCCGCGTGTGTCACATGTGTCCGCGTCACGTCCTGTGACGTCTCGGGTTGGGGCGGAAGAAGCTGCCCTGCGTGTCCGTCTCCGTGCCAGCACCTAGCTCCAATGATCTCTCCAGCTCAGTCACCTCCCACAGTAGATCGATTCTACGCGTTTCGCTGTGGCATATTGGAAATGTGAGTGCATCATGCATATGTCTATTCATTGCTGCTAATACACTATTTTAGACCATACTATACTATTGTGCGTTCTCTCTCTCTTTTTTATACAAACCTTGGGAGTAAAACCCTGACCACCAACAAGCTTCCTGACACGTTATCAAGACACCACTCTGAGGGGGTATCCATTAAAGGGCTCCTATCAGAGAGAGAAGTGTCTCTGATACGCCTTATATTGACATTGTCAATTGTGAGTAACACCATTGCAGAGTTATCTTGAGACTTCATTTGTTTATACTATCTGCACCATTATATATATTTTTTTCTTTCATGTTCACGAGACACACAGCGCTCCGCTCAAATTACCAACCTACCAAAGATCTACCTGGACCTGGACAGTCCGTTTAAAGGGTGTAGAGCTGCTTTTTATCTTTATTTTTTGTATTTCACATCACCATTGTATTCACTGTTATTGGTGGAGGTCATTTGTCATATCATATGATACATATTTAAAATTTATATATCACTGTCACTGTCACTGTATAGACCATATATTGTTTCATTTTAGTTTAAGAAGCGCCCGGTTTTTACTTTTTGTTTCTACATATAGAAAGGGAAACTGGGGCGCTCCTCATACAATATAATATAGTAAATATTCCCTGAATAATGGGGAAACCCTATAATAAGGTGTATAATGAGATGAAATAATAAAAGAATAAAATACTGGCCCCAATTCTTCGCTGCTGCTCGACCGAAAGAAGATCTCCCAGGATCCTCACACAGTATGGATGCACAATATGGTGAGCACAAAAACAAAGAAATGGGAAAAAAGGATTAGTACCAATGCTTGGTGTGGCATACAGCCAAACGGTAGAATATCAGTGAGGATGGGAAAACCAGGAGGGGATGGTGAAAAATAATCTTAAATGCAGATTTTTTCCGCTCCTGTGATGCCTGCCAGCAAGTAGGCAAATCGGGCGACCGCGTGAAGGCCCCCCTGAAGGCACTACCAGTGATCAGTGAACCTTTCCAGAGGGTAGCGGTCGACATAGTGGGATCCTTTCTGGTCCCTAGCTGGACGGGGAAGCGCTACATCGTCAAGGTGGTTGATTTTGCAACCAGTTACCCTGAGGAAATCGCCATTCTAGAGCCTCGATTAGTCCCGATAACCTACTCGAGGCTACTAGAATTGCACGATAAGTGGCTTATTGTGGCTCGCCTGGCAGGGGATTTTTTTGAGAGAAAAAATGCAGAAAAAGGCTTTTATCGGCCAATTAAGTGGCTTATCGAGGCTTATAGCATAGGCCCCACAGAGAGAGAGGGAGAAAGAGATGATGAAAGAGCAAGGGAGAGAAAAGGAGAGAAAAGGAGCATTAAATATGAAAAGTGTGGAAAAAAGTATAGCGTGAGAGATGGAAAGGGAAAATAATTGGCAGTGCGAATGAAAGAACAGAGAACAAGAGGAGAGGGGGAGAGAGGGAGAGAGAATGAATGAGAGAGAGAGAATGAATGAGAGAGCGAGAGAATGAATGAATGAATGAATGAATGAGAGAGAGAGAATGAATGAGAGAGAGAATGAATGAGAGAGAGAGAGAATGAATGAGAGAGAGAATGAATGAGAGAGAATGAGAGAGAGAGAGAGAGAGAGAGAGAGAGAGAGAGAGAGAGAGAGAGAGAATGAGAGAGAGAGAGAGAGAGAGAGAGAGAGAGAGAGAGAGAGAGAGAGAGAGAGAGAATGAATGAAAAAAAGAGAGAGAGAGAGAGAGAGAGAGAGAGAGAGAATGAAAGAGAGACAGAGAACGAAAGAGAGAGAATGAATGAGAGAGAGAACGAGAGAGAGAGAGAGAGAGAGGGAGAGGGAGAGGGAGAGGGAGAGGGAGAGGGAGAGGGAGAGGGAGAGGGAGAGGGAGAGGGAGAGGGAGAGGGAGAGAGAGAGAGAGAGAGAGAGAGAGAGAGAGAGAGAGAGAGAGAGAGAGAGAGAGAGAGAGAGAGAGTGAGAGAGAGAGAGAGAGAGAATGAGAATAAGGATGGGTGACTATTAGACTCCAAATGGGTTAAAGATCTAATATAATACAATCTCCCTGCGATTAACTCCTTGGCTGCTGGCATCCCAGTATTTACATCTCAGTGCTGGGTATGTTCTCTGAGCACAGGGAGCTTGTCCTTGTGATCAGATATGAGAGCTCTCAGGGCACTGACGGCGATCAATGATCCCTGAACCACTACTCTAGGACAGCAACCTGACAGTCAGTGAGCTGTACGTCCCTGAGAGCTGTAATTAGACAAGGAAACAGTGAGGGGTTGAGCAGGGCATCCACAAACCTGCTGTGACACAGGAAAGAACAGGTGGCTCAGGAAGAAACTCTGTCACGTTCACACAGACGCATAGATCCATATGCACAGACACACAGACCCATACACACAGACACACAGACCCATACACACACAGACCCATACACACACATGCTTATAGACACAGATCCATACATACGCCAATCCATACACATACACACAGAGGCATATAGAGATGGACCCATGCACATACACACACACAGAGACAGGCCCATACACACACACACTCAAACCCATCCACATACACACAGAGGCATATAGAGACAGACCCATACACACACACACACACACACACACAGACCATACACACAAAAACATCCACATACAAACATATAGAGACACACCCATACACACACACACTTAGACCATACACACAGAGGTACATAGAAACAGACACATACATAAACACACACAGACCCATACACATATACACACACACACACACACAAACCCATCCACATACAAACAGAGGCATTTAGAGACACACCCATACACACACACACACCCACATACAAACAGAGTCATATAGAGACACACCCATACACACACACACACACACACACACACACACACAGGCATATAGAGACGGACCCATACACACACAAACAAACAGAGGCATATAGAGAAAACCCATACACACACTCAGACCCATACACACACACAGAGGCATATAGAGATGGGCCCATACACATACACACACACACACACACACAGAGGCATATAGAGACAGACCCATACACACACACAAACAAACAGAGGCATATAGAGAAAGACCCATACACACACACGGAGGCATATAGAGATGGACCCACACACACACACACACACACAGAGGTATATAGAGACAGACCCACACACACACACACACACACACACACACACACACACACACACACACACACATAGACATTTAAACACACACACACAGATATGGGTACATAGATCTATACACACAGACCTCTACGCATAGACACAAATATCCCCATGTACACAGGAAGTTATAAGAAGCGGCAATATCCAGCAATATGAATAATTGGAAAGGAATTACCTGACGCACATATTATAATGAGGTGTATCACATTCTACATCCTTAACTCCCCCCTAACTCCTTAAATTGCCCCATATAATAACACTCTATAACACCTCCTTAATTCCTCTTATTGCTCCCCATAATTCCTCCCAACTGCATCTTATCGCTCCATATAACTGGTCACTATAACATAGGGTTGCCAGGTGTCCGGTATTGAACCGGACAGCCCGGTATTTGGTTACTCTCTCTGGTAAAGAGCAGGGCTGCTGCTAGGGGGCTGGGTAGCTTCCTCCATCCTGATTGGCTGCATTAAACAGCAGCAGCCAATCAGGATGGAGGTGGCAGGAGCCTGGGGGTGGGGCCAAAGAGCAGAGGAAAAGCATAGAGCAGAGAGAGGTGAGACTGTGTCCCGAGTCTATTTGTTCTGTTTTGTCCTGGTGTGCCCTGTGTGTATTTGTACTTGCACTGTGGTGTATGTGTGTGTCTCTTTCTCTCTGGCTGTCCTGTGGGGGTGATAATGACAGGGAGGGGGGGTGAGAGGATGAAGGGAGGGGCTGAGAGAGGATGATGGGAGGGGTGAAAGAGGATGATGGGGGGGTGAGAGAGGATGAAGGGAGGGGGGATGAGAGAGGATGAAGGGAGGGGGGGTGAGAGAGGATGAAGGGAGGGGGATGAGAGAAGATGAAGGGAGGGGGGGATGAGAGAAGATGAAGGGAGGGGGGGTTGAGAGAAGATGAAGGGAGGGGGTGAGAGAGGATGAAGGGAGGGGGGATGAGAGAGGATGAAGGGAGGGGGGATGAGAGGATGAAAGTAGGGGTGATGAGAGAGGATGAAGGGAGAGGGTGAGAGGATAAAGGGAGAGAGAGGGTATGAGGAGGGGTGCAGTATTGCTCGCTATGGGCCTGTATGACTACAGGTCAGTTATTTATAAATAATCTGACCATTACATCATTTGTTCTAAATTTTACTCTAAGCATGCACCAATTTGCATCAATTTGCACTATTTCATATTTTATTTCCTAAAACAATCCTCGGAAGGACGCTCCCTCCCAAGACTCCTCCCCAGATTTTTTACGAAACAGAATATAAAGTGGTGCAAATTGGTGGATACTTGGAGTGAGATTTAGAAAAAAAATGACGCAACAGTCAGGTCATTTATAAATAACGTTCTTCCCCACCAACGATTCTCGCGAGTGTCGCACCTTTCACCATTGTGTCCAGTATTTTTGGACATGCCACCTAGCAACCCTACTATAACACCACCCTGACTCTTATTGCTCAATATAACTTCCCTGTGTCTCTCCCAACAAGTCCTGAATTCCTTGCACTCACTACCTTTACTGGGAGACTCTTCTATGCATCTACTACTCTTTCCCACCCTGCAATTTCAAAGCCTGACCCTACGTCCTTGTGTTTCCTAATCACTGCAAAACACTTGCCCCCTGCCCCTAACTAATGCCCTCAAGGTTTCAGGTTTAATTCTGGATCCACAGTGTTGATTCTTCTAGTTGTGTTCCCGCTGTCAAAGTCACGATGTCCAGGAAGGTTTACAAGCACATTAAGGACACCCCTTCCCCCCTCCCTCCTTGACCTGATACCCACATCTCCACGGGGACCAATTATGCCATTGTCTAGAGCTACCGTTTGCAGAGTCGGAATAAAGCTTGGATCAAAGATACGCTTCATGCACAACAGGAGAATCTGCAGCAGCCCTGGCAGCTTCTGAGACCCCTAATGAGGGACCCGGGAGGATTGAGTTTTGCTTGGAGAGCTACACCGGTTATCTGTTCCACGGTCCAGCACCGCAAATCTGCATTTGGCTGCCGTCTTTTTTATGAACCTATTCACATGGACTGGCAGCCTGACTAAAAACCAGTGGTGCCAGCCTGAGCTTCAAGAAACTCCACACCTGTTAGAACATTTGGTTAAAGGATCTTTGAAACGCATTTTAGGAGAGTTTGCACATTATTTACGTGCTATTAAAACTGGTATTCTTTAAAGGGGTACAGGACATTTTACCAAAACCTTAAAAACGACACCATGTTTCCCCAAAACTATTGTTGATAACGGTAACCCCAGCAATGTTCTTCCTTTCTCCTGCATATCACAGCAAAAGACAGAGACGCAGAAAAATGGGTTGTCAAAGTGAGGAGGAGAGGGAACACAGCAGAAAAACAGGAGGTCCCTGTCAGAGAGGGCAGTGACAAAGAAAAGGGACAATCACAGAATAAAGGAACAGAGGTGTACAAAGATCGGATACAGCTACATCGTAGAGGAACAGCCATAAGACATAGCAAACGTGCAGGGCTTATAGCTGGGGGGTTTGTGAACATCTGCAGTGCCAGGAAAGTTTTTTTATGCATGTCCCTAATTTCTGTGTCCGTATAGATTTGCCTCCCTATGAAAAGAATTGCAAAAGAATATATCTCTAACTCTTGAGCCCCAGAAGCCCTTTGGACACTTTGCTATGAAAAGAAGAAACTGCACTTTAAGAGAAGGATTCTGCTCTGTGTATCATATCAGGACTGGGTTACATCACCAAAGCTCCATGACAATCAATAAGAAATGCTCTGCACTATACAATAACAAAGATCATCAATACACAGAAAACTACCAGGCACGATTTCAAGGGTGGCCACCTTCTACTGAAGGCTAACCCGGAGACAACATTTTTAAATTTAGCGCTTACCTTCGGCGGTGACGTCACCCAGCATCCTTCCGACATCCTCCCAGCATCTCGTCAATATGGCTGCGCGGCGTCAAATGGTGACGCGTTGCCATGACAACGGGACATCACGTTGTTGCGGCAAAATAGCGCCGCATGACATAATGTAGTGTCTCGTTGTCATGGCAACGGGTGTCACATTACACTGTGACGTCACATTGCACTGTGACGTCACATAGCGTTCCTGTCGACTTGGCAACGCGTTGCCATTTGATGCCGCGCGGCCATATTGACAGGGAGTTGCAGGAGAAGATGCCGGGAGGATGCCGAGGATGCCGGGTGACGCCGCTGCCGAACACTGCAGCACGCCTCCACTCGGAGGTTTACAAGGTAAACCCGTAGCCCAGAGACACGTGGCCAAAACCCGTCGTTTCTGTGTCTAACCTGGAGTGGTGGCAACCCTGGTAATTCCCCAAGTCTGGAGATCTAAGGCCACATCTCAGGGAATCCCATAAAAAAAAAATTAAGTATGGGAACAAATCGCCTATTGTAGAGGAGGAGACCCATAAAAGTCTATGGGGACAAATTTATTTTTGTAGAGTGGGTTGGTTCCTCTGGTTCCTCCCAGTACATACTTGAAAACGAGACGTAATTCTCAATGTATTACTTCCGGGTAAAACATTTTTATAAATAAATACATTTATATATGTTCTGCAGAAGGCGTGCATATGTTCATAACACTGACAATCCAAATACAAATACAACTTTTTATCGTAAGCTGCACATTTGACTCCACTACTGTATATAACATTTCTATTTAGTGTCAGAGAGGTCAGTAATATATAAATAAATGGGTTATTTAAAGTCCTCACAATACGGCACTGCCCTTCTCCTATGCTCACCCTTCCCCTCTTTCTCCCTTCTCTTCCTCTTGTTCTACAAACAAATACATATTAAAAAAAAATGAAAATGCCTGGGATCCCTGAAGTTCTAGGGGGATTAGATGATCTTGAAAGCAGAAAAAGCAGGATATTCAGCGCTCGTGCTGTAGTAAAATGTGGACAATCCCTTTGCAGCACGCGCATGGAGCGTCTCCCCAAAGGCTCATACTTCAAGGTGGTCCCCCCTAGAGAAGGGGGAGGGCACCCTGAAAAACAGAGTAAGAAAAAAATGCACAAATGCGCACCAGGGATTAGTTGATGGTAATTTATTAAAAAATACACAGGTACTGAGGGGATCCAACCCCACCTCAGTTAAAGTGCTATGCAGCTGAAACTCAGTGATCATAGAGAATAAGGCCTCTGATGCTACAGTATAATGCGTATGAAAAATGCGTATGTTAGAACACCTGAGAAATGTTAAAAACATACCAAAAATAAAGGTATGCCTCTCACTCCGCTTTTAAAACACTTCAAAGATGTGCACAATTATGACCCAGGCTGTATTACATTCAAGGGACTTGAAAGTGTATCACTAAATAGTAGACAGGGGAATAGAGAAAATCATTTATTAAAACGTGAGCAATTTTGGATATATGAAATGTTAACTAGACATCCTACTGGTTTCAATGAACTTATTGAATTAACTCCTTTTTTAAGATGATGTATAATGGTTTTTTAAACTTGAATTTGTATTAGAGGTTTATTTATACATGTATACATGTTTTCTTTTTCTTCTTTTTCCTCCTTTTTTTATATACATATAACAGTGCTATGTTTTGCTTGTATTCCATCATTGCCTATATGTACTAATGTAAGGCATAGACATAGTACTAGAGGTCATATATATATATTTTTTCATATTATAGGTGTTCTGTTGTAAATGGAATGATTTATATAATATGAGCGATCTATGTACCTTTTGTATGAGCTTTATAACACTTAGTTGGTATGAGCTTTATAACACTTAGTTGCTTATCATCTGCTTTATTTGTACAGAGTAAGAGGTTTTATCACGATCGCAACAATTGGGCATATTAAGGGTGTCAGTTTTGGGGGCCGTCCCATCTGACAGTGTGCCGCCTATAAATGCGCGCGGATGACGTTGTACGTGACCTCCTGAAGAAGCACGTGGTGAGAAACGCGTAGAGGTCACGACAGGTCATCCTGCGCGTGTTTCCTGACAAGCTGAGACGGAGCCTGCAAGAGGCACAAGCGGTGTTTTCCATCTTCACGGTGCCGAGATCCGGATCCTTTTGCGGTCACCGTGAACCCGCATTCTGCCTCAGTGTAAGTGTCCGTCTCCCCTTGCCAGTTGTTCATTTTTCTATGGCGGTTTCATTCTAAATCGTTAGATAGGCTTTTGACTATATTGTTTTATTCATTACATGCATTTTATTGTATTTTGTTTGCTGTGCTGCATAGGGCTTAGTTAGCATCAGAGGTTAGGCTAAGGCCCCGCTCCCAGAGTCAGCGCCCGCACTGCAGACAGGCGGGGCGCTGACATACACAGACCGCGATATGCGGTCTGTAGGGAGCGGGAGCCGGAGCGGGAGGTGGGCGGGAGTGGGAGGTTTGAGCGGGAGGGGGGGCGTGGCTTGAGCGGAGGGACCCGCTACTCTCCCCCCCCCCCCTCCCTCCACGGCTCGGGTAAGTAAAGCAACACACACACACACACAGACAGAGGCAGGCACTCACGCACTCAGGCACACACATACACACACACACACACACACATACAGAGGCAGGCACTCACGCACTCAGGCACACACATACACACACACACACAGACAGAGGCAGGCACTCACGCACTCAGGCACACACATACACACACACAGACAGGCACGCACGCACTCAGACACACACACAGACAGGCACTCACGCTGCTGTCCCTCCACACTCCTCCCCGCTCCCCGAAGCCTCTCCTCCCGAAGCCTCCCCTCCCCATTGGCTCACAGCCACACCACGTGACGCATCAACGCTAGGGAACACCATTCTCTTGTGTCCCATAGCGGCTGAAGCGCCACAGCGTGTAGTAAGCTGTGCAGCCAGGGGGGACCGGCTCCGCAGGATTCCCCTGCTGGTGTGGAACTCGCGTGTGGCCGCCCACGCCACCGAGCGCAGCGGGACCGAGGCCTTATTCTCTATGATCACTGAGTTTCAGCTGCATAGCACTTTAACTGAGGTGGGGTTGGATCCCCTCAGTACCTGTGTATTTTTTAATAAATTACCATCAACTAATCCCTGGTGCGCATTTGTGCATTTTTTCTTACTCGGATTAGATGATCTGTTTAGTCATTGTGGATTGAGGGTTGCATGTTTTTCTTTTCAGAGTTGGTCATTTTATATGATATCTGGAGTCGGGACTGTTTGGCGTTGTTGTATTTTTGGTATTTTTGTATTATTGGATTTTTGTTTCTTCTATGTTACCGGCGCTAATTTGATGGTAACCCCCCCCCCCTCCCTTTCTTTATTTCTGTATCCCTTCCCTTATGTTTTTCAAAAAATTCAAAATAAAAACTAAGTTACAAAAAATAAATAAAAAATTAAAATGGAGGGATCTTAGGGGGGAAATATCCACCTAGTTTTACAGCTGCATTAAACGACAGCGTCACTCAAAAACATGACCTGGAGAAAAAAACTAGGAGACAGTTAATTACAATGCAGACCACACGTGGGACCCAATGCACAGTAATTACATCTCATTGCTATTTTTCATATCATGCTCTGCCGTGCCAGCACATTTTTACAACCTGTGAGTGTGTTACTGCAACATGCCGTCAGGGGAGACGTGACGTTACGGATGATTGGAAAGTGCGGTGATCGGTCATGATTTGCAGGGCCGGTTTTAGAATTTTGCCGCCCATAGGCACTTGCCTTTTTGCCGCCCTGGCCTCCTCCTCTTGCAGCGTCGTGTTTCCATGGCAACGCGACGCCATGTGACATCAACTTGTTATGGCAAAGTGTCGCCATGTGACATTGCGGCATCCTTCGACGCTGCAACGTTGCAGAAGGAGGAGGGGGGCGCTGCAGAAGGAGGTTAGAGACCTTTACAGAGGCCCCACACTCTCCACTGGCAATCAGTTTAATTAGTGGGGAAGAGAGGGGGGCCCCTGTAACCGCAGGACTCCCACACACCCCACTGGAAATTTGCTGCCCCCCCAATTTGGCTGTCCTAGGCTCGGGCCTAGTAGGCCAATGCGTAAATACGGGACTGGTCATAAAACAGCTGCATCTAGCGATGAAACAAACAGTTTCTGCTTCAAAGTTTCGATCACCATACTCCTGCCCTGCGCTTTGCTATTTCGCATCACATAGCACTGCAGTGCACGCTCTGGATGGAAACCCTGCTTCACACTAATCCCAGTAGAAGCCCTGTCAGTAAAGCATTGCTGGATTCTGGAAGGTGGAGATTCCTCTCCCTCACTCTTTGCTCTCCATCAATATTTCTTTCCCCAGTTAGGGAGGAGTTATTGAGATCTGTTACATAGAGTAATTGGAGGAGTTATAGGCTGCAGTTATATGGAGTAATTGGAGGAGTTATAGGGAGCAGTTATATGTAGCAATAGGAGGAGTTATAGGCTGCAGTTATATGGAGTAATAGGAGGAGTTATAGGCTGCAGTTATATGGAGTAATAGGAGGAGTTATAGGCTGCAGTTATATGTAGCAATAGGAGGAGTTATAGGCTGCAGTTATATGGAGTAATAGGAGGAGTTATAGGCTGCAGTTATATGTAGCAATAGGAGGAGTTATAGGCTGCAGTTATATGGAGTAATAGGAGGAGTTATAGGCTGCAGTTATATGTAGCAATAGGAGGAGTTATAGGCTGCAGTTATATGTAGCAATAGGAGGAGTTATAGGCTGCTGTTATATGGAGTAAAAGGAGGAACTCTTTTTATTGAAAATGTTTTTCCAGCATTACATTTCATAGAACAATTTACAAACAGAGACTGCACATTATGTACGAACATACACTATATAAATATATCTCAGCATTTGTTCCAACCTTTCTCCTCTCAACAGCAACTTCACATTTACATATTACACATTTTTACTTGAAACAAAATAAGAGCCTTAACTGCCAGATTCATTTATAAACAAACATTTTTAGCCGCACAAAAAAAACGATATTACTTTTTCTTTTTTCCCCACATTATCCCCCAATGACCCAAACCTCTTAATGGCCACAGAAGATGGGATCATATCCGATTCTGTCACTGTGGAAACGTCCATATTATGGTCCTCTTCAGATAAGGAAAGCTCCTCTACATCATCAAGGTCTTCTGCTCTTGACCCCCAATCCCTCCTAAGAACAGAAAAACGATTCTTTACAGGCACCTGAAGAACTTTACCAGCATAACCTGAAGGATGTCGAAGAGTCCCTCCAAGTCTTTTTAATGTGCTCTTCTTCCTTTTTTTTGCCTTTACCCAATCCTGCGGTCTGTCTTTTTCTTTATTGTTTCCCCCACTTGGATTAACATCATAGTAGGATCATCAATTTCCCCAGATCGTTTCCCTGCTGGAAGTAAATTTTGAGGAGGTTCCATCTAAGGGGTCTTCTGACATTCCCTGGGCCATGTTTACACTACCTATAACTGTTTCTTCTGCAAGTGGACCCAAGCCAACTCCATCCACAGGCGGATTACGACAAGCTCCGTCCCCAGGCGGATCAGGACCAACGCCATCCTTGGGCTGAACCGGACAAACCCTGTCTGCAGGCGGATCCGGACATATTCTGTCAGCAACTTTCAGGGCTCAGTAATAAAGTGCTTCATTGTCTTCAAAGCCCACTTCCTGCTCCCATACTTTTGAAATATTATGCCATGCTTCTGCGCAATTCGTATAGGAATAACTGCATAAATTACATTTAATCTTTGTACAACTTGCCCTGTTGTGGCCCAAGGACTGGCACAAGTTGCATTTTAGAACATCAATAGAATTGCTTAAGTGTCTGGCTGAACCACATTTATGGCACAAGGTTGGCTGAACATAGTCAAAACAGATTCCTTTTTCTCTTCCAATGAAGAAAGAGTTGGGCAGATGTTTTGTAACATTGCCATGTCGCAAAGTCTGACTTGCATTTTCCAGCCTCCTATCCAGATGTCCTCTTCATCTATGATTCTTGTAGGTGGAGCCAGTACTGCACATTGTCTGCCAAGCCATATAAGAATATCTGATATTGGGACGGATTTGTGTCTGAAGAGAATTGTTACAGACTTTAGTTCTATTTTAGACACAGGAATAGCTACAAAGGGCTTCCATAATTCAGTGTTTTTAATACTCTCATATCTTGTCCAGGAATAGTCCAAAGCTTGAGGTCTCTTAAAGCTGACATCATACTCACAAGAGCCTGGAACATGGATAAGTGCATAAATGTAATCTGCTCTGAAGCCCAAGGATTCTTTCAATAGATGTCTTCCAATAACAATCCTGTCAGGGTTACTCTCCTCTCCGCCTTTATACCTCAACCTTACCACATTTCTCCTTTTCAAAGGTTGAGCATTTCTGGCCACAGCAATCACAAAGGATCTCCCACTCCAGGCTGAATTAGGTGCTGTATGAACTGGGGTTACTTTAATACCATTACTTTGCTTTATCCCATCTTCTGATTGGGCCAGTTTTTTATCAGGATCTACATAGGAGCAGCAATTTCAGTCTCTACAACCTTCATTTTAGTCCCAGGCACTACAGAGTTAATGCTGTCTCCATTGCTGCTAATTACCAACTGCTGTTCTCCCCTTTCAGGGTTCTGAATCACAGGGCCAGCTAATAAGCAGGGGGTGGTTCTGTATGTCCAGGTGAGCATCTGGCTCACTGCTCTCAGGTACAACCTCCATTTCCACCTGATGTCCTCTCCAAGTTTCTAGATTCGTAGTTTGCTGCTCTCCAGAGTTCTTTGTAATTTCTTTAACTTCTCCCAGTGTGGGAGTCTGAAATAACCTAACATCACAGGTGTCTGCTGCTTTCTTTGCATGCAATGGGCTTTTAACCAAATCTTCTGCTGCTTCTGCTATTAACCACTGAGATGCTGGAAGCTCTGGAACAGATCATTGCTCACAGTCTGGGACACCTTTAGGTGAGTCCCCTTTCCTGAAGTCTTTGGACCCTATTTCAGGGCTGTTACCTTCTCCTTAGAAACCTTTAGCCGCCAGTCCTTTGCTTTCCTTTCTTTAGCAGCTTTACCCTTTGGGTTTTTCTTGGCAGTTGATTGATTTAAACTATCAGGATCTGAGTCAGAGTTTTCCTGGGATAAGTTCTCTGTTTCAGCTTCTGTTTTATCTTTAGGCTTCACAGACTTTTTCTGGGATATAGTTTCTCTTCCACTTCTTTTAGGTGTCTTCAAACTTATCTTTTCTTGAGAGCTTTTCATTTGACTCTTAATTGGGTTCTGGCTTCTTGTTCCACAACATGAATCAGTGCCTTGCTCTGCGCCCCGCTCTGTACGGTGGGTTAGCATTTCAATTGTTTTCAAAAGGGAACGTTTCTGTTTGACTGGATCCACCGGTATTTTAGCAATCTCACCTTCCAATCAGTTTAATTCATCACGCAGACAATGTATTTGCTTCTTGTGCACATCTCTCTCAGAAACACGACATTTCTTTAATGTAATAGTTTCTTCTTCTAACTCTGCCTTCTTCCTGTTATACCTCTGCAATAAAGGTTGGTTCTCTTCTTTCTTAAGAAGATTCTGTTCTGCTCTGTCCTTTTTCTCCAAACTCTCCTGTAACTTGCAATCAGGCTCCCCAAGGCCTAAACCACTGCAGCAACCTGCAGCCTCTCCTTCCATCTCCACCACACAGCCACCAACCCCTGGGTCTAAGGCCATCCTGGCTCCCCTGCAGCCCATCCTGGAGGAGTTATAGGGAGGGGTTATATGGAGTAATAGGAGGAGTTATAGGGAGAGGTTATACGGAGCAATAGGAGGAGTTATATGGAGCAATAGGGAGAGGTTATACAAGGCAATAGGAGAAGTTATAGGGAGTAATTATATGGAGCAATAGGGGGGAGTTATAGGGAGAAGTTATATGGAGCAGTAGGAGTTATAGAGGGTGGTAATATGGAGCGATAGGAGGAGTTATAGGGAGCAATAGGGGGAGTTATACGAAGAGGTTATATGGAGCAATAGGAGGCGTTATAGGGCACAGTTATATGGAGCAATAGGAGTTATTTATTTTGTTAATAAGGTTAATTTATACGGAACAATAGGGGTGAAACATTAGCACCCTTAAAACCTGAGCACAGGCTCTACACCCCAGCGTGATCGACTTCAGTGACTCATTGCTTAAAAATGTATGAACGTATCAGAATCCTGCATAAGAAATTCCCTATAGGTATAATGGATATACAGTCAAAACTAGAAATGTATTGAAATAAATTATTCACGGCTCCTGGTGTATTTAATATTCTCATTTGGTTATCAGAAGTAGACGAAAGCTAAAACATGAGGCAGCTTTAAGGAGCTGTTGAGTATAAGCACAACCTCCTATTCCTAATTGGCTACAGCGACCCTTCCTCTGGACGTGCTTCAATAGCAAATAGTACAGAGTATTCCCAATCACCTCTATGGTCTGATTGATGCATCTTTAACAGGGGGAACACCCTGTAATATACACAGAACAATCAATAACATTTTCAGGACTACCTACATTTTTTCTTAATTACAGACCATGCCTCATAAACGTTTTATTCGAATATGCAGTGCATCTGTGACACGCTACCTATGACATATCAAGCACCTGGTACCCACCACAGTACATAATAATAGCAGTGATAGGGTTAAAGGCACGATGCTCTGTGTTATCTCTATCCCTCAGGGTGTGTGCTTGTGTTCTGTGCCTAGACAAGACCAGATGAGAGGTCTTAGCTGCAAAAGATGAAGTCTTGGCAGGTGCCTGCAGCTCGGTGTAGCTTTGGAATACAAATGAGAAAATGCAGGTATACAGTGCCACACATCCCGCTCCCCGACTCCTGCACAGCTACAGAGAAGCAGATAAACTAAAGTCAAATAAGGCTCTGCTCATCTTCCCAAGACACTGTATTTCATCAACTCCCTTGGCTATACAAGCTGCATAGTGCAGTTGGGTGAAGTCCCTGTCAACAAGGATTTGGAAGCTAAATGGGGACAGAGTCAGTAGGGAATATGTATATCACGATGATGCAGTTTGTTCCTTGATTTAGTGCAGGAATTTCTCATGGTTGTTAAATGTATGAAATGTGTACTTGCACAAACTATAAAAGTTATAACACAGGATCAAATTGGACACTGAGGTGTCTGTAAGGTATCATTGCCAAATATAGTTATTTTCTATATTAGTGCTAGCTTTACATAAAGGAGATTCCTGAACAGATAACATTAGTGTGATACATACAGACATCTCAATATCTTACAGTATCTAACTTTGCCTTGGATGCTGCAGTCTGGTACTAGGTATAAGTAGCATTGAACTTGATTTGAATATCTAACCATAATTATTGGTTTCACTACCACAATTCAATTTGGATATTGAAATAACTGCAACGTCTTGGGATCCATAGACATGTGCCTGGGTCATGTAGCTCTCTAGTACACACAGCGATATACACAATAATATAAATCATACTCGGTATAGCTTTTAGAACATTTCTGACACACCGCCCCTTATTCAGTATACCTTTGTCCTGCTGATTTACCGAAATTGCCTGTTTACACTCCTATAGCACAAGAGTTGGGTGCTCACCCCCCCCCCCCCCCCCTATGAACTTGTGGAGGAGCAGCATGCGCAGTATTGCAAACCTGGCGCTGTGTCATCTGGAGACCTCAGTCCAGTCCTTGTGTTCCAGCACTAATTACACTGCATTCCAGATGGCTATAATATATCCAAGGATAATAGAGACTTAGAAAAGCAGAACTAGACCTCGGTCACACAATGACACGAGTCAGTATGGCAATCCAGCCCACTCACCCCCCGTTGGGGTGTGTGAAGGATCAAGCCACATCAGAGCGTAAGAGGTTGAACGCATAAAAGAAAACTACAGATAATCCTTTCATCTAAGACTCTCGGCTAAGAAGAACAAGGAAACTGGGGAAAGCCTGGCACTGCAGCTGGTTGAGAGCCAAGGAGATTTCTGCCACTTCAGCTCGTAATAAGTCTAATAATAAATTGGCCGGTACACCATATTTTTTGTTTATGTGTCTAAAACAGGCACTATTAACTAAAGATGAGCGAGTCCAGATTCTTGGAATCCAACACACTTGAACTTTTGCCTGAGGGTCAAATTTATCTGCTGGGCCAGAGGCGAAAAAGAGGATGAACTGCATTTTGGTTTCCCGCTCACCAAAGATCTCGTGATATTTAATTTCCCTTCCGAATAAAGACGCCTCGCCCTTGCCCTGCCACTATTTGGTAGCTTCGTAAGTATAGGAAGAAAGGAGGTTGGAAGAGGCATGAAATAAGGTTAGATTAGTGGATTTAGTATTAAGATGAAACACGCCACTGAACATGTGACTTATCCCAGTCAATCAGTCCAGTTTCTCCATGGGTTTGGTTACCTGATACTGGGCAATACCCGGCCTGTCTATCTGTAAACCAGTCAATCGGTTACAAAATAAAACATATATATTTAAAATGTTATTTTAATCTACTCTAGGCATAGAGCATGTGACCCATGTCCTACTCTAGGCATAGAGCATGTGACCCATGTCCTACTCTTTATTGGAGTCAGGTATTAGAAGAATATGTATAGTTAACTTGTCCGACTATACCAGTTACCTAGATCGGGTTTGGAATTACAAGTTAATTGTTATTACATTACTAGATGCATGCACCATGCACCCTCATCTGTTACTGTATAATAAATATACATACATACATACATACATACTACCACGGTCCACTGACCTGTCTCTACTATCTATATCAGTATACAGAAAATAGATATATAAATAGTAATGTTATCATTCAATGAGTTGCAATTGAGTTAACTACAAGTACAAATCCATCCTTCCTTAGTTTACCTGCTGTGTACTTGTTGATTAACTATATAGGTGATGAGACATATACCAGCATCTGGCCTACTCTCCTACTCCCAATATATAAAACTGTATCCAGTTGTGTTAAACTTAAGAAGGATTGGAGGGCGGGCACTGCTAAGGAACTAAACGTAATCTCCAAAAAAGTGAGGTTTATTCACATCGGACAAACACACATCTCTACAAAAAAACTCTGACGTGTTTCGTACCAGGCAGGGTGCTTTGTCAAAGAGTAATTGGCTATAGTCCCTGGTGATCTATATAGAGGTGCTTTCATTACAGCATTGCCTCATACCATTATAGTTCTTTATTTATACATTGATAGATTCATTTATATGTCTGATTATTCTTGGAGCATCAGTTCTGGGGTTTATTCCATATTTTTTTCATGTGTTAAACTTAATACCCTTATCTGTTGGCTTAAATAATAAATATCATTTTAAATACATATATAGGAAGGCGTAGAGAATGATATTGCACCATCTGACCTGCCTCTACTCTACCAATATACACCAATCAGTTCCAGTTTTTTGTTTTAACAATGTTATCTGTTGGTTATGTATATATAGTAATATTTAACAGGTAGGCAAGGATACCACAGTCCACCATCTGATATCATTATACACATTAAATATTATTGTATAAGTCAACTATTTGGGTTAACAAAAAGTACACATTCTTCCCATGCCTGTTGGAGACTTGTTTATCGTTATATTTGCTAAATAGTTTGAAAATGTCACAGATACATACATAGGAAAAAAAACAGCTCCGGGTTACATGAGGATATTATTTTGTGCATTCAAATTCACATTTTCCCCATAATCCAAACCCTTTTGACATGTTTGGCAAAACCAAATCCAAAACACAAAAAAAAGGGGGGGGGGGGAACTATTAACTCTCCGTCATCTTGTTCCTCTGACCGCCTTTGCTCCACAGGAGTTTGGTTACTAAACAGTGAAAACTCTAAATTAGGGACATGTGGTAAACAATGGTTTATTGCAGCTAACTTCTTAGACAAAAACCTTTAAAAGGTCTGATTTGAACTACTTCAGTGCTGAAGTGTGTGCCTAACAACCTAGAGCCAGGAGGTCCCCTTACAATGTATAGAAAATTAGCACTGGCTGAACCGGTCTCAGATCATCTGTAATCAGGAAGTCAGCCTTCATTAGATAATAACCCAAGACTATCTGGGCATCTCCCAAATAATCTGGAGTCAGGAAGTGCCCCTACATTAGATAGAAACCCAAGACTGTCTGAGCCTGTCCCTGATATTCTATCTAGAGTCAAGGAATCACCCTGCATTGGATATAAACCCGGGATCATAGGAGCCTGTCCCTGAAAATCTAGCGATATAAAAAATAGATTGGCACTCCACTGGATTGATGCCAAATAATATGTAGTTGTAATGAAAGATCGATGTTTCGGTCCTACTAAGGAACTTTGTCATGATAGATGATCTTTCATTAAATCTACATATAATTTTGCATAAATCCAGTGGAGCGCCAATCTATTTTTTTGTATTTTCACAAGATCCTCACTCGCTGTGGAAGACTGCACCTGTGGCACTGTCAGATGAACTGTGAGTTCTCCTATTCATCATTGACTCACATTGCCTGATAATCTGGAGTCAGACGGTCATCCTACATGAGATAGAAACCCAGGACTGTTTGAGCCTGTCCCAGATAATCTGCAGCCAGCAGGTCACCTCACATTAGATATAAAACCAGAACAATCTGAGCCTGTCCCTGATAATCTGTAGTCAGAAGGTCACTTTACAATACATATAAACTCAGGACTGTCTGAGCCTGTCCCTGATAATCTGCAGCCATGAGGTCACTTTACGTTAAATATAAACCCAGGACTGTCTGAGCCTGTCCCTGATAATCTGCAGCCATGAGGTCACTTTACGTTAAATATAAACCCAGCACTGTCTGAGCCAGTCCCTGTTTATCTGCTGCCAGGAGGTCACTTTACATTATGTATAAACTCAGGACTGTCTGAGCCGGTCCCTGTTAATCTGCAGTCAGGAGGTCACTTTACATTATGTATAAACTCAGAACTGTCTGCGCCAGTCCCTGTTAATCTGCAGTCAGGAGGTCACTTTACATTATGTATAAACTCAGGACTGTCTAAGCCGGTCCCTGATAATCTTCAGATGGGTGGTATTTGTACCCGACAGTTTTTTCAGATTCACTGCCAGTGTCTCTGCATCTCCAACACTTTGAAGATGACCAGAGAGGGCAGGGGTGACATGTATGAACTGATAAATCTGCATTTAATGTAGCAGCGCAATATTGCAGCGTATAAAAACCTAACGATGCGGACAGCAATAAAGTACAGGAAGCTCACGGAGGGCTCTGGGTCAGCAGCCGAATGAGTTTGCATAATCCTGGGCCGATTTCATCCTGAGAAGCAGCTGGAGATGTGTGTGTGTGTGTGTGTGTGTGTGTGTTTGTGCGTGCGCGTGTGTAATTGTGTGCATGTTGTAGGGTTGCCAGGAGTCCAGTATTGAACCGGACTGTCCTGTATTTGCTCACTCTGTCCAGTAAAAAATGAGAGGTAATACTGGACATGTATTTGTCCGGTGTTACCTCTCTGGACTTAGTGACCTGACCGGCTTGGGGGACCGCAGGATTTCCCCGAGCAGGGAGAGAGCAGGGATGTTGCTAGTGGGCTGGGCAGGTTCCTCCATCCTGATTCGCTGCTGCTGGGTAATGCAGTCAAACAGGAGGTGTCAGGAGTCTGGGGGTGGGGCTAAGGAGAGGAGGAAACAGCATGGAGCGGAGAGAGAGGTGTGTGAAGTGTGTGTGTCTTGAGCATGTTGCACCTTTCATGATTGTGCCCAGTATTTGTGGAGAAGCCGTCTGGCAACCCTATGTGTGTGTGTGTGTATGTTTGTGTGTGTGTATGTTTGTGTGTGTGTAAGAGTCTATGAGTTAGTGTGAGTGTGTAGGAGTGTTAAAGTGTGTAGGATTGTGAGTGCACAAAGGTCTGTGGGGGAGAGAATAGATGTGTGGGTGCGCATGACGAGACATGCATGTGACGTGTTTAGTGAGGTGTGTAGGTCATTACATACGAGTATGACAATACACGCACGTTATTGACATTGCATGTGATAGAAGTAACAGTGCTTGGGTGTATGACGTGCGTTGGTGTGGCAGCGAGTGGCGGTGCACTGAATATGTGTAGGGCAGGGTGTGTGACAACATGTGCTGTGTGAGAATGCGGGCACGAGTGAGATAGTGTGTACACGGTGTGTGCCCGTGTGCACACACATGTGTGTGTATAGAAGAGAGAGGGTGTGTGCACTGCATATCTCTCCAGCAGAAAATAGGTTCAATTCCAGCAGGGATTGGCAAAGGCATTGTGCTGATCTAGTGATTTTGGGCAGAGGAGTGGGCCTGCTAATAAACCCAGCATCTCCGGGGCAGAATCTCATGAAATTAGCAGCATCTATCAAATGCACGGGGAGGGCCGAGACCAGAGCGCACACTGTGAATAACACAGCAGGACAGGATATGGATTTATTTTTATAATTCTTTAGGCAGGTGCATTAACCTTCTGACTGCCAGAAGAGCCTGCTGCAACACACTGAGGTGCCCCCCAATATTGAAGGACAGCCTCCGCACAGCCCTTTGGGTTTATGTGCTAGGTAAACGTCTGTCTCAGTCAAAGTCTTGTTGGCAGCTGGTATCTTAGTCTTGCTCCACAGTCTGCAGAGCATTGCTCCTCCATCCTAACCCTCTCCTGCAGACATCTGCCGAGTACGGCTCTCAATTTAACCCTCATTAGGATATAGCCGCCCACCGAGTAATGCAGCTTCAGTATAACGCTGTCATCGCCGCAGTCCAGCGGATTTTCAGCGTCAATTTAACGCTGTCCTGCAGAAAGCTGCACCGCCAATTAATCCCTTCGCTGCCAGAAAGGCCTGCCAAGCACAGGCAGGTTAACCATGTCCTCACTGTGTATATTGGCAGAGCACTGCATCCATTTACTGCCAAACGATCTGTGAACTTGCCGGCTTGGTTGTTCAGGCATTGAAGGGATTAACAGCGGGAAGAGCAGGTAGCTTAGCACCTATTTGGTAAAGAAGCTTAAGAAGCAGCAACACGGATCATCCTGGGGGGGGGGGGGTAGGTAGCACAGAACCGTCTCCTGCTACAGATGTGCAGATGTGTTGCTAGGATACTGTCAGAACAAGGCAGTGGTGGGAAAAAATACACAGAGAATGGGAGAGAGAGAGAGATGGGGGGGGGTGGGAAGGATGAGAGAGAGATAGGGAGGGAGAGATAAATGGAAACAAAGGGTTAGAAACAGATAATGAGAAAGAGGGGGAGACAGGCAGGAGAGAGGTGATGGCATGGAGTTGGGACGAGTGAGATCTAGAAAGAAAGAGTAAAGGAAGAGTAAGGGAATCACTTGAGAAAACCAGAGGGGAAAGGGATTGGGGGGGGGGGAGTCTGGGGGAAGAGAGATCATGAGAGAGAGAGGAAGATAAAGTGAGCACAATAAAGAAGGGAGAGAGAGTAAGAGGGAGAGGAGAGGGGGAAAGGGGAGATTGGGATAGAGATAGAAGGAAAGCAATGCGAACTTCCTTACCAAGTTTCTGCTAAAGTGATGCTAAGAGAAGCATGTTCAAAATGACTCTCAAAGGGACTACCCGCCCAAGTGGCCGATCAGGCTATTTTCGGGCACAATTCACTATTGAAGTCAATAGGGAGCTTTGTCCGAAAATGGCTCGATTGGCCACGTCGGCGGATATCGAATATGCCCCTAAGTTTCAAATTACGAGTAAAAGTGCCATTTTTATTTCTTGGTAAGCAAACCCCGCAAATATGAAGGCAGCCGCGGCACAGGGCGAAACTGTGACTTCTTTAAGGTCGATGCTGATGACAGTGTCACACATCCAAGGATCAGATGAACACAAGCGATATGCTCATTCTATGAGTTATAATAACCGAAAAGAAAACCCAGAGACTGACTGACAGAGCCAAAGCCTCCTGGCTGCAGAACTGAGGCAGAAAAACAGCACCAGATTTATGGTCCAATAGCTTTTCATTTGATGTTTCTTCTTTCTAATTCCTGTGATTTTTGCATTCGGTTTACGGGAGAGGCATTAAAGTGTGCGTGAGAGAACAAGAAAGAGAACAGGATATAGAATAAGGTTGGGTCCACGGTTATCGTGACCGCAGGAGATCAAAATGCTGTAAGGCAATGAGTGCGGCTATAGACTGCGCGTGCGCGAGCCTGACGGGGTGCGCAGCGCGCGAGGAATCAAATAAATTTGATTTTGCCTTGCGACGGCCGGGTAATGTGAGTGGTTCAGCCAATGAGGGCGAATCGTTCACGGGAACACCACCCGGCACGCCCTCCGTCGTGCAATCCTGCAGGCCGTGTATCGCTCCAGAACAAGATGGGAAAAGAGAGAGAACATAGAGAATAAGAGAGAACACGATACAGAATAACAGAGAAAGAGATGAAGTTAGAGAATGAGAGAGCACGAGAGCGAGAACACAGAGAATGAGAGAGCACGCGAGCGAGAACACAGAGAATGAGAGAGCACGCGAGCGAGAACACAGAGAATGAGAGAGAAACAGAGAGAGCAAAACAGAGGAAGATCATGAGAGAGAGAGGAAGAGAGAGAGAGGAAGAGAGAGAGAGAGAGAGAGAGAGAGAGAGAGAGAGAGAGAGAGAGAGAGAGAGAGAAAGAGAGAGAGAGAGAAAGAGAGAGAGAAAGAGAGAGAGAGATTCTTATTTAATATTATGAAACTGCTTCCTCAGGCTTCAGCTCCATTTAAATAAATGGGACGAGAAAGAGAGAGAGAGACAGAGAAGGAGAGAGAGAGTGTGTGTAGCAGCAGCCAGACTGTTTCAGTGAATGAAGCTAATTTGGGAATACAAAGCTGTATATAAGTGAAGTGCTGTCTGAATTTCAAAACAAACAAACACCAGGAGTGAGACGCATGGAAATCGGGATCCTGGTAATGATCGCCAGCCCTTACTTAGGGTGTCAGGGCGCATCGCTTGGGTGTCAGGGCGCATCGCTTGGGTGTCAGGGCGCATCGCTTGGGTGTCAGGGCGCATCGCTTGGGTGTCAGGGCGCATCGCTTGGGTGTCAGGGCGCATCGCTTGGGTGTCAGGGCGCATCGCTTGGGTGTCAGGGTGCATCGCTTGGGTGTCAGGGCGCATCGCTTGGGTGTCAGGGCGCATCGCTTGGGTGTCAGGGCGCATCGCTTGGGTGTCAGGGCGCATCGCTTGGGTGTCAGGGCGCATCGCTTGGGTGTCAGGGCGCATCGCTTGGGTGTCAGGGCGCATCGCTTGGGTGTCAGGGCGCATCGCTTGGGTGTACGGTACAACCCAAGACACTAAGCCTGGTCTCAGCTCAGCACAGTGCTACCATGTTCCCTACAATGGCATCTTCATATCCTTTAACTAGGAGATGCTGCTAAAGGTTTCTATTTACCAAAAGAACAAGAATAAGTCCTAATTATTCCCAATGTGCATTAACCGCTTCACTGCCGGAGAGGCCTGCTGTGCATTACCTTGCAGTGGGTTGCTGGCTCCTCCTGGCAGCGAAGGGGACCATTCAGATGTCAGCAGGGACGCTTCATGAGCAAGGACAGCCTGACTGTAACAGGGACAGACTGCAGTGTATTTGCGGGGCAGCAGCTGCCTGCCCTGTAACATTCTGGAGGATGCAGAGCAGGGATGGTCAATCTTTTTTCCATGCGTGACAATAAATGGTCACACATTTTTGGGTGGGCCACTGTGCTATTGCCCCACTTTCTACTCTCTCACTCAATCTCCCGCCCCAACCCCCTCTCATTCCCCCCACCCTCTCACTCAATTCCCCCCTCTGCTCACTAAATTCTCTCCCTGCTCACGCAATCCCTCCCATACACCTCACCCTATCTCCTCACTCAATTCCCTCGCCTTCTCACGCAGCTCCCCTCTCCCGCCCTCCCGCTGTCATTCAGAAGTGGTGGGGGGGATTGGGGGGGAACACAGGCCATTCCAAATGCCGTCACAGGCCACCCCCTGATATAGACTGTAAGATGTGCCAGTGATGTGTTACATGGGATCTGTATGGGAACGTTGACCCACGTCCTCATTGTACTGCGCTGCAGAATAGGTCTGTGTCTCAAGCAATGATCACAATGTCCAAGGGATTTCTGGAAATACAGACAGTTTTTTTTGGCCTCAAGCAATGCTTCAGTTCTCTTCTGTAAGAAGCAGGAGCACAACAGTGGGGATAGTGACAGAGTGTGAGGGAGAAGGAGCTGGAAGTTAGGTCCCCGGAGGAGTCACTGTGGAGGGGCCTCATTGTGTACAGTGTAAATAAGTTAGTATCTAGGTGATTCTATAATAGGGCAGGTACACCCTTTTTTCTTTTGTAGTTGGGGACAGTGCCCTTACCAGCTAGTGTCCATAGAAATGGCTCATTGCTGCTCTTCTGGCTCACATGGGGGAAGCCTATGCCCAGACGGAGTTCCCCGAACTGTAACCCCAAGGCATAGTAGGAGCCGCCCAACCGGAGGGTCCCAAGATAACTCTAACCCATTAGGCCACGAGGTGGCATTCATTGGGGATACGGAGAGCCGTACGAGAAGAGAAAGGCCCAAAAGGGGTTCCCTGGGGATGGGGCACTACAGACACTATACAAGAAAGGGATCAGTTTGGTAACACAGGATGAGTACAGCTTCTGCACCTCCCTAACGGGAAGAGATCAGGGGCAGCTGTGGAAGGGAAAAGAAACAGTACAAAGTGGAGAACTGAAAGACTGTACATATTGTGAAGTGTATGTTGTGACTGAGCCTTTATCCACGGAGGTTAATAAAGCTGCGGTGTGTATGAATAAAGTTCCTGGCGCCCATCATTGCATCACCAACGCCCAGCCTGCCCGAATCCAGCACCCTGACACGGTAACAAAGACTGATCACTGCCATGTAAATACTAGCGCATGTAAACTCCTTTAGTGCCGGGCTAGGAGGGTGACACTTACATACTCGCACTTCCACTTCATTTTGCAAAGTATACGGAAATCATTTAAAAAAGGTTCTCTCCTTTTCTGCGGTTGGCGCATTAAATGAATGCATAAACAGGAGGCTCAGATTGCCATGCTCCAATGTTTGACAGGCTTCGAATGTCTTGAAATCATGCACAGTGAAACTGGTTTTTTTTTAAAGGCGCTGTGACAGAATAAGTGCTGCTCCTACTATCTAGTTCTCTTTAAATGGAAAGAAAAGCATGGGAGATACGACAGGAGAGGGATAAGCAGGGTCTTGCCGTAACGAGGGGTTACCGTGGCAACCGACAACAATTAATGGTGAGTAACAAGACGTGGGCCCGCGCTGTGTCGTTGGGTTTAGGGAATGCGGGGGAACACAGATCCGCGCTGGCACACGTCACACACGTCTAGGACACGCGTGCTTCTGTTGGAACTCTTGAGAACGCACCAAAGATTACTATGAAAAGCCAAGAATAGAGCAGTGCCCCGTTCTCCCCAGAGGGAGGGGTCATACTCTCACCGACAAATGGGCTTCGCAGGTTATAAGGGTCGGCGCTGGGAGTCTTAAAAGGATGAAAAATGTGGAGGGAGGGGGAGGTGAAGGGAAGAGCAACACCGGATTTACCACAGATAAAAAGCCGATTACTTTACCCTATTTCAATAAGCTGCCCCCTGCACATGAAACCAAAGAGAAGTTTGCTTTAGCCAATAGCAATTTAAAATGAATACATTCTGGAAAGAAGACGGACAAGATAACTCATTCCTGAACCTCATACGTCTCTGTTTCCATCGGATCCTAATGGAATATTCTCAATCATATTATCCTCTTTAATGCTTATCCTCTATTTACTATTATTATGCTGGTCTTATTATTAGGACTTCACAATTAATGGTTGATTACTTTTATCACTCTGGATTTGAGAATTGGTCCAGGTGCAGTTCCCTCTACAGAATATTTTTACCCTCCCCCTTTATTTTTTTACAGGGGTGGGAAGTGTTCCTTTCAGCTCGGGGGACCCTGGTTCCTGAGATACCCACCAAGGAAGGTGCTGTCAATTCCTCCCCTCCGGGGAAAACAAAATGGAGGTTTATATCTCCTGCATCACGCAGCCCAATAGGATGCTGCGACATCCTCCATCGTGGCTTCCTATTGGCCTACGTGACTTGGGGTGGGCGGGAATGATTTAAGAAACCAGGACGGCTGCACCTTCCACTGTAGATATATCCTCAGGAGCAAGGGGGCCCCGGAGCTTAAATTAACGCGATTCCGCTTTGGAGAACCCCTGCTTCCCCCCCGCCCCACCCTCCATGTTGAAAATAAAATAAAAGATAATAATCCTTTTTTGTATAGGAATAACAAATGTTTTGAAGAAGTAAAACCCATCTCTACAGAAGCGTCAAAATGCTGCAGAGACCCTCAGAGCGTTTACTGGGCGAACAAGCGAGAGTCACCTGCGTAATATGGCGTTCCAAGCTTTCAAAGCGCTCCCTGGCACTGACGTGGTTAAACTGGGAGAGTAGTTTGAAGCCACTTTGTTGCCCGAGACATAGACAAGCTATGCAGGCCGTTAACCCTGCTGCTGCCTGAGCGGGCCGCAATGCTTTACTCTGCAGGGCCCCTGTAGCGAAACGCCCAGCGGGAGAGGGGTTAACCAGAGCAGCAAAAGCAAGGACAATGAATCATGGGAATAGCTGCCTGCCAATATCTGATTAATTACCGCAAACCCAGCTGGCTCCTCCACTCGGTCCGAAAAAAACCACACAAAAAAATGGAATGGGGGGGGGGGGGGGGGAAAGGGCTCAGAAATAGCTTTCAGTTTTATTTTTAAAGTCTTGCTAAATTATTAAGAGCTCCACAGGAACCCACTGGTGATCTTCAATGAATTTTTCATCCCTTTTCACTCCCTCCCTCTTTCTTCTTTCTGGTAATGAGTGTCAGGGAAGAGGCTCTGAACATTTTAAGGCAGCGGTTCTTGTTTTAAGGAACCGGCGACTGCCGGCTCAAGAAATTACGGTAGTAATAATAATAATAACAATAATAATAACAATAATAATAACAATAATAATAACAATAATAATAACAATAATAATAACAATAATAATAACAGCATGTTCTTGTATAGCGCTGCTAGTTTCATATAGCACTTTACTGAGACATTTTGCAGGCACAGGTCTCTGCCCCGTGGAGCTTACAATCTATGTTTTTTTTTTGGTGCCTGAGATAAAGTGACTTGCCTAAGGTCACAAGGAGCAGACACCGGGAATTGAACCAGACAACAATCTCAGTGCCAGTCAGTGTCTTTACTCACTGAGCCACTCCCTCTACTCCCTAATAGTGAGTATCTTTAGTCTGATAATGAACATGCAGCGCTGGGCAGTGATGCCGAGAAGGTCTGCATACTGCATATGAAGATGCCGCACTGTGCATTGATGTTGTGTATCTCTATTCACTTCCAGCCCACTTAAAATGAACATGCTGCACTTTATAATGATAGGGATGATAGGCATCACTTTATAATGATGACGATTATATCAATACAATTCAACACCCCTAATTATGAATATGCTGCACTGTATAATGATGGTGAGTATCTCTGCACAGTGCTGCATCTTCATTTTCAGTGTATAGATATACTCATCATCATTATATAGTGCTGCGTGTTCATAACTAGGGGTGTAGAAGTGTACAGAGATACCCCTCATCATTATACAGTGCAGTATCTTTGTATTCAATGTATAGTGGTGACAGGTACACTTTTAGCCCACTGACAATGAAGATTCCACACTGTATAACGATGGTGAGTATATTTATACACCTCCACCCCCCGGATTATGAACATGCCGCACTGTATACTGAAATGTAACATGCTACCCAGTGTAGTTATGCCGAGTATCTCTGTACATGGAGTCCAGCCCCCCTCTATAATGAACACACTGTAGTATATAAATGTCACAATACAGTATCTGTATACACTTACCAGACCAATCAGAAACAATATTCTGCACTTTCTAATGATACTGATTATCTCTATGCTTCCAACCTACTGAAAATAAACATACTGCTTTCAGTCATATCCCTGGTGAGAGCAGCAGATACTCAGGTATTATGTTACCATGGCATATACATGCAGGCTGTGTGTAGGCTCGCACTCTGCTATGTGCAGGCTGTGTGTAGGCTCTCACACTGCTAGTTGCAGGCTTTTGGACCTAATGCAGCACTGGTTATGTAAGTGTAGCCATGTCTGGTTTTGGCTACTAATCTACCCTCCCTGACATGCAAGCCCTGGTAACAGTGCAGGCAGTGTCAGGACCAATCCTGGGTTTACCCCACCAGCAGCAGCTCCCTTGAGTGACAGGGTAGGAGGTGGGCTAAGGCCCGTGTTCTGTCCAATCAGGTGCTCAGATCTTGGGGGGGTTGAGACGAGAGACAAAAACAGGGAGAGAGAGTGTGGTGAGTGGGAGAGAGACGGGGGGGAAACGGGAAAGAGTGAAACAGAGGTAAAGACAGAGAAAGATGTATATAGACAGGAAAAAGGGAAATGGAGATGAATAGATAAATAAGAGACCAGTAAGAGAGAGAAAGCAAAAGAAGGAGAATGAGAATGAGAATGAGAAGGAGAATGAGAATGAGGAGGAGAAGGAGAGGCAGAAGCACAGATACGTGAGAGAACAGCAAGCGAGGGAGAAAGTGGCAGAGATAACCAAGGAATTGTGGAACAGAGAGAAAGTGAGACAGACAATGCATGAGAGATAAAGAAGACTTTAGAGAAAAGGGAAATACAAGGAACAGGAGAGAGGGACAAGATGTCCGGTAGTATGAGGGAGCGAAAAAAAGACAGTGGTCGACAGTCACCGAAGCGCGCTATTGTGCCCAAATCAGAGATATCCGTCATTGACTTTAATGGCAGGTGTCGGCGATTCGAGTGAGATAGCGTGGATCGCGCTTTGGTGACTTCCGGCCAGTGAGTGCAGACATTGTAAGAGTGAGAAAGTATTAGAATCAAATGGAATAGTGAGGACGATCAAAGGACAAGAGAGCATCGCATAAAACAATGAATAAGAGACACAACAAAAGGGAGAAGAGACAGATAGAAAAGACAATGTCATCAGTAAAAAAAAAAAAGAAAGATACAGGGGGTGATGTATCAAGGTAAATTTGTTCCAAATTGACACAATTTTGCCATTTTCGTCTCTGTGTCAACGTATCAAGGCCTGTGCCCCAAGTGTGTCAGCCTGTCTATGCAGATTACCACGCACAAACAACTTCCGGATTAATAGAAACACCTGGCCTTACAGGACGTAGAAATCTGTGAAGTACCTGCTAAAGAGGTTCAGTTGGAGGGTCACCACACACTGATTTACACACAGTAACACACACTGTAACACACTGATGCAGATACAGACACACAAATGCACACACAGCACACATTCATACCATTAACACACTAATACAGATAAATGCACATAGTATGCACACAGTAGTACACACAAACACTGCTACACATACACACCAATATTGATACACAGTCTAAACACAGACACACTCACAGCAGCATATACTGCTATATGCCGCTGACATTGGAAGTCTTGGCTTACAGTATATGGACACTGAACCCCTGCCTTCCAGATACAGTACTAAGGAGCGTTTAGTGTAATGCAGTTTAATAGTGTGTGTGTGAATCGGAAGGTGTGTTACGGAGATTCCCGCGGAACGCCAGTGACACTCGTAAACTGCTACTGAGCCAGAGGATTCTCCCACCATCTCTATAACAACCTTAAAGGCATCGAAGCATTGTGCAGGCTTGCAGGGAGCGTAGGGAAGGTGTACGGATGGACAGACAGGTCTGTGGATGCAGCTGCCCTGCATACACAATCAGACAGTACAAGCCATATAAGCAGAGCTTTGTCGTATATAGGAACCTTGTGCAATTCAGGAGAATACAGACACAATACAGGTACAGAGCACATAAAACACACATTACCACTAGCTTTTATTTACGAATACACATTATCACTATAAAAAGAAACTCCTCCTATTGCTGCATATAATCACTCCCTATAATTCCTCATATTTCTCAGTATAACTACTCCCTATAACACCTATTACTCCATATAACCTTTCCCTATAATTCCTCATATTACTTCATAACCTCTCCCGTATAACTCCTCCTATTACTGAATATAACGCCTCCTATTTCTCCCTAAAACATCTTCTACTGCTCCATATAACCACTTCCTATAACTCCTCCTCTTGCTCCATATAACCACTTCCTATAACTCCTCCTCTTGCTCCATATAACCACTTCCTATAACTCCTCCTCTTGCTCCATATAACCGCTTCCAAAAGTTACACACAGCAGCAAATTCTAAAAATAAGCAACATCTCAGTGCAATTGGCTTCCTTAGAACGATTCAGTCATCCTGTCTGTATAAAGCTGCGATTATACCCAAAAATGCGTGTGGCGTCGCGTGTAGTGGCGCTGCGCAGCGCCAAAACAATTTGCTTCACTCCAATGAAACTGCTCATACTGCTGGCGACGGTCGTGGCGCGCCGTACTGCAAAGCGGACGGCCGGGGAAGAGATTTTGGAATTTGTTTTTTCTTGCGACAGCTGCGTCACGTGAGCGGTTCAGCCAATAAGGGCGAACCGCTCACGGCCACGCCTCCGCCACGCCTCCCCTGCTCTCCCTCCCGGTATAATCATGATTCCGCTCGGCCGCAGCACTGGGTGACGTCACAGAATAGCGCTGCCGCCTTGCAGCACTTGGTATAATCAAGGCCTAAGGCCTTAATTATACCAAAAGCTGCAGAGCTGCAAAGCGATCCGGTGATGTCATCGTAGCGACGTCGCCATGCTACATGTGAACATGCCAAAGAGATTTGTAGCGCTGCTGCAGGGAGACATGGCCAGATTGGTTGGTTGATGATGCACTGCTATTGGCCATGCTAATCACGTGATGCGGCCATCGCGTGTGAATAACAAAATCTCAAATCGCTTGAGGAGACAAACGCTTTGCAGTCCGTCGCGGCGCTTACGTCGCGCTTGGTATGTGCACTCGTATTGGTTTGTTTTATTTTGTTTTTGATTTCTGGTATAATCCCGGCCTGACTTTCAGTGTCATTATTCCGAGCTTCTGTCTATTTGGCTAATGACAACATCGGAAACCTTTACAAATATAGAACAAAATTGGAAGTATCATGGGGACTGACAACTTACTATCCATTCAAAGATCCTCATCACAACAAATGCAGGTAAAGAGGATCAACTCCCGTCAAATAAAATATGTAATGGAAACACTAAAGGGTACAGTCGATATACTCTGAAAAGGCCAAATAGGACGTTTTCAGTCAAAAATCGCCATTGACGTCTATGGAGATTTTTCAGCCGACAAAATATTTAAGAATACTTGTATCTGAAAAAATGCCAGTCGAGTTTCATTAGTCCTTATCCATCCTACCCTCATACAGGCAGCCCTCATTGCCTTTCGTATCTGCGCTTGTTTATCCTTATTTGGTACAGTACAGTATGCAACTCTGTCTATGTAGTTTACATCTCTCTGTAACCCCACGGTACCGCGCTGCAGAATATGTTGGCGCTTTACAAATAAATGATAATAATAATAATAATAATGGAATATAAAATCACCGCTATTTAACCTTTATGGACACGACACTGGCATGAGCTCACTTTAGTCCTCGGAGGGACTGCACCCGTCAATAACTATATTTAACAATGAGTTAGCTCAGTGCATGGTGCTGCTCTTCTGTCACTATACCCAGGAGCTCCTGAACATACAGGCTAATATTGGCAGCATCATTAGGTTAAATAAAACCCATCGCATTTGAATATTTGATTACTTCATGGCACAGTGGGAGCCTTATTGCAATCATTTCTTTCCCAGCGGGCTTCATAATCGGCACGGCCGTGTGTCACTTAGATCTGGTGACAGTTTGAAAGATTTTAAACGGCAGTGTAATTAGAAAGAAAAAAAAACACAGGTTTTTGAAAAAGCAAAGGAAACCTACTGGTAACCAACTTCCCCTAAACTCCTATGACTCCCTATTCTCCATAATGCAAAGAAGAGACGCCAAGATTTAACCCACGAAACAAGTAACTAGCATTAGGTCACCTTGTTCCTACCTGGGACTGACCCTTTAACCCATTACACGTGTCAACGTTGTTAGGTCATTTTGCTCCTACATGAGATGGACCATTTAATGTCACCCTCATTCGGCCCTACAAGTGACTGACCGTTATTCCACTAAATATGTCACTATCATGAAGTCACTTTGCTCCTACATTGGAGCAGACCCTTAAACACATTACACGTCACTGTAATTAAGTCACATTGCTCCTACAGTACATCAGGCCAGACTCTTAACACATTTTACCCGTAACTGTCATTAGGTCACTTTGCTCCTACATGGGACTGACCCTTTAACTTATTACATGTCACAATCACTCCAACATGGGAGCGACCCTTCAAGTTCAGACCTTTTGCAATGCTAATAATAAAACATATTCCTGACCCTGAAACTTACAACCTAATGTTGCTACCAGAGACATGAGGTTCCTACTTCAAAGACCAGTTTACGTTTACACATCATTTATGTTTACTGTGGGGTAGCAAAGGTTATAGCCACAAAAGCAAAGACAGACATGCACATCTTGACTCAGCAAGGAGACATCAAAGCGCCTTTAATGATAAACTCGTTAGCTGTAATTGACTTGTGTAATACCTACACTAGCCCGTGACTGGTAATTAAAGGTGCACACTGGAGGCTTGATATGGGACTAAAGGATTTCACTGCTTTCATCATCACCCCGGCATATCAACAGCTGCCATACACATCACAGAACAATAGGATGCATAGCTATCTCTCACTCCATATAGGATGCACAGCTATCTGTCACTCCCTATCCTCTCCCCATAGGATGCACAGCTATCTGTCACTCGCTATCCTCTCCCCATAGGATGCACAGCTATCTCTCACTCGCTATCCTCTCCCCATAGGATGCACAGCTATCTGTCACTCGCTATCCTCTCCCCATAGGATGCACAGCTATCTGTCACTCCCTATCTTCTCCCCATAGGATGCACAGCTATCTGTCACTCCCTATCCTCTCCCCATAGGATGGTTTAATAAGGACATAGCTGGGTATTTGATGCATTTAAATCAAATAGACAAGTAGTATTTGTAATTGAGCTTATTAAGTGTGTAAAGTGGCGTCAGCGCCCGGAGCTCCGTCTCTTCCTGTCCCCGTATCTCTCCGGGCAGGGAGGGGAACCATTCTCACCACCCAGCACTGGGACCGAGTGAACAGGACTGGCTATAAATACACCCCCCCTCTGCCCCGTAGGGTCTACAGCTATCTCTCATTCTGGGATTCACAGCCATCACTCACTCCCTATCTTCTCCTCACAGGATACACAGCCATCACTCACTCCCTATCTTCTCCTCACAGGATACACAGCCATCACTCACTCCCTATCCTCTCCTCACAGGATACACAGCCATCACTCACTCCCTATCCTCTCCTCACAGGATAAACAGCCATCACTCACTCCCTATCCTCTCCTCACAGGATACACAGCTATCACTCACTCCCTATCCTCTCCTCACAGGATACACAGCCATCACTCACTCCCTATCTTCTCCTCACAGGATACACAGCCATCACTCACTCCCTATCCTCTCCTCACAGGATACACAGCCATCACTCACTCCCTATCCTCTCCTCACAGGATAAACAGCCATCACTCACTCCCTATCCTCTCCTCACAGGATACACAGGCATCACTCACTCCCTATCCTCTCCTCACAGGATACACAGCTATCACTCACTCCCTATCCTCACAGGATACACAGCCATCACTCACTCCCTATCCTCTCCTCACAGGATCCACAGCCATCACTCACTCCCTATCCTCTCCTCACAGGATACACAGCCATCACTCACTCCCTATCCTCTCCTCACAGGATACACAGCTATCTGTCACTCCCTATCCTCTCCTCACAGGATACACAGCTATCTGTCACTCCCTATCCTTTCCCCACAGGATACACAGCCATCACTCACTCCCTATCCTCTCCTCACAGGATACACAGCCATCACTCACTCCCTATCCTCTCCTCACAGGATACACAGCCATCACTCACTCCCTATCCTCTCCTCACAGGATACACAGCTATCACTCACTCCTTATCCTCTCCTCACAGGATACACAGCCATCACTCACTCCCTATCCTATCCTCACAGGATACACAGCCATCACTCACTCCCTATCCTCTCCTCACAGGATACACAGCCATCACTCACTCCCTATCCTCTCCTCACAGGATACACAGCCATCACTCACTCCCTATCCTCTCCTCACAGGATACACAGCTATCTGTCACTCCCTATCCTCTCCTCACAGGATACACAGCCATCACTCACTCCCTATCCTCTCCTCACAGGATACACAGCCATCACTCACTCCCTATCCTCTCCTCACAGGATACACAGCCATCACTCACTCCCTATCCTCTCCTCACAGGATACACAGCTATCACTCACTCCCTATCCTCTCCTCACAGGATACACAGCCATCACTCACTCCCTATCCTCTCCTCACAGGATACACAGCCATCACTCACTCCCTATCCTCTCCTCACAGGATACACAGCCATCACTCACTCCCTATCCTCTCCTCACAGGATACACAGCCATCACTCACTCCCTATCCTCTCCTAACAGGATACACAGCTATCTGTCACTCCCTATCCTCTCCTCACAGGATACACAGCCATCACTCACTCCCTATCCTCTCCCCACAGGATACACAGCCATCACTCACCCCCTATGCTCTCCTCACAGGATACACAGCCATCACTCACTCCCTATCCTCTCCTCACAGGATATACAGCTATCTGTCACTCCCTATCCTCTCCTCACAGGATAAACAGCCATCACTCACTCCCTATCCTCTCCTCACAGGATACACAGCCATCACTCACTCCCTATCCTCTCCTCACAGGATGCACAGCTATCTGTCACTCCCTATCCTCTCCCCATAGGATGCACAGCTATCTGTCACTCCCTATCCTCTCCCCACAGGATACACAGCCATCACTCACTCCCTATCCTCTCCCCACAGGATCCACAGCTATCTGTCACTCCCTATCCTCTCCTCACAGGATACACAGCTATCTGTCACTCCCTATCCTCTCCTCACAGGACACACAGCTATCTGTCACTCCCTATCCTCTCCTCACAGGACACACAGCTATCTGTCACTCCCTATCCTCTCCTCACAGAATACACAGCTATCTGTCATTCCCTATCCTCTCCCCATAGGATGCACAGCTATCTGTTGCTTCCTATCCTCTCCCCATAGGATGCACAGCTATTTGTTACTCCCTATCCTCTCCCCATGGTATGCACAGCTATCTGTCATTCCCTATCCTCTCCCCACAGGATGCACAGCTATCTCTCACTCCATATCCTCTCCCCATAGGATGCACAGCTGTCTGTCATTCCCTATTCTCTCCTCACAGGATCCACAGCTATCTGTCATTCCCTATCCTCTCCCCATAGGATGCACAGCTATCTGTCATTCCCTAACCTCTCCCCACAGGATGCACAGCTATCTCTAACTCCATATCCTCTCCCCATAGAATGCACAGCTATCTGTCATTCCCTATCCTCTCCCCATAGGATGCACAGCTATCTGTCATTCCCTAACCTCTCCCCACAGGATGCACAGCTATCTCTAACTCCAAATCCTCTCCCCATAGAATGCACAGCTATCTGTCATTCCCTATCCTCTCCCCATATGATGCATAGCTATCTGTCATTCCCTATCCTCTCCTTATTGGATGCACAACTGTCATTCTGGGATGCACAGCTATCTGTCACTCCCTATCCTCTCCCCACAGGATACACAGCTATCCCTCTCCTCCCATATGATGCGCAGTTATCGCTCATCCTGGTATCGCTCGTGCAGTGATACTCCATGGACCTATTACCCCAGATAAACCGCGGCGTTACCATGCCAACCAGATCTCAGAAAAGCCCTTACAATGTTAGCTGGACACAGATTGTAGGGGGACGCTCTGCATGGTGTGCGACGTAGAGAAGTGCCCCCCGCATATAACCAGGGCATGCAATCCCCTATAGTACCTACTGAAATAACCATTTCACTGCCAGAGAGGGAAGCACAGCAATGCGCTGCAGATGGTTTCCAAGGGGTTAATCACAGTGATAACTTTTAAAAGGACATAACTGGGTGATAGATGCATTTAAATACGATGCACAAGTAGTACTTTCATTTATTTTTTGAGAGTTTGTAGGGTGTCTTTAATGCCGTTGACTCAATCTTTTCCTGTACCCTTATCTGGATATTTGACAGGGAGGGCGCTTGAATTATTCTGATTACATTAGCACTGGGGTAGAGCTAACAGGATTGACAATCAATACCCCCACCCCCTCCCATTGAAAAGGTTGGCAATACATCAAAATAAAGGAATATTTTCAGACATAAAGAGTATGAAATGCTCATAAAAACTAATCAGTTTTAACCTAAGTTCTAAGGCACTTATTTACTAAGTGGTGCTATACCACAAGATGCCTTCCAAGCCATTCAATGTGATTCTGGTGCTAGATGGTGTCTTATGGCAAACCTCCACCTAGTAAAAATGGGCCTCTATGCCCATGTTGCTTTAAAGACCTGCAAAGGATTTATATTTGTGAGTGCTTTGAAATATGGACATCTTGTTAGGATGCAATGTGTGTTGATGCATATGGCTGGCAGATTGTGGGTTAACACAGCTATACCTGTGCTGTATCTGTTCTGCATGCAGGGAGGCAGCTGGGTACCACAGCATTCCAGCATCCTTCTATCTGCCGGTTACCACGGTTACAACAGGATGCGCTGTAAAGACAGATGTGCATAGAGCATGCACTCACCCACAGCTGCCAACATCCATAAATACCCCTCACAGAGGGAGGGAGCACTGCCTCACCTCTGCCTCCTCCGGACCCATCTCTGTGCTTCTGTCACTCTCTTATTCTCCTTATCACTGTGCCACTCCTGTTTGCTGTGACTTTCTGTTTCTCTGTCCCTCTTGTCCTCACTGTGACTGTACTTTCTAACTCCCCTTGTCTCTGCTCCTGTGACTGTCACTTTGTATGTTTTGCTCTGTGTCTGTCCTTCTGTCTCTGTCACTGTCCATTGCTTGCAGTCAAAAGACTGGCTGAATGCCCAAAAGTCCCTCAGACCCCGTGATCATTGCTCAAGTCACCGACATATTCCGCAGCGCAGTACAATGGGGGATGTGGGACAACGTTTACATACAGATCCCATGTAACACATCACTGACACACATCTTACAGTCTACATCCTCCAGAATGATACAGTGCAGGTAGCTTCTGCCCTGTGAATACGCTGCAGTCTGTCCCCTGTTACAGTCAGGCTGTCCTTGCTCACCAAGTGTCCCTGCTGGAATCTGTATTAACCCCTTCATTGGGAACCCACTGCAGGCCTCTCTGGCAGTGAAGGGGTAAATGCGTGAAATTCTCTGTTATGCTCTTCATTATATTTTGCATTGTTGGGGACAAGGGTAAGAAAGTAATGTAGTGCTGATATGAGACCGGTTACCCCATCAGTGCTGGAGAGATGTGCGACAGAGCAAAGGTGATGTGAAAGGGGAGGGGGAGAGAATGCAGACTCCTCTGGGAAAAGATACAGTATCTATCCCCTCTGGTGTAGGTCCTCCGGTGCCCCCTCCCCAATCCCCAAGCCTGACCTCCTGTGCCCCCTCCCCAAACCTGTCCTCCTGTGGCCCCTCCCCAAGCCTGTCCTCCTGTGCCCTCTCCCAAGCCTGTCCTCCTGTGCCCCCTCCCCAAGCCTGTCGTCCTGAGCCCCTCCCAAGCCTGTCACTTGTAGCATCCAATAAGATGACAGTCAGTTCAATAGTAAGATAATGACAACATCCGATAAGTAGCCTCTCTCCAGCTATGAAAGCTAAGCCTGGGTGACAGGGTGACACAGAGGTGATCTGAGACTTTCCCTCTCCGGCAACAGAACAGCCAAAGCTAAGAGGGCAGGTCAGGTGTTGACGATGACACCAGTAGTGACACAATGACAAAAAGGTCATAAGGTACATGGAGTCTGTCTTCCCACTGCAAGGTGACACAGAGAGAAGCATTGGTCCATCCCGTGTGTCCCTGACTGCAAAGTGACCTAGTAAGAGACGAAAAACTTAGCTTGCCTCCCACCTCAGGGTGACAGACACAAGAGACAATTCAAGTGTCACTGCCATTGCAAAATGACAGAAGTTTACAGAAGGAGCCTATATGGATGGTCCCCCAGTGTGCCCCTGTGCCTGCAAAATGACTCAGTAACTAAATGGACCGTCAATTCTGTCTGTCCACACCGCAACGTGGCACAGTGACAGAGGGGACATACAGGTTATTTGATGTCAGCAGGAGCTGTGTTGGGTGTCCTTCTCTTGGTGACAAGAGCAGGCAGTGACGGAGCTGGGCAAACTTTGCCATCCCACGTCACAGAGACTCAGCGCTCTGTGCTCACCTCAAATGACTCCCTATACTCTGATCCAGTCATCTACTCCGTAATAACCCCCCCAGTGCCAGAACCAGCAACATAGGGGGCATAGGGGGCATATGTTGCAGAATATAGTAAACACTACTATCTAGAATGCATTGAGCAAGGCCGTTAACCCTAGACACAGAGGTCCACAAGAGAAGAAAAGACAGGGGACAATGACAGCGAAAAGGAACTGTCACTGTTAGAAAGAATATGGGACAGAGACAGAGTATACTGACATGCAGTTCTGTGATGTGTGGTACCCGTTAACCCCTTTCAGTGCCTGAGCCCTTTTGATGCATCGGTTCCCCATCTGGTTGATATATTGCAGGATGAAATGTCCCTGATCTCTACACCAAGCTATTTTAGGATGGTCAGTGTCTTGAACCTGCCACCCTCTCTCGCTCTGCTCCTTCGGGCTGTGTGAAGAGGAAATCTGTGTTGGCATTTAAAGTGTTATCTTTTCAGGTAGGGGTTACCCTTTGCTGTCGGAGGGGCCAGCAACACATTGCAGCACAATGCATGTCTGGCAGCAAATGGGGGTTAATACGATAGTTTCCTTTAGGGTCGCCCATGCAGGGTGGGGTTTTATTAATATGGCTGCAGCGACTGAGCCCAATTTCAACCCTTCTGTGAAATAATTTGAACCCCTTCTGAGCTGGAGGAGTCTGGATAGCATTGCAGTGTAAGTCATCTCCCTGCAAGGATAACCACCCCTATCAGAGGCCAGGCATCCTACACAAGGCACAGCCTGGAGAGAGCACACGGACGCAGGGCAGCGTGGGTTCAATGCCCCCCTACCACAGAGTTACTTCATCTCCCATTTCATTCTAGCAAAATTAGATTGCAAGCCCTTCAGGCCAGAGATTAACTCAAACCAGAAACATGAACATTTGATATGTGATATATATATATATATATATATATATATATATATATATATATATATATATATATATATATATATTTATATATATATATATCACAACAGAAGAATGATAGATACATATTAAGACTACACAATATATACATGCACATCATATCTCAAATGAGTGCAAGTATTATGCACTGTATTTGAATATATATATATATATATATATATATATATATATATATATATATATATATATATATATATATATATATATATATATATAGAGGTATCAGTACCGTGTTAGCCGAGTATGTATGTATATATATATAATGTATGTGTGTGCATGTATTATTAGATATAAATATATGCGGGTTTTTTTTAATATTAATTTGACATTTAAATGTGTCTGCATGTATATAGAACAATAACCAATATACAGTATACACACACATACGTGTATATATATATATATATATATATATATACACACACACACACACACACACACACACACTTTCAGCATCTAGAAAGTGTCCCCCAAAAGCATGTGACAAGTGGCACAGCTAAGAATACACCCCTAGGGTGCACAGCATGCACAGGGTGCATTAGAGACACACAGCACACTCCGCCCGTAATCCAGGCTGATGGTAACCTAACTCCCGTCTGCCCCCAACGCCTCGAAAATGAAGACTGAAAAAAACACCCCTTCCGCGCCGCAGCCCGCAATTGAGCATACAAGAGGACGTGTTGTATTTAAACAGCTCCGGACTGTCAACCATTCAAACACACCCCACTACCCATCAACATGCTAACACCTCACACCCCACCTTCACAGGGCTATTCCGCTATAGCCATAACCCTTTAGCTACCAGAGCGAACAGCGAACAGCAATCACCCCCCCCCCCCCCCCCGTTCTTACTATGAACAAAATTGTCAGTCGCCAAGGGGTTAAGGTGGGGCATTTAAAGGCACGGAAGGGAACACCCCAGGAGAGAGGGGAGGGTGAGAGAGGGGAGGGTGAGAGAGGGGAGGTGTGAGAGAGGGGAGGGTGAGAGAGGGGAGGGGGAGGAGAGGGAGGTGAGGGAGGGGAGGGTGAGGAGGGGAGGTGAGGGAGGGGAGGGTGAGGGAGGGAGGGTGAGGGGGACAGGGGGTGAGGAGGGAGAGGAGAGAGAGAGAGAGGAGGGAGAGGAGAGAGAGAGAGAGAGAGAGAGAGAGAGAGAGAGAGAGAGAGAGAGAGAGAGAGAGAGAGAGAGAGAGAGAGGAGGGTGAGGGGGGAGAGGTGAGAGAGAGAGAGGAGGGTGAGGGGGGAGAGGAGAGAGAGAGAGGAGGGTGAAGGGGGAGAGGAGAGAGAGAGAGGAGGGTGAGGGGGGAGAGGAGAGAGAGAGAGGAGGTGAGGGGTGAGAGGAGAGAGAGAGAGAGGAGGGTGAGAGGAGAGAGAGAGAGAGGAGGTGAGGGGAGAGGAGAGAGAGAGAGGAGGGTGAGGGGGGGAGGATAGAGAGGAGGGAGAGAGAGGAGGGTGAGGGGGGAGAGGAGAGAGAGAGGAGGTGAGGGGGGAGAGGAGAGAGAGAGGAGGATGAGGGGGGAGAG